>NC_134855.1:127438679-127748887 GCF_049852395.1 Peromyscus maniculatus bairdii | reverse complement strand
TTTGTATCTTTTCAGGAGCAATTTGTAATCCCCAGCAAGGCAAAATTTTCTTTACTTCTTCAAACATTATTTCTAAAGTATCTGCATTTGAGTCAGCTAGTAAAATATCGTCCATATAATGATAAATTATAGATTTAGGAAATTTTTTACGTATCACTTCCAATGGCTGTTGTACAAAATATTGGCACAGAGTTGGGCTATTCAACATTCCCTGTGGGAGGACCCTCCATTGAAATCTTTTAACCGGTTGAGAATTATTATAAGTAGGCACTGTAAAAGCAAATCTTTCTCTGTCTTTTTCTTGTAAGGGTATTGAAAAGAAACAGTCTTTTAAATCAATAACTATGAGAGGCCATCCTTTTGGTAACAGAGTAGGCAAAGGCATCCCAGATTGTAGAGAACCCATTGGCTGAATTACTTTGTTAATTGCCCTAAGGTCTGTTACCATTCTCCATTTACCAGATTTCTTTTTAATAACAAATACAGGAGAATTCCAAGGGCTGGTTGATTCTTCAATATGCTGAGCATTTAACTGTTCTTCTACCAGCTCTTCTAAAGCCTGGAGTTTCTCTGTTGTTAAAGGCCATTGCTGGACCCATACAGGCTTGTCTGTTAACCATTTTAAAGGTAGAGCTGTTGGTGTCTTTGGAAGATCATCAGTTATTGTGCCCTGTTCTTGTATAATATGGATGGCTGGTGACCACTCATTAGAACAATATCTTCTAATATTTCTCTCAGTAACATGTGCTAGTTTGTGATTTGTTTCTGAGATTGGAGGGATGTTAATCTGAGTATTCCATTGTTGCAACAAGTCTCGACCCCACAGGTTCATAGTTATGTTAGCCACATATGGTTTTAATTTTCCTCTCTGTCCTTCTGGACCTATACATTCGAGCCATCTTGCACTCTGTTTCACCTGAGATAATGTCCCAATTCCTAACAGTTGAACGTTTACCTCCTGAAGATGCCAAGTTGGATGCCAAAATTCTGGTGCAATTATGGTAACGTCCACACCTGTGTCTACCAGACCAGACAACAAAACACCATTTATTTTTATCGTTAATTTTGGTCTTTGTTCATTAATAGAAGTTTGCCAAAAAATTTTCTTTATGTTTTCTCCTGAATTTTCTATTCTCTCTGTTTCATCATTCTGACCAGCATGATTTATTCCAATAGGCATTTGGTTATTTAATCGCTCTCCAGAGCAGGCATTTCCTCTATGGCTGCCGGAAAGGTTTGAACTGGATTTGCACTGGGGGCCTGCCTGAGGCCCCTCTGGGAGTTTCCCGAAGACTGAGGCAAAGGATTACCCTGTCTGTCCTTTGTTGATCTACATTCGTTGGTCCAGTGTTTTCCCTTACCACACCTTCTGCATACTCCAGAAGGAAGGGGCATTCTGTTGCCATTGTTCCTTGAAGAAACATTGTTTCTGGAAATGACCTGTCTACAGTCCCTTTTCAAATGTCCTTGCTTTCCACATCCAAAACATCTAACACTCCTCAAACCTTTTGAAATTACTTCTCCTACCCATGTATCATCATGCTCATCAGCTTCAACATTAATTGTTTCTCTAATCCAATCTTCCATAGGTGCAGATCTTGCCCTTAATGGCCTGATTATTCTTTTGCATGCTGCATTCGCATTCTCAAAGGCCAAAGATTCAATTATTGCCTTACCAGCTTCTGAATCCGAGACCGTTCTCTTTACTGCTGAAGCCAGTCTTTGTAAAAAATCTGTAAAAGACTCTTTTGGGCCTTGCTTCACCTTTGTAAATGACTCAGATTTTTTTCCTGGTTCCTCAACTTTGTCCCATGCATTCAAGGCTGCCGTTCGACATAAAATTAGGGTTTGGACATCATATAAACATTGTGCTTGTGCTGAAGCATATTGGCCTTCGCCCATAAGCTGATCCTGGCAAACTTGTACTCCTTTATCCCTCCATTGTTTTTCTATGTTTTTAGCCTCCTCCTTAAACCAAGTCAGAAATTGAAGTCTCTGGCTGGGTTCCAGAACTCCTTGTGCGAGGTCCCGCCAGTCCTGTGGTACTATCCTATTATATGTTGACCAAGTGTTTAACATTTGCTTTACATATGGGGAATGCATGCCATAAGATACTATTGCCTCCTTAAACCTTTTTAAATCCAACATTTCAATTGGAGCCCAAGTATTTTGTGTAGCCATTTGATCAGGCATCTGCTGTACTGTTACAGGATAAATTAAGGGTGACTGTGTGAAAACAGGCTTTCTTTCTGCAACCTTATGATCCCGACTTGAAACAACTTCACTGTTAATTTCTTCTGTCTGAATTTTTACAGGTTTAACAAGTTCTTCTAACGCTGTTATCCTGTCACTTAAATTGACTATCTTTTTAAATATTAAAATGTGGATTATTATAGTGATGAGGTGCATAATTCCACCAATACTAATATTATATAGTTGTTCCATTGCCAGACTGCCTAAAATTTCGAACAAAAACCAATTTTCTTCCAATGTACACATAAAACCCATTTGTTTTTTAATGTGGAAAAAATTCTCTTTTAGATAGTTTCCTTTAAAATATCTGATATATTATGACTTACCAAATCTGCGTAGAACAGTAGAAATCCGAGGGGATTTTCAAAGCAGCCACCTAGTGTCCCAGGTGTAAATCCAGAGAGAGAGAGAGAGAGAGAGAGAGAGAGAGAGAGAGAGAGAGAGGAAAGAGAGAACGCACAAGAAAGCGTAGCCGGCTAAAGCTAAAATGCAGCCACGTGTTCCCTCTTGTGCCGAGTCAAGGCTTGGGTCTGGCTTCCTTAAGCTCCGACCACGTGCGTTTACAGGCAGGGCCCTGTTCGGCAGGGCAGGTCTGAGTTGTTTGTAGCACCGGCTTTAGGCAAGCTGCTCACAGACCTAGGCCCGGGCTAGAAGTTGTTACCCGGACTAGGACGCCAGCAGCTCGGACTAAGAAGCCGATCGCCGCCGGCCGCCGTGTGCCGCTGCTGCCGCCGCCGCCACCGCCGCCGCTGCCGCCGCGGGCCGCCTGCCGCCCTTGCGGGAAAGAGGACCTGCCGCCAAGCCAAGCAGTTTTTAATGGATTCTTGTCACGTTGGGCGCCAGATGTTGATGTAACCAACCGTCTTATTAAATAAGAAACACAGAAACAATGTAAAAGAGAAAGCCGAGAGGTCAGAGCTCAGAGCTAAAATCTCACCCTTCCTCCTGCTGTCCCAGCTTCGCGAAAAGAGACCTACTTCCTCTCGGTTCGTATTTTTAAAGTATGTTGTTCTGCCTTCTCATTGGTTGTAAACCCAAACACATGACTGCCTCGTCACTGTCTGAATGTACAGCCCCCTAGGTCTTAAAGGCATATGTCTCCAATGCTGGCTGTATCCCTGAACACACAGAGATCTTATGGGATTAAAGGCGTGTGCCACCACCGCCACACTCTTGCTATGGCTCTAATAGCTCTGACCCTGAACACACAGATATCTATGGGATTAAAGGCGTGTGCCACACTCTTGCTATGGCTCTAATAGCTCTGACCCCCAGACAACTTTATTTATTAACATACAATCAAATTAATATTTCAGTACAAATCAAAATAATATTTCAATACAATTAGATTACCACCACAGGCCAGAGCAACATATTGCCCCCAAAATAGACTCCCAGTAATATATTTCTTGAAGTATCACCACAACCCATTTCTCATTATCTCTTAAAAGTGACATAAAGCTTTATATATGATCACCTAATTTTGTCAAAGCACTTTGATGATCATTATCACCCAATTAGCTCTGTTAAATCATTCTTACAAGGCTACTTGTAGGTTTTGATAAAAATCTCTTAAGCATCTCCTAGTCCATGTTTGGTGAATACCTAGATTAATTATCATGTGTTTCCTCTGAATTTTTAGCTTGAACAGTACGGGGGGCAGCAATGAAAGTGAAATCTGGGAAACACATGGTTAATCCAAGGGGAATCTGATACAGCAGGAGGAACTGGGCAGCTCTTAACTAATTTCACCTTCTATTAAAAGTAAGAATAAGCTCTGCCCTCAGCACACAATAGGACACTTTTGTATCTGTGTCACTGTTAGTAAATACCACCTTTGGGCATGTGTGATGACTTTTCCAGAGATTACCAGAAAATGAGACAGTGAAATAGGATGAAGTCTGGCTAGTCTAAATTTTAACCTGCTTCCAAGGTTGACCATGAGGACATTAACCCTTGGAGGAGTGTATTTGCTATTTCTTTTCCTCGATGATAATACCTTTAGCTGAGGAGAGTGAACCCCACAGCCTAGAGTCCAGATATATTTCAGGATTTATCTTACTTGGAGTCAGGAAGGAGTCTCTAGGCTATTACCAAAGTTCACTTTTTGGAGGAAAAGCCCCTATCTCCTTAAAGTTGCCACTAGACACACTCCAAGAATCCCATGCAAACAGAGTCAAGGTTTCTCAGTCAGTTTTGTAATATTATAAAAAAGGAGAAGTATGTAAAACATAGCTAGCAATCTGAATCCAACCTTTAATAAGCATCATTACAATCAGCCAAATTTGTTCTGTCTTTCTGGATCCTGTTCTGAGAAATGTGTCCTTAAGGGATTTTACTGCTGAATGTCATCAAAAATATTTGCCCTCAGCTACAGGGGACATCATAGGACTATATTATCCTAGGAAAGCAATCAATACTTCAGGTCCATGTCAGAGTGAAACCTGTGATTATGGTCACGGCTGGAGTGATTCTTATTCAACACAAAGGTCTTCAAAGGTAATCAAAGCCTGACCAGAAAAAACGGTGATCATCAGGACAAAAGTCATTTCTGAGAGGGGTGATTGATGAACATCTGAAACCTGAATGAATTTGGACATGATATAATCTTTTTTGATAATTGATGCCTGATTTTTAAAGAGGAATATTATGAATGTAGAAAGTGAGTTTCAAAATATTTTTGTTGGGGAGCTAGAAATGTACACTAATGTGTTTAATATCAACACTTTAAAAAATTTATATATATATATAGTCCCTCAGGAGAAAGAGAGTTGTAGCAGAAGTGGCCACAGGTTCCACTGAAATAGAGTGAATGACTGAGAGGGAAGCTGTGAGCTACTGTTCCAGCTGCTCCTAAAGTAAATCTGCAGTAAGTATAAGATCTAAATGAGGCTTACTTCAAAATTCATGCACTTAAAGATCCTTGGAGTAGGCTTGTACTATTCAGTTGTCTCTTAGTGGGCAGTTCACACTGATGCCAAGCCCCAAGAGGCTGATGATACAGAGCCCTTGTAGCAAAACCTCAATGTGAATCTTATGTCAGGGATTGACTGGGAAGTTTTTGAAGGAGCCCGGCATGATCCCATCTGTAGTTTGGTCACCATTAGCAACCCCCAGAATCAAAACTACCAAATAATATGACATGATATGTTTAAGTTTCCATCTTGAAGTGTTCCAGCTGAGAAAATATTTCTAAATACAAGGCTCAGTGAAAGGCAGTGGTTAGGTGGATATTGTGCCCACAGAAACCCTCAAGCTACTGTTTGCAAAGCACACTGAGTTACAACCTGGAACAGAGCAACAAGGACATGGGAAGGCTTGACAAAGGACATATGTATGGTCCTCCAAGTGAGAAATTAACCCCCTCAACCTCAATGTCATACACCTGATTTTTAGTGCCAACAGCACCACTTTGGGACAAGTCATTCTTCATCTCATTGTACTCACTGACAGCCAAGTTCAACACTTTCTAGGTCAGCTCCTCTAACATACTGGTTTCAATGGCACCACTCAGCACTAGGAATTATGTAAAAGTGTCTGTCAGTGCCATTTTAAGGTTCAGGTTCAGAGCTGGGGTGATGGTTTTCAACAGGAGCATGTGAGCCATTATCTTCTTAGACTTGGACTTGGATTCAAGGCTGGATATGGAGCTGAAGTGAGCCTGGGCTAGACAATGAGAACAACCTGAGATTCTGGTACCCTTTTTATCCTTCTTTCTTAGCTTGTCTAGGGTATTTGACAGCCCCCTACTCAATTTTTTCCTGGCCTCTCCTTTTCCTGTTGCTCTCCTATATGCTTCTTTTCTTTTCACAGTGCTCTTGCTTGCCCTCAGAACTGAGTCATTCTCTCTTCCTTGCTCTTCCACACCAGGGACATCTTCATCCTAGTTCTTCACCTCTTCTCTGTCTCTTCTACATTTCACTCTCTTACATATTCAAGCTATTCCTGCACTGTAGTTTGCTCCATAGATCCTATCCTTCTATTTCTAAGATCTCCCAGGTTTGTCATCTTTGGCAAAGCCCTATAACTTCAAAGGTGAACTCTTACTGTCTCCAAAACTCTTTTTTGTAGGGATCCTGAGATGTTAAAAACTTCACAGGTCAATTTCCATCATGCCTCATCAAAGGATGGTGTTAGAGGATATACAAGAACATAAATTCTATCCTTTCCAGAGGAACCTCTTTGTAAAACCCACTAGAATAAACTTTAATGGTGCAAATGTCATGCTGTTTTCATTCTCTGACTCATTATCACCAAACTTTACAAGCCAAGGATTTATCCTGAGTATTTCTGGGCTTGGATGCCACAGAAATCCCCCAAACACAATGCATCCACTAGCCATTTTAATTGGTAGCCTATTAGAACTAGGTGTTAAGGTGCTATTGTTGAAGACACCATACACTTGCTTACATGATACAGAAAAATAACTACATAATTTATTTAAAAGTGTCCTCTCTTCCATTTTGTGTTCAGTACTACAAAAAGTGTTACTTGGATTACTAGTGAATATATTAAATCAACCATCTTACCCAAGAACAAATCCCCCACAATTCAATATGAATCCTATTTGAAATATATATCTACTTTCAAATAATGACACTTTCTTTATAGAGGTAAATTGTAGACAAATTTCTAAATGGTCTTCTTAAATAGAAAACATGAAGCCAAATATAGGGGTGAAAGCCTTAGAGAGATCAGGGAAATAGGAAAAGTCACCAGCCAACCTCACCTCACCAACTCTGCAGCTTCCAAATTCGAGTTACTTCATGTCTACCCATGCACATATGCCTTGTTGTTCTACCATATGATTTGCTCTCTTTGTTCAGCTACATCACTTCCTCTTCCTAAACAGCTTTGTCTCTTCCTGACTGTCTGTACAGACCTCCAGACCTCTGTGGTTAACTAGTTTTGGAATTTAAGATATGTGCTACCACACCTGACTCTTTTTCCAGTGTGGCCTTGAACACACAGAGATCCTGCCAGCCAAGTGATACGATTAAAGGCATGTGCTAACACTGCATGATTTCTGTGTTGCGGCTGGCTTTTACCTGATCTCCAGGCAAGCTTCATTTATTGAAGCACAAATAAAATATCACCACAGTAAATAATGTCACTGTTATTGGATTTGACATCAAATTTATAGATATTGCACAAATCCTAAATGGTCTTACAATAAAAACCCGGAGCCAGATATTGGGGTAAATGCTGAAAGATCAGAAAAAACAAAGCAACAAGCCACAGCCACTTCTCATTTCACCAACTCCACAAATCCTCTCCCTGAATGTCTCTGAGTCCTCAGCTGAAAAACCTTAGTTCCCATCTCCTCCCTCTGTGAGTTCAAGGACACACTGGGCTACGTGAGACTGATCCAGTTTAGGAGAGAAACAGAGCCAGGCAGTGGTGGCACACAACTTTAACCCCAGTATTTGGGAAGCACACACTCCATTAATTCCAGCACTAGGGAAGTTAAGATAGGAAGTGAAATGGCTGGATAGAGAAAGGCATATAAGATGTGAGGAGACAGGAACTAAGGCTTTTCAACTGAGGAGTCAGAGGCATTCAGGCAGAGGATTTGTGGAGTTGGCAAAGTGAGAAACGGCTGTGGCTTGTTGCTTTGTTTTCTCTGATCTTTCAGCATTTACCCTAATATCTGGTTTCAGGTTTTTATTATAAGGCCATTTATGATTTGTGCAACATGCAGAGGTAAATATTTTTTCCAAAAAGTAAACCTGAGGACAAAGCCCATTAGCAGAAACTGATAAACCTGGGGGTTGAGAAGAATAATGTTTATCCACATTGCTTAAACTTTGTATCACCTTCTAGATATTTTTGTTCATGTTTATAGACACACATTAGTGTTAGATTTAGATAATGAATCTTTTTAATAAACAGTTATGAATGCAGACAATTGTGGCGACACATGATCCCAAAAGCAACAGGTGGATGAGTTTATCTCATATTCTCTGATATTATGAACAGGCATTTATACAATCTCTTCTAAGGCTCATGACAGAGTTAGGAAGAGAGGATAGAAAGAGTGCAAGAGCTTGAAAAAGGGAGAAAGTCTATAAAATATCAGAGGTGTAGGGGAAGAGTTGAAAGGGTCCAAACTATTATGTTTGAACTGTATGTTTCAGTAGTTTGCAGGAGAGGGGATAACATTTTCTTTAATTGTTGAACCCACATGACACCAATTGTTGAACTTCAGTTGAACCCACATGACACCAATGAATATTTTCCATCTAGTGCTCACAGAGATAATCCTGGTGCCGTAGTTTGCTTTCTGCTGTTCTTATAAATACAATGACCTAAAGCAATTAAGGAAAATTTGATTTATTTCATCTTACATGTTTTTGTCAATCACCAAAGAAAGCTAAAGGAGGTACCCAAGACAGGAGCTTGGCTTTTTTGCTTTGAAAGTCAGGTTCTCAAGCCAGTGGTAACTCATGAAATTTAGATTAACAGCTATGGAGCCTGCACGGGACTGGTCTAGGCCGTCTGCATATCAAGACAGTTATGTAGCATGATCTGCTTAAAGGCCTCCCAGGCAGTAGGATCAGAATCCATCCCTGGTGCACGAGCAGGCCTTTTGGAGCCCACTTATATGATGGGACACCTCACACAACATTGAGGCAGGTGGAAGGTCTTGGACCTGCCTCTACTAAATGTACCTCCCCACGGGAGGCCTTATCTTCTTGAAGGAGGGAATGTGGGTGGGGGGGTTGGAGGGGAAGACTGGAGGGATGGGAGGAAGGAAGAGGGGGATCTTTGGCATATAAAAGGAATAAAATAATTTTGCTAACAAAAAACATTTAAAAAGTCAGGTTCTGTGCCTACCACTTGTATGCCTATCTACATACATTTTGCATTTGAAAACTATAGTAGAGAAAATATCACAAGTGTTTCTCTTTAAAATTTAAACTGCCCAATAAAGCATTTAGTTTGATAGATATTAGAAGGAGGAAAGTGCAGACTGAAAGCTTTGTTTAAAGTATATGTTAGTGTCCATCAAGTAAAGGTTATATTCTCATGTTAAGGGAGGTTATTTTTTGGTGAGGTCACTTTTATTCTCTCCATATTTCCAAAATATTACTCTGTTATACTAGCATTCAAGATTAGTTTGTATAAAACAGTGAATTATTTAATGTTCAAAACCTGAGGGTCTCCATCTAGTCAGTGAGTTACAGAAACAGAACCCTGAGCTGGTGTGGTGTACCATTTCTTTAATCCCATTACCTGGGAAACAGAGGCAGGTTGATTTTTCTTATATCAAACATAAATAGTTCCATAGTTAGATGGATACCATCTAGGAGTAAGTAGTACCACCCTGTCTCAAAATACCAAATTATTTTTTTAAAAAGAAGAAAGGAAGGAAAGAAAGAAAAAAGCAAAAAAGTAAATAAAGCAAGGAAAGAAGGAAGAAATGAATGAATGAATGAAGGAAGGAAGGAAGAGATTAGAAAGGCCAATAGATACATAATTGAAAGGTAATAAGGAAGAACTTGCTTGTCTCTCTACTGCCATGTTTGCCTTATTTCTTTAGAAGCACTCACAACCAATTCTATGGAGAAAATAACTGTGAAGAATGTATCAGGTACTAAGACACCAGATACCAGCAACAGATGCTGCTGCATAGCTGACCACCTGATAGGCATGCCACTCATTACTATTGCAGAGGGGATGAAATTGACAAGACTCAGGATCTGTAAATTGTATATCAGTGTGTGCTTTCCAGTAACAATGTTGTTACCTTATTGAAACAGCAGAGTTTATTCTAGGCACTGTCAAGACAAGGTCATTTAGTTTCTGGATTTTGTCCAGAGTCTCTGGCATCTACATCATCTTTTTGTAGCTATATTTAATGTCATATGTTTGCTCTGTATTTAGCCTTATCTTTCAGTTGAGATTAGATGGATATCACAGAACCTGAAAATAGCCTTGGAGGCAAGAGACATTGTTTCAAACCTAATACTACATCAGTCTCAGGAGCAACTAAATATTGGACTCAATGTATTACCTAACCAGAGCACAGTCCAATGACACCTACTCAGAGCAACTAAGAAAATACAAAATTTTAGGAGACTGCTTCTTCCTTCTAGAAACATGGAAACTAAATTAAATTTCATTACTAAATCATCCTCATAAATAAACATTTAAAAGAAGAAACACGAGTTGATCCTGCAAAGCTCAATTCCTATGAGATCTAGAGGTGATCCAAAGTCAGGTCCCATAGACCTGTCTGTAGACTTTTCCCCATGTGCTGCTGGATAGGCAATAGTACTAGGATTCTTCATTTAACCAATGCAGCTTTTGATTTGCTGTTGTAAACAGAGAATTCCAGATGCTTGGATGGTGAGTGATTAGTTCTCCTTTTTTTCTGCCAAAGTGGAAAATGCAACCCATCTCTAGCATCTATATCCTATTCCCTCAGAACTAAAGGCACATGTCTAAATTTCCATCATATTTCTGAATCAAACATGAAACACTATTCTAAGAAATCATAGTTTTGTTAGCATTTTAGGTGCATGTAAAGGAGGCACAGTATTCCACTATATCCTTTAATGGAAGGAAGAATTTGACTAGAGTTTCACAGATCTTGACTCAGCCAGAACCAGGATTCCGTACCCTAACACTCAAAAGAATTTCAATATTATTTAATTTAGGATGCTGAGTTAAGGCTTTGTTTGGAGTTTTGAAAAAGAGTATGTAACTTAAGCCAAAGTTGGAAGAATATGTGGTGCTCATAAGAATGTAAAGCATATCTGAAAGCATGGGATCCTCAAAGTGAAGTTCAGTTAATTCTTTAGGATCATGGAGGAGGCTGTTGCTGTTGTTGTTTCTTATCACAGAGTGACTCTAGAGAGATCCTGGAGAGTCTGCAATCCATAAGGGAAATGTATAGTATCCGTGAATATGGGAAGGTTAGGTTATCTTTATCATAAATAGTTTGTTTGAAATTTTTAGGCATTCCTGGGAAAAGCAATGAGGCACCACCCAAGTTTATATTCATTCAGATTTAAAACTGGTTCATTGCTACCATTAATATCAATGTAGGAAATGTATATGAACCCTGTCCTTTATAGCAAATATTGTTGGAATTCTGAGTTTCTTTTTCTTTCTTGTTCCCTTAATTCAAATCTTTTTCTCTTCTGCATCAGTTTCTTCATTTGGTACTCTCCTAAATCTTAATGGCTACCAAAGGTTGAAAATCTATCTTGTATGTGTTCTTCCTTTTTGAACTGATATATGGATTTTATTAATGAGAGATCAAAATTAATGCCCTATAAGGTCTAGTTTAGACATGAAAAGGTCAAGCTTTGAGGCTAGCAATTCATACTTGAAAGTAAAATACATGAGAAAATGTACTCAGTGGAAACATTACTTTGATCCCATAGCAGTTTTCTATGAATCTATTAACATGCAAATAACTGAACTATTTATCATTAGAATCCTAATGTAACTATGTTATTAATCTCTTAACACTAAAGAAAGAGTCTTGGCCAGACGGTGGTGGCACACACCTTTAATCCTAGCACTCGGGGAGGCAGAGTCAGGTGGATCTTTATGAGTTCGAGGCCAACCTGGGCTACAGAGTGAATTCCAGGAAAGGCGCAAAGCTACAAAAAGAAACCCTGTCTCGAAAAACCAAAAAAAAAAAAAAAAAAAAAAAAAGACAGAGTCTCATAGAAATCAAACTCATGAATGCAAATCAGAGATATTGAGGTCATTTCTCTGTGTTACTAGGTATGACATTATATCCCTTAAGAATGATACAAACACCCACTCCCCTGGGCTTAATATTCTGTTCAAAAACTCCGGGTACTTTACCAAATGCCAGGCTTGTTTTAGGATCATTGAGTAAAACCCTGCTCATTGCCCATTAACAGTCTAAAATCTTCCCAACAACCCCAGATTGCACCCTTTACCTGGGATACATATTCCAGCCCACAACTTTGGCAGAAGACTTCTCATGAAAATATGATAGAAAAAATGGATTCATTGGTCAAAGAAAATGTTAAATATAAAAAATCTGAACTCAAAACAACAAGGAAGTTAAGGATACTATGAAAAGATCAAACCTAAGAATAATAAGAATAGAGGAAGGAGAAGAATCTCATCTCAAAGTCACAGAAAATATATTCAACAAAATTATAGAAGGAAATTTTCCTAACCTAAAGAAGAGATGCTCATAAAGGTACAAGAAGCTTACAGAACACCAAATACATTGGACAAAAAGTCCCTACACCACATAATCAAAACATTAAACATACAGAACAAAAACAATAATGTCAAAAGTTGTAAAAGGAAAAGGATAAGTTACATATAAAGGTGGACCTCTTAGAATTACCCCTAACTTCTCAATGGAGACTCTAAGAGCCAGAATGGTCTGGACAGATGTCTTGCGGAGTCTAAGAGACCATAGATGCCAGCTCAGTCTACTATATACACCAAAATTTTCAATCACAATAGATATAGAGAATAAGATATTCCATAGCAAAGTCAAATATAAACAATATCCATCCACAAATCCATCCATAAAGAAAGTACTAGAAAGAAAACCTCAACACACAAAAGCACAGGCAATAAATGATCTCACATCAGCAAAACCCAGAGATGTACACATAGAGATGCATACACACACACACATACACACACACACACACACACACACACACACACACACACACACAGACACACACACTACCACCACCAACACCACCAACAAAATAACAGGGATAGCAATCATTGATTCTTAATATTTCTCAATATCAATGGTCTCAATTTCCAAATAAAAATTTACAGGCTAACAGGATAGATGAGAAAACATGATCCATCCTTCCGCTGCAAACAGGAAACATGCCTCAACATCAAAGATGGACATTCCCTCAGAATAAATTGTTAGAAAAAGTTTTTCTAAGCAAATGGACATAAAAAACAAGCTGGTATGCTTATTCTAATATCTAATAAAACAGACTTTCAACTAAAATTTATCAAAAGAGATGATGAAACACATTTCATATTCCATTAAAGGAGAAATCAACCAAAGAATGGATAAAGAAAATGTGGTACATATACACAATGGAGAACTACACAGCAGTAAAAAACAATGACATCATGAAATTTGCAGGCAAATGGAGGGAACTAGAAAATATCATCCTGAGTGAGGTAACCCAGATTCAGAAGGACAAACATGCTATGTACTCACTCATAAGTGGAAACTAGATTAAAAGCAAAGGATATCCAGACTAAAACCCACAGACACAGAGAAGCTAGCTAATAAGAAGAACCCTAAGTCAATATAGTACTTCAAGTTCTAGCCAGAGCAATAAGACAACATAAGGAGATTAAGGGGATTCAATTTGGAAAGGAAGAAGTCAAGCTTTCCCTATTTGCAGATGACATGATAGTATACTTGAGTCATCCCAAAGATTCCACCCAGGAATTGATAAAGCTTATAAACACCTTCAGCAACATAGCAGGATACAAGATCAACTCAAAAAAATCAGTAGCCCTCCTATATACAATGGACAAAAAAGCTGAGAAGGCAATTAGAAATACATCACCCTTTACAATAGCCGAAAATGACATAAAATACCTTGGGGTAACACTAACCAAGCAAGTGAAGGACCTATATGACAAGAACTTTAAGTCCCTGAAAAAAGAAATTGAAGAAGATGTCAGAAAATGGAAAGATCTCCCATGCTCATGGATAGGCAGGACCAACATAGTAAAAATGGCAATCTTACCAAAAGCAATTTACAGATTCAATGCAATCCCCATCAAAATACCAACACAATTCTTCATAGACCTGGAAAGAATAATACTCAACTTCATATGGAAAAACAAAAAACCCAGGATAGCTAAAAGAATCCTGTACAATAAAACAACTTCTGGAGGCATCACAATCCCTGACTTCAAGCTCTACTATAGAGCTACAGTAATAAAAACAGCTTGGTATTGGCATAAAAACTGACAAGTGGACCAATGGAAACGAATTGAAGACCCTGACATTAACCCAGACACCTATGGACATATAATTTTTGACAAAGAAGCCAAAAGTGTACAATGGAAAAAAGAAAGCATCTACAACAAATGGTGCTGGCATAACTGGATATCAACGTGTAGAAGGCTGCAAATAGATCCATATCTGTCACCATGCACAAAACTTAAGTCCAAGTGGATCAAAGACCTCAACATAAATACAGCTACTCTGAACCTGCTAGAAGAGAAAGTAGGAAGTAGTCTTGAATGCATTGGCATAGGAGATCATTTCCTAAATATAACACCAGTAGCGCAGACACTGAGACAAACAATCAATCAATGGGACCTCTTGCAACTGAGAAGCTTTTGTAGAGCAAAGGATATGGTCAACAAGGCAAAGCGACACCCTACAGAATGGGAAAATATCTTTACCAACCACACATGTGACAGAGGACTGATATCCAGAATATATAAGGAACTCAAGAAATTAGACATCAAAACGACCAACAGTCCAATTGAGAAATGGGCTTTAGAACTAAACAGAGAATTCTCAACAGAGGAAACCCAAATGGCTGAAAGACATTTAAGGAATTGCTCAACATCCCTAATCATCAGGGAAATGCAAATCAAAACAACTCTGAGATACCACCTTACTCCTGTCAGAGTGGCTAAGATCAAAAACAGTGAAGACACTTTATGCTGGAGAGGATGTGGAACTAGGGGAACTCTCCTCCACTGCTGGTAGGAATGCAAGCTTGTACAACCACTTTGGAAATCAATATGGTGCTTTCTTAGAAAATTGGGAATCAATCTCCCCCAAGATCCAGCTATACCACTCCTGGGCATATACCCAAGAAATGCTCAATCATACCACAAGAGCACTTGCTCAGCTATGTTCATATCAGCATTGTTTGTAATAACCAGAACCTGGAAACAACCTAGATGCCCTTCAACTGAAGAATGGATAAATAAATTGTGGCACATATCCACAATGGAATACTACTCAGCAGAGAAAAACAATGACATCATACGGTTTGCAGGCAAATGGATGGATCTAGAAAAAATCATCCTGAGTGAGGTAACCCAGACTCAGAAAGACAAATATGGTATGTACTCACTCATAGGAAGATGCTAGATGTGGAACAAGGATGACTGGACTGCTACTCACATCACCAGTGAGGCTACCTGAAAAACAGGACCCCAAAAAAGACACGGAGAAATGGACGAGATCTACATGAACAGCCTGGTCATGAGTGGGAACAATGAAGAGCAACGGTCGAGGGAAAGAGAGTGGGAGATCCTAGCTGTATCAAGAAAAGAGAGGGAGAACAAGGAATAGGAGACCATGGTAAATGAAGACCACATGAGAAGGTGAGAAGGAGAGGAAGCAGAGAGCTAGGGAGGCCCACAAAGATACCCCCGCAAAAGACTGCTGGCAATGGTCGAGAGACGGCAGGAACTGACCTACTCTTGTGATGGGATGGCCAGACACCCTGATAGTTGTGCCATAAACCCCATCCAAGGACTGAGGAATCTGGATGCAGACATCCACGGCTGGGCCCCTGGTGGAGCACTGGGAGTCTAATTAGTGAGAAAGAAGAGGGTTTATATGAACGAGAATTGTTGAAGCCAAGGTTGGATAAAGCACAGGGACAAATAACCAAATGAATGGAAGCACAGGATCTATGAACCAAAGGCTGAGGGACCCCCAACTGGATCAGGCCCCCTGAACAGGTGAGACAGTCATTTGCCTTGATCTGTTTGGGAGGCAGCTGTGCCTTCGTGCTTGGTCCTGGGCTCGTTGCTTGAGTTGGCTGTTTGAATCCTGGGACTTATGCAGGGACACTTGGCTCGGTCTGGGAGTGGGGGACTGTATCTGCCTGGACTGAGTCTACCAGGTCGACCCCGGTCCTCAGGGGAGACCTTGATCTGGAGGAGGTGGGAATGGGGGGTGGGCTGGGGGGAGGGGGAGGGGGGCGAGAGGGGGAGAACAGGGGAATCTGTGGCTATTATGTTGAACTGAATGGTGTTGTAAAATAAATTTAAAAAAAACTTAAAAAAAAGAAGAACCCTAAGAGGGATGCATGGATATCACTGGGAAGGGGAAACAAGAAATTCCATGCATAATCTGGGGTTGGGGGTGCAATGAAGGGTATGATATGCTAGATGAGAACATAAGGGAATAGGATGGTCAAGCTGGAATGGGAACCGAGTGAGAGAGCAATGAAAGAGTAACCACAATAGAGGGAGATATCATAGGGATAGGGAGAATCCAGGAGCTAGGGAACTTCCCAGGAATCCACAATGATGACTCCACCTTAGACTGCTAGCAATAGTGGAGAGGGTGCCTGAACTATCCTACCCTGGGAATCAGACTGGTGAATAATTTGTCATCATAGAGCCTTTATCCAGTAACTGATGGAAGTAGATACAGAGATCCACAGCCAAGCACCAGAAAGAGCTCCAAGATTCCAGTAAAAGAGTGTGAAGAGGGATTCTATGAGCAAGGGTCATTAAGATCATGATGGGGAAACATACAGAGACAACCAAACCAAGCTAATGGGAGCTCATCAACTGTGGACCACTAGCTATGGAGCCTCCAAAGGACCTGACTAGGTATTCTGCATAGGCAAGACAGTTGTAAAGTTTCATCTGCTTAAGGGACCCCCTGACAGTGGGATCAGGATCCATCCCTGGTGCATGAGAGGGCTTTTTGAAGCCCACTGACTATGGTGGGACACCTTACACAGCCTTGGTGCAGGGGGAGAGGCTTGGACCTGCCTTAACTGAGTGTATCGGGCTCTGCTGACTCCCCACAGGAGGCCTTGCCTTGGAGAAGGTGGAGATGGGGGCTGGGTTGGGGGAGGAAAGGCAGGGAGTGGGGGAGGGAGCGGAGGATGATCTGTGGTTAGTGTGTAAAATGAATACAAAATTCCTTAATAATAAAAAACAAAACTTGAAAATTTAAAAGAAATGTACAATTTTCTTCATAGATAACACATACCAAAGTTGAATCAAAATCAAATAAACAATTTAAGTAGACCTATATCCCATAAAGAAATAGAAGTAGTCATTAAACATCTATCAACATAAAAAGCTTAGGGCCAGATGGTTTTAGCACAGGATATCCAAGAAGAGCTACTACCAATACTTGTAAAATTATTCCCCAAAATAGAAACAAAAGGGACATTGTCAAATTCATTTAATGTGGCCACAGTTACCCCGAAACCTTGACCACATAAAGAGTCAACATAAATGAGTATTAAAGCCCAATTTCCCATATGAACATTGATGAAAAAATAATCAATAAAATTTTCACAAACTGAATCAAATAACACATCAAAAAGATGACCCAACATGATTTAGTGGACTTTAGTCCAGTGATTCAGGGATAGTTCAACATAAGAAATTATGTCAATGTAATCCACCATATAAACAAACTGGAAGAAAGAAAACACATAATCATCTCATTAGATGGTGAAGAAGACTTCGACAACTTCAGCTGTATACTTGGTTTTGTATTCACGAGTCTATTTCCTCAATTTATATCCTAATGAATTTCGCTAATACTCCTTAATCAGACTCTTGTGGATTTCTCACATTATCTGGTATCCAACCACATAGATCTGAGTCTCACACACCACTACTGGGCTTCTTGTGTGACCAAACTCTAATGCCCGCAGGCAGCTGCTGGTTAGTTTCTTTGCCCTGTAGAGCCCATGCATAGCCCAAACCCACCAGAAACTGCGTGACCATTGCTCAGGTGACTGCCTGCATAGTGTTCATCATTAATTGATAGAATGAAGTCTTTGGAATCAGCTCTTTGTAATGAACATAAAATATTGTTTGATTCCATGAAGTCATTGGAAGCATTCACAGTGCAGGAGGTACAGACTCTGGAAAAAGCTGTGGTTAATCGATTTCAAGCTTTAGAGGAGTCTGGGAGAAATGATAATAATGGTGCAAACAAGCAGAAGGTCAAGGCTTGTTTGTTGGAGACCAGTCTCAGCAGTTTTCAGGGTCTCGAAGGGCAGAGATGTCTGACAGGCACAAGAAAAGACTGGAACACAGGAGTTGGTGCAAGCTGACAAGTCTTGTCAGATCTGGAGATGTGCGTTTTTTTTTTTTTTTTTTTTTTTTTTTTTTTTTTGTCTTTTTCTCTCAGTCTGACTCAACCCCAGTCTTTTATTGTAATAATACAAGGAAATAGGAGATGAGAAAATTCAACAGGGGATAGAGTTCTTTAGAATAGTTTTAGAAGTTCTTTTTGTAAATCAGCAAAGTGTACCCATGCCTTCTGATTGCACATAGAAATTCCCAAGAAGAAAGCCAAAGCATACCAGCTTATTTTTTTGTAGGTTAATAATTATTAGAACATCTGAGGTAATCACCCCAGAGGCCATCTACTTGTGGTTTCTAAGAAAGCACAGAAATACAAACAATGGTTTAAAGTACCAGACTGCCAACTTGCTCTCAGCCTAAGTTCTTCATCTCTCTGTAATTCGTCAAGTTGTCTTTTAACTAGTCCTGGACAACTCTTGTCTGTTATCCTATCTATATGTCACTCCATATACATTGTTCTGCAGCCAGCCTTTTGGGTTTTTCCCATGATCTGCTTAACAGCTTTAACTCCTGCCTTTGTCACAATCTCAATATCAATTTTATGGAAACCACCACAGGAGAGAGAAAGAAAGTCATAGAGAACAAATAGAGTAGGAAGATTATAACAACCCATAACAGTTGGATGGGTGAGAATGTAACGTGTACGCCATAAAGTCTGCCCTCGGGACACAAGGGTGTAGCACAAATCTTAACAGTTCTTATTCATAAAAACAAACCTGAAATAAAAATAAATTAAAAAAAAATAATGGGGCTGGAGATGGCTCAGTGGTTAAGAACACCGACTGCTCTTCCAGAGGACCCGGGTTCAATTCCCAGCACCCACATGGCAGCTGACAACTGTCTGTCACTCCAGGATTTGACACCCTCACATAGACAAACATACAGGCAAAAACAGCAATGCACATAAAATAAAAATAAATTAAAAAAAAATTAAAAAAAAAAACCTGGCAGGTATTGGAGTGAATGCTGGAAGATTAGGGAAGCAGAACAAGCCACAGCTTCCTGACCTCGCCAATTCCTCAGGTGATCCTGTTTCCTCAGACTGGAAGCTTCTGAGTCCTCATCCAAATGGGTCTCAGCTGAACTGTGCTGCACAAAAGCCTAAAAGCTTAACCAGCTTAGTTCCTGGTTTTCACGCCTTATATACCTTTCTGCTTTCTGCCATCACTTCCTGGGATTAAAGGCTCACTTATTGGGATTAAAGGTGTGAGTCACCATGCCTGGCTGTTTCCAGTGTGGCTTTAAACTCACAGAGATCTGGATGGATCTCAGCCTTCTGTAGCAGGAATCTTAAAGGTTCTTATTAATAAGATTAAACCTGAAGCCAGTTATTGGGGTGAATGCTGGAAAATCAGAGAGATAGAACAGGCTACAGCTAACCTCACCTGGCCAACTTCTCAGCTGGTCTTCTTTCCTCAGACTGGAAACGTCTGTGTCCTCATCCCAATGGCTCCCAGCTGAACTGTGCTACTCAAAACCTAAAAGCTTAACCAGCCAAATGCTTCTAGTTTCTGGTCTTCACGCCTTATATATTTTTCTGTTTTTGCCATCACTCCCTGGGATTAAAGGCTCACTTCTTGGGATTAAAGGCGTGTGTCACCATGCCTGGCTGTTTCTAATGTGGCCTTGAACAGATGGATTTCTGCCTCTGGAATGCCAGGATTAAAGGCGTGTGCTACCACTGCCTATCCTAAGTATCTAGTGGCTTTTCTGTTCTCTGACCACAAATAAATTTATTAGGGTACACAATATTTTGGGGAACACAATGCCACCACATCCTCCTAAGTGATAGGATTAAAGGGGTGTGTGCCACCATTTTCTGGCCTCTATATCTAGTGGTTGTTCTGTTCTCTGACCCCAGATAAGTTTAGTAGGGTACACAATATTTTGGGGAACACAATACCACCACACAAGGGTTGTTTTCTCCCTGGCCCACAGAAGGCAGTCTTAGTAGAATATCTGGTGGGGCAGGCCCAGAGGGATTGATGTCCTCATTCTCAGGTACCTACAGCACAGATTCCACTGGCAACATGTCAGGCTTTTCATATGCCGTCTCTGGCATCTCCCCCTTTTTGATTAGTTGAAAGGTATATCCACCACAAGAGAAGAGACAGTGGAATTAAGTAATCCTATGAGGGCTGGAATGAGAATTGAAATGATTAAAAAAAGACCTCCAGTGATGGCAACATTATAGATGAATGTATTCCAATTCAAACTGCCAGTATAAGACTGCACCAAGGATACAAAAGCAGCAGCGACCTCAAGAGAGAAAACTACATGTGACTTACTAATTTCAGCAATTTGGTGATGTAAATCAGTAATACCCATAGAAAAGAAAGAATGATCTAAACATCCTGAATATGTTTTTGGATAGTATTCCAGTTTTGCTGGGACGCATTATACTGAAGAAGAGTGACACAAATCCATTTAAGCATAGAGTGGCATTGTACTGCCAGTCTAATCTTGATATTTGTATCTCATTTCTAATAAACAGTACTGCTTCTTCCAAAGCATCAAGTCTATCCTCAAGACCTCTGTCTATTCATTCCTCAATCATTAATGCCACATTAACATTCCTAGAGAGCTGATCAATATGATGTGCAGAACGCACCTCCTTCACAAAAGAAGTGGTAGACATAGCAAAAGAAGAAACTATAAGTGCAGTAATACCCAAAATAAGAGCAGTGACAAAGAGCTTAGGCCAAACAAGAGCAGCAGCAGCTTGATGTAATGCTTCCAAGTCAGGATTAGCAAACCATGTCCCATTAACAGAAACTGACAGAAACAAATAAGGAGGCTGACACAAAATAAGGAAAATACCCTGAAAAATGGAAGAAAGGCAATTAGATAAAACATAATTAATACAAGAAACATGATAAATACCATTGTCATCCAGAGACAATTGTAACTTGCCATCTGTCCCTGCAGAGAGAATGCTATATGGAGTACCCACACAGGTCTATAGAGGAGCAGAAGTTTAACATTGGAGCATGGCCTCACTAAAGTAATTTTATATGTTGCTGCAAAAAGCCTAAATAAATAAGGTTGAATACAAAATGACTGGGAAAGATAAAAAGGTTGAAAAACAGGTGAAACCCAGCCAGGAGAATACCAGGCATTGGCAGGTGAAGATGGAAGATGAGCGTCTCCCTTGGTGTAGTGCAACTGATCGAGCTGTGACTTATAGTCAAAACTTGCACTGCCAACAGACTAGTTCTTCAGCAAGAAAGAAGTATTGAAAAGTTTCAGAGAAACAGTCATCTTCGAAAAACCACAAAACCACCAAAGCAGATAGCCATCATCAGGAACCTTTGTCCAAACATTCTCCAATTTCTCAGCATCCAAGCAAGGAGGTAAGAGAGAAGAAAGGGCAGAGGGAGTCTACTCAAAAACTGAGCCCCCTCAAGCAAAGAGAATTCAAAAATAAAAAAAAGCTTCAAAAATCAAACATCTCTATCATGAGCCTGATCAGAATGCTGTAATGGAGGAGAATTAGAAATTAACTGTCGTTCCTGTAACCTTTAAGCATCCTTTATAAAAAATATGTGTTACTTTCTCCTCTAAGCAAATGAAAGTTATTAGTAGTAACCTTAATATAGCCATCCTTCCAAATAGCAGGATGAAAAAGAGGAGGATCAGGCAAATAAGTCCAATAATGAGCTTTAGAAGAAAGATTATCATCAGCAACTACCTTCAACATCAGCAGTGAGAAAACAGCCAAAAGTACATTTAGATGAGTCACTGGCATCCCCAACTTTTACACGTTCTTCTTAGCCTGTTGAATTAATTCAGAAAGTTGGTTAAGAGCAGGCAATGAGACAGGAGAAGTGCTTCCCTGTACATTCAGATGAGTAAAGGCGACAGTCAAAACTTTATCCAGTTGTTAAGCCATATTAGGAAGCAAGTTATGACGCAGGCACTTCTGACGCTGATTATGGTTTGGCCGGGGCTTTTTCGGTAATGTTGACATGATCAAAAGCATGGGGTCTGATGAGATGGTCTGATATCCAAATTGGTGACTCGGCATCCTGTGGAAACACCCAAGTGTATCTTCTTCCAGAGGATAGCAAAATGTCTGGACCTTTCCAGTTCGAAGAAAGTACATCTTTCCATTTCACCAAAGTTTTAGGCAAGACATTGGATTCCCATTTTTTTTTATATTAGAACATCCCTTAGAATCTTTATTAAGGTAATTGAGCACAAAACATGCATGATGTAGCAAATGAGGAGGAGAAAGATACTTAAAGTCTCCATCCTGTAATTTTTTGTATTTGCATTTTTAACAACTGATTTGATCTCTCTATTATGGCTTGTCCCGAAGGGTTATAAGGAATCACAGTGGTATGTTTAAGGCAAAATTTGAGGCAAAAATCTTGAAAAGTCTTTGAAGTGTAGGCTGGACCATTATCAGTCTTTATATGTTTAGGCATCCCCATAAATACAAAAGCTGCAAAGAGATGCTGTACAACATCCTTATAGGCCTCTCATGCTTTGGCTGTTGCAAAAAGAAGTACAGAATAAGTGTCCACACAGACATGTACATAAGAAAGCTTTCCAAAAGAAGGCACATGTATCACATTCATCTGCCATAATATTCTAGGTCTTCATGGGTTTACCCCAAATGGGGGTGAAGTTTGGTGAGTGGGACAATGAGGACAAGTTTTAACAATAAGTCTAGCTTGTTCTCTGGTTGAAGAAAATTGGTATCTCAGGGCTTGTGAATTTTGATGATGCAATGATGGGATGCGATGGCCTCTTCATTAGGGTCCACCACCAAGTGAGTAACCACATCAACTTGTCAGTTTCCTTCCACAAGGGGTCCTGGCAACTGTGTATGTGCATACAGATGCCCTATATAGTAAGAAGTAGTTCTAACCTGTACCAAGTTTTGAAGCTGAAGCAACAATGTATTAATTGAGGGTTTATTCATATTAGTAACTGCAGTTTCAATATTAGGAAAAAGCTTAAAAATATAACGTGAATCAGTACATAAATTTAAAGCTTCTTTACATGATTCAAATGTTTTAATCACAGCAAAAATCTCTGCTTTTTGAGCTGATGTAAATTTAGTTTGATAACTAAAAGTAGCATTATCAATAACAACTGCAGTCTTACCTATGGTGATGTTTTATTGGTGTTGAAATGTGATTTTATTTGTATGTTAATAAAGCTGCTTGGAGATCAGAAGTCACAGCAGCCATAAGCAGAAGCCAGACAGTGGTAGCACACGCCCTTAATCTGATCACATGGCAGGCAGAGTAGAGTCTCTGTGGTCAAGAACACATCCAAAGCAAGATAACCTGAACTGAGCTACATGCTGCTGGATGGAGGCATGGACTCACTGCTTCCCAGAGTCAGTACAGAGCAGGGCTCCTGAGCTGGAGGTGAACTACATCTGCTATGTTGAAAAGCTGAGATGGGTGGAGTCAGCATCCAAGACTGTCAGTACTAGCCACTGCAGTTTAAAGCAATAGATTCACAATAAGGCAGATTCAGATGAAATAAGACTCTAAATGATTTACAGTGTGTGTAAAAATATATGTAGGCTTAGAAGAGAGAAGAAAATGAATATAGACAGTTATATAAAGAAATAGTTTCAAAAAAATAAAGTCTTTAAAAAGACAGTAAAAATATAAAAAATAACTCATGTAAAGATGAAAATCACACACAGTGTCTGGATTATATTGCCTTTGGGATTTTTAAATATTTTTATTTTATAATTAATTTAATTTTACATATCAGCCATGGATTCCCCTGTCCTCCCCCCTCCCATCCCCCTTACCTCCCAATTCAGCCTCATCCCCACCTCCTCCAAGAAAAGGTCTCCCCAGTCTTGTAGATTCAGTCGGGGCAGGTCCACTCCCCTCCTCCCTGCACCAAGGCTGAGCAAAGTGTCTCAGCATAGGCCCTAGGTTCCAAAAAGCCAGCTCATACACCAAGGACAGGTCCCGGTCCCACTGCCTGGAGACCTCCTAAATAGTTCAAGCTAATAAACCTCCCCACTTATCCAGAGGGCCTGATCCAGTTCCATGGTGGCTCCTCAGTTACTGGTTAATAGTTCATGTATTTCCGCTAGTTTGGCTATTTGTCCCTGTGCTTTTTGCAATCATGGTCTAAATATATCTTGCTCATATAATCCCTCCTCTCTCTCATCGATTGGATTCCTGGATCTCCACCTGGGGTTTGGCCATGGATCTTGACATCTGCTGCCATCAGTCACTGGATGAGAGTTCTATCATGACAGTTAGGGTGTTCGACCATCCAATCACCAGAGTAGGTCAGCTCAGGCAATTTCTTTATGATTACCAGTAGTCTATAGTGGAGGTATCTTTATGGATTTCTGGGGACCTCTCTAGAACTCTGCTTCTTCCTATTCCCATGGTGTCTTCATTTATCGTGGTATCTCTTTCCTTGTTCTCCCTCTCTGTTCTTGATCCAGCTGGGATCTCCTGCTCCTTTAAGCTCTCTTGGCCCTGACCCTTGCCCTCCATTACACCCCCTTGCTCCCCAGTTTGCTCATGTATATCTCATCCATTTCTCTGCCCCTGGTCAATTCTTGTGTCTTTCTTAGGGTCCTCTTTACTAGGTAGCCTCCCTGGAATTGTGAGTTGCAGTCTGGTTATCCTATGCTTTATATCTAGTATCTACATGTGAGTGAGTACATACCATGATTGTCTTTCTGAGTCTGGGTCACTTCACTCAGGATGATATTTTCTAGTTCCATCTATTTGCCTGCAAAACTCATAATGTCATTGTTTTTCTCTGCTGAGTAGTACTCCATTGTGTATATATATGCATCACATTTTCTTTATCCATTCTTCAGTTGAAGGGCATCTAGGTTGTTTCCATGTTCTGACTATTACAAATAATTCTGTTATTAACATAGCTGAGCATGTGTCCTTATGGTATGATTGAGCATTCCTTGGGTATATGCCCAAGAGTGGTACAGCTGGGTCTTGAGGGAGGTTGATTCCCAATTTTCTAAGAAAGCACCATGTTGATTTCCAAAGTGGCTGTACAACCTTTAATTCCCAACAACAGTGGAGGAGTGTTCCCCTTGCTCCTCATCCTCTCCAACATAAGCTGTCTTCAGGGTTTTTTATCTTAGCCATTCTGACAGGTGGTATCTCAGACTCATTTTGATCTGCATTTCCCTGATGATTAAGGATGTTGAGCAATCCCTTAAATGCCTTTCAGCCATTTGAGCTTCCTCTGTTGAGAATTATCTGTTTAGCTCTATAGTCCTTTTTTAATTGGATTGTTCAATATTTTGAAGTCTAGCTTTTTGAGTTATTTATATATTTTGGAGATTAGCCCTTTGTCAGATGTGGGGTTGGTGAAGATCTTTTTCCATTCTGTAGGCTGTTGTTTTGTGTTATTGACCATGACCTTTGTCCTACAAAAGCTTCTCAGTTTCAAGTCCCACTTATTAATTGTTTCTCTCAGTGTCTGTGCTACTGGTGTTATATTTAGGAAGTGATCTCCCATGCCAATGCATTCAAGATTACTTCCTACTTTCTCTTCTACCAGAGTTAGAGTAACTGGATTTATGTTGAGGTCTTTGATCCACTTGGACTTAAGTTTTGTGCAGATGACACATGTGGATCTATTTGCAGTCTTCTACAAGTTGACATCAGTTATGTCAGCACCATTTGTTAAAGATGCTTTTTTCCATTTTGTAGTTTTGGCTTTTTTGTCTAAAATCATATGTTCATAGGTGTGCGGATTAATGTCAGGGTCTTCAATTTGATTCCATTGGTCCACATGTTGGTTTTTATGCCATTACCAAGCTGTTTTTATTACTATAGCTCTATAGTAGATCTTGAAGTCAGGGATTGTGATACCTCCAGAGGTTGTTTTATTGTACAGGATTCTTTTGGCTATCCTGGGTTTTTTGTTTTTTCATATGAAGTTGAGTATTATTCTTTCCAGGTCTGTGAAGAATCGTGTTGGTATTTTGATGGGGATTGCATTGAATGTGTAAATTGCTTTTGGTAAGATTGCCATTTTTACTATGTTTACCTTGCCATTCCATGAACATGGGAGATCTTTCCATTTTCTGATATCTTCAGTTTATTTTTTCAGGGACCTAAAGTTCTTGTTATATTATTCCTTTACTTGCTTGAATAGTGTTTTATATCATTTGTGGCTATTGTAAATTGTGATGTATCTCTGGGGGTAATGAAAGGCAAGGGTTGAGGGAAAGAGAGCTTAGGGGAGCGGGTGATCCCAGCTTCTTCCTATTCCCATGCGATTATCATGGTATTTCTTTCCTTGTTCTCCCACTCTGTTCCTGATCCAGCTGGGATCTCCAGCTCCCCTAAGCTCTCTTTCCCCAGACCCTTGCCCTCTATTACCCCCTCACTCCCAGTTTGCTCATGTATATCTCATCCACTTCTCTGTCCCTGGGTGATCTCTATGTCTTTTTTAGTGTTCTTTTTACTAGGTAGCCTCCCTGGAGTCATGGGGTTAGGCATTGGGGACCCTTTGCTCAAGCTTCCCTCAGTGTGACATTCAATCAACTTCTTACTGCCTTCTTGTCAAGATGTAGCCAGTGCCATGTCTACCCACATGCCACCATGCTCTCCTTCATTATGATAATGACTGCACCACTGAAAGTGCAAGTGACCTCCCTCAAGGGCCCTCTCAATTAAATATTTTCTTTATAAGTGTGGTCATGGTTATGGTGTCTCTTCACAGCAATAAAAAACCCTGAGTAAGATTTCTCCAAAATCTTTATGTGGGCATTTAGAGCTATGAATCTTCCTCTTAGCACTGCTTTCAAAGTGTCCCACAACTTTGGGTATGTGGTATATTCATTTTTATTGATCTCTAGGTCACCTTCCTATGGGTCCTGCATGTCCAGTAGATACATTTTTTTTCAAGCAGTCCAGGCAAGAACAGTTTTTTGCCCAAATGGCTATTTTTGCCAAGGTGAATATAAGCTCTACATAGAGTGTCTTCAATGCCTATCCTCCTCTCTGAAGTAAATCCCGTGCTGCCAGGAGCAGACATGTCTCACTGTCCAGAAAGTCTAAATTTTAAAAATATTTTAAATGCCATATTCTTTAGGTCTTTAAAGTGATTGAAGATTACCTGTTTATCTGAAATATATGTATACCTAGAAAACTTAACTAACATCTCTACAAGTTTGACTATCATAGAAGACTAATTATTAATCTGTATTTCTTAGTTATCCATTACAATCTAAATGAGTTACATAAACATAATACCTCAAACGACCACTTATAAACTTGAAAGAAACACTTCATTATTAAAGAATAACCTCAGTATTCCCAAATAATAGCTCAAGGCACTCATAAAATAAGCCAAAAAAGCTTCAAAATCTTTAATATGTAAATACCTTTTTAAAATCAGTCTCCTCAGAATATTTCTTTTGAGAATTCAAGGTATCTTTAAAACTTCAAAATCTCTCTAAAATATGCTTAAATTTGGGATCTTGTCAAAAGCAAGCTCCATATTTTCTTGTTACAGGTGGAGGAAGTAGAGCACAATTACATTCAAATCAAAGCAAACTTTCTCAAAACTTCATTGGTTGTCTTCTGTGAACCACTCATGATCCTCAGTGATCCAAAGGCTGCATTATCATGCCCACTATTAACAATATACACAGCTTGCCCAGTAGGCTCAAGACAGTTTCACTCTACACCTGCTACTTTACTTGGTTGTCATCCCATAGCATCTCCAAATTTCTGGGTCTTTGCAACTTGGCTACAACTCAACTTCTCTCCATGCCCCTTTCAGTCATTGTAAAGGGTCTATCTTTCAACTATCACATAGGCTGCCCTTTACAAGTTGATACTCTTGGACTCTCTACAGGGATACCATCCCTGCCACACATTCTCAATTGTATTCCATGAAACATGTATGCCTTCAAACTCACAAACTCCTTAACTAGGGTTTAAATTTCTGTGATGAAAGACCATGGCCAAAAAGGAAGGTGAGGAGGAAAGGGTGTACCGAGCTTATACTTCGGTACTGTAGTCCATCATTGAAGGAAACCAGGACAGGAACTCAAACAGGGCAGGCAACTGTTTTCCCCATTGTTTGGTTCTGTTTACTGGCTTTCTCCAAATGACCTGCTCAACTTGCTCTTGCTCTTTTTCAATAATGTAAATTTTTATTGATTCTTCAAGTATTTCACATTATACACCCCAATCCTACTCACCTCCCTGTCCCTCCATATATAACCCATCCATTCTGTAAAATAATCTCAAAAGAAAGCCCACAAATTTCTAAAAAATAAAATAAACAAAGAAAATAAGCCATCTCATCTCACTCCTCTATCTTTCCAACACTTCTTTATTCATCCTTCTGGCACTGGCTGCTGAGGGGTGTCACTTAGCATACCCTTTTGTCCAATTAGCCCTACTTGCAAAATGTTCTTTCCACTGAGCATTGGTCTGCTTCAAAGCCTATGGAACACCATCACTGAATCCTCAACAGACCTCCTCAGACTGTTGTCTTGAGTTGTGGATATCCTGCAGTTATCTTTCTGCTGGACCAGCCCATTCATGCTCTTCAGCAGGTCTAGATAGGGTAGATGTTAGTGAGGACCAACCCAAGGACCAAGTATGAGTCTGGGTGGTAGCTGAGCCTGTGGGTTTGGCCCACTAGGACCAACCCCCTCAGGTAAGGAGAAAAGCCAATTATCCTAGACCTATGCCATTGGGGCCAGCTCTACCACACACATGGTGAGGGGTGGAGCCATCTCTCTCATGAAAAGCAGGATCATAATTCCTGCTGAAGTATCCAGCAAGAGGCAGACCAGCTATCTTAGGGCCTGTGAGGATTTGGATTGGCTCAGCACAGCCCTCCAATTTCTTAACATATATTTTCTATGATGCCCTGTGGTAATATGGGCCATAGACACCATCACAAATCCCAGCTGCAGCATGAACATGGATCTAGACATGACCCTTGTGTAGCTGAATGTTTACTCTGGGTCCTGCCAAGAACACCCCCCCCTGCCCGCCACTGTCCCAAGGCCCACTTATAAAATAATCACTCAACAGCTTATATTAATTAAAACTCCTTGGCCATTAGCTCAGGCCTACCACTGACTAGCTCTTACATTTAAACTTAGCCCATTTCTGTTAATCTATATGTTGCCATGTGTTCTGTGGCTTTACCTGTGTGCCATTACATGCTGCTCCCTGGATGTTGGGCTGGCATCTGCTTACTCAGCCTTCCTGTTCCCAGAATTCTCCTTCTCTGCATATGCCACCTTAACTTCCTGCCTGGCTACTGGCCAATCAGCATTTTATTTAGCAACCAATCAGAGCAATATATTTACAGTATACAAAACAACATTACCCATCACACTTGGCCAAAGCACATGCCTGGACGGCACCATTTCCCTGGTGGAAGCACATGCTACCAAGGTCAGAATGTCCTAGTGGCAGCAAGGTCCTCAGACAGCATTATGATCTAAGGGAGTAGTACAGATCTCAGGCATCCTCACAGCCCTAGTGGTAACAAGAGCCATGGGTATCAGCTCAGATCATGGATATTATTGGTCCATGGACCCAGAAATGGCCCTTGGCAGTGACCTGGGACCAGACTAAAATATCGCCTTGTGTGGCTGCCCAGACCTGCAAGATCAGCATGTCACCAGTGGCAGCATGGCCCTCAATCACCAACATGGCTACAAGTTCTACTCTAGACCCTGGGCATCAATGTGGCCTTTGGTGGTACCATGAGCCATGGACATCAACACAGACTCCAGCTAAGGGAAGATCCCAGACACAGACATTGTCCTTGGTAGAAGCCTGGGCCTGGGTGTCAACATTGACACAGTTGGCAGCACAGGTCATTCAGATTGTCATGGCCCTGTAGAACCATGGACCTCAGACACCAACATGGCCCAAGGTGATAACCCAATCTTCTATCTGCATTGCTTTTGATGGAATCAGGAAGAATGGAAATCAGACAGACCCTGTGTGTCATAGGCCATCCACCCAGACATGGCCTTCAGTTGCAGCCCAAGCCTGACTCTCACAATGGCACTTAATCTCTCAGCATTACAGTCAGGAAGCAGAGAAAATGGCATACAAAGAGGGGTCAGAGAAATATATTGCCCCCAGAAAACAGATCATCAGTGTCACATTTCTTCAACCATCTCCACCACCCACCTCTCATTATCTCTTGGTAATGGTATAATACTTTATAGGTGATAACAGAAGATATTGGAAAATGGAACAATCTCCCATGCTCATGGATAGGTAGAATTAACATATAATTCTAATCTTGTTCAAGATAGTGTACTTATACCATTCATTTAACAATGTAATGCAATTTTCTAATCCTTGAATGTTATTATTACCAACTATTAGGATAAAAAGAAATGAAAGTTAGTAGTTAGACATTATACTAGAACTTGTAGTCATATTAGGTATGTTTTCAAGATTGAGCAGATATATATTAGATAGATGGTCATGGTCATTTTCAAACCCTTCACAGACCTACAGAATATGTCATTTAAAATGTTTTAATAACTTAGATTTTTTTCTTTTTTGTTATGACTATGAGACATGTCAGCTCCTGGCAGTACCAATCTACTTCAGAGAGAATATGGGCATTGAAGAAACTGCATATGGAGTTAACTTTCATTGTGGCAAAAGTTAGCCACTGGACAACAAAGTATCCTCAAATAAACTGCTGACAAACAGGACAGACTGTGCATGAAATAAAGGACTACCGATTCTTGCCAAAACAAGTGTTGTTATGGCTTTATAAAAAGGCATCTTCTGAGGTCAGGACAATATGGCACCATCCTTGAAATGGCCTTTGCAATCTGGAAAAGTTACAGTGCCCTTTTCTTCAAAGGCAGCTGAAGAGGCAGTGGGCTGATGGCTTCTGATGTGCAATGGAACAGCAGCTGAAACAGTTATTCTTGAAGAGTAACTAAACTCACATCTCTCAGTAGTAGACTGGCATTTAATAAAGGGATATGGAGAAGAATGGGATACTGAGATGAAGCCACACACACACACACACACACACACACACACACACACACACACAGCCAAGAAGAATGGACAGCTGAATTAAAAAAACATCAACAATTTCCAGAATTTAAAATCCTGAATCATGACATGACACTAGTGGAATTCAGGTGTTTCTGGTACATGGACTGCTCTCACCCAATGTGAGGTTGAACTGTTGCCCTTGTGTACATCCTACTTCACAAATGAGCCTGTCAGATACACTAAGCCTATAGGCAGAAGATGATGCCCCAACACTGTGGAGAAACCTCAGGTGACTCTCTAGGCAGCTGGCTGTTTCTGTCAACTCACATTTTTTTTGGAAGCTGCTTACATGCATTTCCTGTTTTTATTTTTTATTATGTAATATTATTTCCTTCTTGGATCTCTGAGGGAGTTGAAAATTAATTAGTTATAGTTGAAGATTAGTTAGGATAGAAAGTGAATTAGGTACATTTTGGACTTACCAAAATAGGATAGAAAATGGAATTATTTTTCTGAATTTGTTAAATACAAATGCACTATTTTGTTTAGGTATTGATTGCTTGTTTATATGGTATATAATTATTATACTTTTGTATATAGTTTTTCTTATATTAGTTATAACATTTTCCTTTATTCTTTTTATTAAAATAGAAAAGGGGAAATATGGTGATATATAATTTGTACTGAAATGTAATTTTAATTGTATATTAATAAATATAGTTGCCTGGAGGTCAGAGCTAATAGCAAGCCATAGTAGCAGCTGGTCGGTGGTGGCCCACGCTGTTAATCCCAGCACTCAGTAGGCAGAGCTAGGCAGATCTCTATGTGTTCAAGGATACAGCCAGCATGGAGACACATGCCTTTAGTCTTAATACCAACCATAGAAGACCTGGAGGTCTGTACAGACAGGCAGTGATGAAGAGGTCATGTGGTTGGGTTTACAACCAATGAGAAGGCAGAATAGAAAGTCAATAAAAAGGACAAACACACAGGAAGTAGGTCTCTTGCTGAGGAGGATAGCAGCAGCAGTGAAGGATATTTTAGCTCTTAGCTTTTGCTCTGACCTCTTGGGCTTCTAACTTTGCAATTGGCTCTGTGTTTCTTATTTAATAAGACGGTTACATCTACACACCACAGATCCTATCATTCTATTTCTGAAGTCTTCCAGGTTGGTAGTCTTTGGCATTCAAAATCTTATAACTTCCAAGATGAAATCTTATTTTTTCCCCAAAACTCTTTCTTTTAAAGATCAGAAGAGGTCAAATGCATAATGGATCAATGTCCAGCATTGCCTATGAAAGGATAGCATTTCAAGGGATCTAAAAACATTTGATCTTGCCCTTTCTAGAAGAACCACATTGTAAAATGTACTTAAATAACCTTTAATAGGAAAATGTCAAGCTGGTTTTTTTTTGTTTGTTTGTTTTTTCGAGACAGGGTTTCTCTGTATAGCTTTTGCGCCTTTCCTGGGACTCACTTGGTAGCCCAGGCTGGTCTCGAACTCACAGAGATCTGCCTGGCTCTGCCTCCCGAGTGCTGGGATTAAAGGCATGCACCACCACCACCCGGTTGCTGTTTTTGTTTTATGACTCATTAGCACCAATCTTTACAACAAGTCAAGGAACCATCCTGAATATTTCTTTGTTGCTTATTTTCTGATTTTCATACATAGTGTTTAAAGTACAGTCCAGGACCAACTACCCTAGAAATGGTGCTGCTTGTAGTATCCTGAACACTTCTACATCAATTAAAAATTAGACAGTCCTCATTGATGTGCCCACAGGCCATGGTTTCTACTTATTTTTTCTTCTAGGGCTTCCTTCAGATGACTCTAGGTTGTTAAGTTGAAAAAGCTAATTAGTACACTCATTTTCACAATATTAATTCCACTGTTCCATTATCACAGGAGTTCATTCCCTCTGTAGTACATTCCTTGAATTTATTCTTTCCTCCATGATAAGATTCATTTTTAAGGGTTACTTCCTGTTCAGGCATTTGTGCCATGTTTCCCTGATTTCCATCTCATTTTTTCCTACTCAATTTTGTATAGAAAGTCTACTGAATATTGTATGTAAATTCGGAGTTTTAAAATTTGTTACAAGTGTCTTTTAGTTCTAGGTTTTTTATTGCAAAACATTATGGGCTTCTATGGAGAGCAACACCCAAATTGTAAGGATACAACAAACAGTAAAACTTTATTCTCCTTTAATTTTTTTGGCGTATTTTGTCATAATGTTGAATACCACATTTAAATACATTGTGCTGCTTCCTGGTTTTACTATGATTGTTTGCATTTTTTTTTCAGTTTTGGATCCTGCTCCCTTTAGATCATACATTCATAGTCTGTATTTTACTGAGATATATGCCCTCTAATGCTATTTTCATGAGAATCTTTCTTAGGAAGGGCTCTTGGATATGCATCTGCAGGGGACATTTTGAAAACAGAAATTTGAGGATCTAAAAAAAATTTAAAAGCATGAACATCAGCAATCAGTGAAAGAAATTTAAAACAATATTGAGATGAGAGCTCAGCTCAGTTAGAATCATGATCATTAATCAAATTCTCTGTAAAGAACTAGGAGATAGATGAAGACTTATTCACTGTTTGAGAAAATATAACTGGTGCAGTGTGGAATTGCTCAGAAATTTTGAAATAGAATTTCTTCTTGACCCCAATATTTCACTTAAGGTCATACATCAAAGAAATCTATATCTGGCCAGATAGATTTGTAATTGTAATTACTCATTTCTTCTCTATTCATAAAAGCTAGGAAGTATGATCTTTTTAGATGCCCAACCTTTGATTATTTGATGATAATGGTATGGCCTAAACACACAATGGAATTGAAATATGATTCAAAGAAACATGAAATTATAAAGTTTAAAGTTAATAGATGAAACTTTAATGTAAAATAATGACCTCCAGCCTCAGAATATAAAATGCTGCATAACATTCCTGATATCTAATCCCCAAGTTTCTCTTTTTCACATAAACTGTAAGTAGAAACCATGAAAGCAGAAAGAGCTCTTTGAAGGGTGACAAGTAAAGGGATGGAGGAGAGTACACTATTAGTAATATGAAGATACAAAGTGGAATAATAGTGAAAAGTGTTTTTTCCCTTGCCACGTGAAAAGTGTTAAACACAAAGATAGCAGAGGGATTGGGGAGATGAAAAACATGGAAATCTAATAACTTGTTATCATGTATATGTACATCTCTATATATGTATATTTGTATTCATTCAAGCATATGTGTGTTAATAAAGAGTTTAAAATGAGAAAACTGCATGGTTAGTGTGGGGCATTTACCCACCACCCCCACAGTTCACCAGAGTTTTCTTGAGTGCAATCAGCAGGAAATATTAGATAGAAGGATTTACAGCAGAGAATCTTGTGGAGATAAACAGATAGAAAATAAAGGATAGCCTCGAGATGGCCTGGAACCTATTCCAACGGGCCCGACTGTCTCTGGCCCAGGGTTTTCATAGAGACACCAAGGGGTGGAGCAAAAGACCTCCTCCCCCAGCACAGACAAGTGCAGAGCATCTCAGACACCTGCACTCAGGCCCGTGGTCCTGATCATCCTCTATTTGGACCTGCTGGGTAAAGCCACGAGGAACCCGAGAACAGGCTCCCACAGGTTAGAAAATGTTCATTAAAACACTTCATAATTACAAAACATCACAGTGCATGGCATTGAAGCCTACTATTAATTAGTTGTCCACAGAGGCCACAGAAACTCCCAAAACACAAAACAGCTATTAGCTATACTGTTTGATAGCCCATTGGAATTAGATCATAAAATGCTATTCTTGAGACAACATACACCTTGCTTCCATAATACAGAAAACAATTATGTAACCTATTTAAAACTCTTCTCAAATCCATCTAGTGTTCATTAACATGAAAAGTGTTATTGGGATTGCAAGTTAATATTTTCCTGGGTCAACTAAAGTACTACCCTTCTATAGGAAATTCTTCACTTTGATACTGGATTACTCTGCCATCTCGGGACATCAAAGGGAAATATTTGGTGATATAAAGAGTTCATTTTTGATGATATAGGCACATGAAGGCCAAAGAACAGTGATACCTTGTGTACACATGAAGAACATCCTAGGAGAGCTCGGAATCAGGAGGTTATGATTCTGTAGGGAAAATTTAGGGTGAAGTGATAGTATGGAGTTGGGAGAGAGTGAGAGGGAGGAGAGACATGTAGGAGATTCAAAGAATAGAGGGAAAGTGTTCCTGGTATGGACCAGAAATTGATAAAAGAAGAGTTAGGTCTAGAGACCTATGGAGATAGTGTGAAAAGAAAGGAACTATAGAGGGGAGGAACAGAAAAGGGGGCGTCAAGAGCAAAAGAGCATGGGGCCTGTCAAGGAGTACAGAGAAAAGGGAAGCTGATACCCTTCTATACTTATTTCCTCATCCAGGATCACAGCAGCTTTACATCCAACCAGAGATCCAATCCAAGTCAAAGAAGTCCATAGCTTCTTGGTCCATGCTCCACTACATCTGATGAGCACCCTCAAGGTGACTCTGGTCGATTGGACTCCTGGAGTTCCACCTGGGGCTTGCCTGTGGATCTCTGTATCTGCTTCCATCAGTCACTGGATGAGAGTTCCATCTTGACAGTTAGGGTGTTCATCCATCCAATCACCAGAGTAGGTCATCTCAAGTACTCTCTTGACCATTGCTAGTAGTCTATAGTGGATGCCAGTAGTCTATAGTATCTCTGTGGATGCTACACCAACTATGTTGTCTGTGTGACATGAACAATTATGTCAATAATAGTGGTTGGGAGATACATTTCCCATGGGACTAAGCTCCCTGAAGGTCCCTGGCAGAGTGCCCGTGTTATGCTTCCTTCTCCAAGAAAGTGTGCTTCACAGATCATGAGCTCCCTGGGCTATGGGTTCTGTATAACTGCTTTTATTATAATGTTCTAATTAATCTATGAAGCACAGCCAAAATTAATAAATACTTGGGTTGTGAACTATGGAGGAAAGGGGAAGCTGGATATGGATCTTAATCAAATATAGCAGAATGAGTTATATCTTAAAAACTCCAAGCCTCTAGATAAAGAAAGTATAAAGGTTCAGGCACTTCTAGGGAATAAACACTCACCCAATAGGAATCCTTTGGGAATCCCAACTAAAGTGATTTATGGTAGAAGAAGTTATCTCATAGGAGGCAGATGGTGGGCCCCTCTGTTGAGAAAGTTCAGCATGGGAAACTTAAAGACTACAGCAGAACCCCTTCCCCTTACAGGCATAAAAGTACAAGAGTCCATATTCCAGCAGGTAAAAAGGTTTTATGTTAGAAGAGATATGTGGTGGAAGAACTGAAGAAAGACTTAGAGAGGGTCTGCAGCATCCAAATTTGCTAAGTGTGCCATGAGAACCATAAAAGTAGAAATGTATAATAAACTAGAAAACTGAAGGGATAAGATAAGGGACACAGCTGCAACCGCAAGAAGTCTACTTAAGTCTAGGGACAGTACTAAGTTTAGAAACCACAGACTGCTCTTTGGGTCATAAAGTTCTTGTGGGTGAAAGGATATGTCTAGAGCCAATTAATAATTGTGTGCTTGCTGTTTTTAAAAGATGATGTAATTGAATTATTGCCAAGTTCTTGTTGTTCCTTGTATGACTTGATAGTTTTCTTTTCTGTATGTAAACTACCGATTTGCAGAACTAAAATTTCAGCAGATTCAAACCACTTCTGAGTATGCTGTCTGTCTGTCACTCGTCGAATCCTTGCCTTCCTGACTACCCAAGCCCTGCTTCTCCTTTGGTCATGGTACCCCCACTGGGCCAGTCCATGGCAGTGGATATCTGGGGACCTCTCTAGCACTCTGCTTCTTCTTATTCCCATGGGGTCTTCATTTATCATGGTGTCCTGAGTGAGGTAACCCAGACTCAGAAAGACAAACATGGTATATACTCACTTATCAGTGGATACTAGATGTAAAGCAAAGGAAAACCAGATTCAACTCACAACTCCAGGGAGGCTACCTAGTAAAGAGGGCCCTAAGAAAGACACAGGGATCACCCAGCAACAGAGAAATAGATATTTACATGAGAAAACTAGGGGTGGGGGATAATAGAGGGCAAGTGTCAGGGGAAAGCACACTTAGGGAAGCAGGAGGTCCCAGTTGGGTCATGAACAGAGTGTGAGAACAAGGACAGAGACACCATGATAAATGTACACATATGTCTTATGTTAGATGAACACTGCTGGTTCTGGCTTAGTGTCATTGGACTTGGCAGAGGTTTTGGATGATGTCTTACTTGCTTCATTTAAACTCCTGACACTTATTGCTGCAAATCTTCTTCTTAGTGCTAATCATCACTGATTAACCTTCTCTCTTCATTTTTCCAGAGGGAATTCTCTTCTTTTGAGGTCTATGTTATGACCTGGGAGAACCCAGATATCCCTGACTAGTTTCAGCTGCCACAAAATATAAGTTTCTGCCAAGCAATAATATGTAGATTGTATACTTCTTTGGCAGCAATTCATCACTCTTATGGAAGGTTTTCCTTCAGGATTATATTTCAGATCACCTTCATTAAGTTTCATAGTATATTAGACTGCTTGAGGTAGGTTCCCATACCCCAGCAGCTGTCCTGTATTCTTTTTTCTTTCCCTGCAAATGATCTGCTGCATAGCTCACTTACACTTGCTCATTCCTTGCTCAAATAAAGTCTTACTAACTACTTTTGAGTGGCTGCTATCTCAGGATATGTATAGTGTGGTAGGGTGGGAAAGTAGTTAATGTTGGTTTACATACACATATACAGCTGTGCAGATCAGGGCAAGACATGCTGTCATTGTAATATCGTGAACTCAGAGATAATAATGTACAAATAGTGTCTGGGATTCAATAATGCTGACACAGTGGCTATTATCAGAGGGACTGGGGAAAGCAGAGCAATATTGCTGCCTATGAACTTAAGCTCCTCTCATAAAACAGATTTAGACAGTAAGGTATGTTGTCATGGCTACCAATAATAGTGATCACCCACCCTTAGGAGTATATCACCTAATGAAGGTGGCCTCCTTCAGATTCCAAAGAAATCCATATGTGATGAGGAATAAACTCTATTTCTATAATGAAATGTTTCAGGACCTGGAAGAAGCAGAGAATAAAAGTGTATTTGTTTCTTTGTATGTGTATGTATGTGTGTTACTTATTAGCAAAACACTAACCTGTAGCACACATTCTAGTTTCTCTTAATAATGAAAACCCAGAGTCAGATATTTTAATAAGGCTGAAATATCACAGAGATAAAAGAGCAAGCCACATCCACCCTCATACCTAGCCAACTCATCAACCTGAAAAGGGCAAGATCCTGTCTCTATGAATCCTCAGACTTCTTTGTGACTCTGTGGATTGAATGGTCAGTGACTGTTATTTATAATACCTTCTAATATTTTCCCCAGAAACATATGTTAGTTTATGGTTTGTTTCTGTGATGGGAGAAATGTTAATCTGGGAATTACATTGCTGTAAAAAAATCATGTCCCCATAAATTCACTCCATTGTTAGCCACATATGGCTTTAATTTTCCCCTCTGTCCTTGTGGCCCTATTCATTCAACCCATCTTATGCTCTGTTTTACTTGAGATAATGTTCCAATCCCTAAAAGCTTAAGAGGCCAATTTACATGCCAATATTCTGGTGCAATTATTGTTACATCTGCACCTATGTTTACAAGACCTTCAATGACAACAATGACAATGTCTTTTATTCATATTTTTAATTTTGGTCATAGTTTATGTATAGAATTTTGCCAAAATATTCCTTTTATGGTTTCTCATGAATCTTTTTATTCTTTCTCCTATAGCTATTCTATCATCCAGAGCAGCATGGTTTTTTATAATAGGCATTTGGTTCCTGATTTACTCTTGGAAGCAGTTTCCTCCACAATCACAGGAAATGATGGAATCAGATTTGACATAGAGGCTGGAAAGAGGCCCTCAAGGCATTTCCTGATGGCAAAGGGATACCTTCTCTGTCTCTTGATGATCTTCATTCATTAGAACAGTGCCTCCTTTTGCCACACCTTCTATATAATTCAGAAAGGAGGAGCATTCTGTTGGGATTATTGTTAGCAAAAACATTGTTTCTAGTTATGCCTTGTTTACAGTTCCTGTTTAGGTGACCTTGTTTACCATAATTGAAACATTTGACATTTGATTTGTGTTCTAATGTCTGGAAATTACCTCTCCAATCCAAGCCTCATCATGGTTATTAGATTCAATATTTACTATATCTTGGATACATTCCTTCAAGGAATGGATCTTGCCTCTAACGGCCTAATTACCCTTTTGAATTGTGCATTAGCATTTTCAAAGGCCAGAGTTTCAATTATTATTCTAGCTTCTGAATTTGTTATCATTCTATTTACTGCTGAATTCAGTCTTTGTAAGAAATCAGTGAAGGTTCCTTTGGGGTCCTATATGGCTTTAGTAAATGATTCCATTTCCTTTCCTACTTCTTCAATTCTGTCTCAAGCATTAAAGGCTGATGTACAGCATAAAGCCAGGGTGTCATCATCATTGCCCTTGTACATTGGCATAATCTCCCTAAAAAGATGGTCTTGGGAGATATCTATACCTCTAGCCATTCTTTATTGTTTCATGGTCTCAGCCTTATCCTTCCACCATGTCTTCCACTATAACTGAGGAACAGCCTCCAAAATGACTGTAAACAAGCCTCTCCAGTCTTGAAGGATACTTCTATTACAAATTGACTATGAGTTCAGCATCTGCTCCACAAAGGGTGAACACATGCCATATGAGTATATTGCTTTCTTGAATCTCCTCAAATCTAACATTTGCATAGGAGTCCATTCAGTTCTTATACAATCTAGAGGGATATCTATCATTTTGCTGTTCGTATAAATTACTGGACAAATTAATGTTGGCTGTTTGAAAACCTTAAGCTGTTCCTCTGAAACCTTATCATGCAATACTGAGATTGGTTCTCTTTAAATTCCTTGACTGGATCTCAATATCTCTATGATCTGTTTAATAAGTGTTTCTAAAACTTTTATCTTGGCACTCATATTAACCAACTTTTGTAATGATAAAACAAAAATGATCAAACAGGTATTATTTATAATTGATATTACATAATTCCCATCCAAATTAATTATCCTTTCATTTAACTGCTCCGTTTCAAACCATCCAGCATATTACCATACAGAGACCTAACTCTCTCCATTGTAATAATATTTCCCATTTTTATTTTTTTTATTAAGAAATTTTCTATTCATTTTACATACCAATGACAGATTCCCTCCTTGATGTCCCCCCACTCCTCAGGCTTCCCCCTCATCCCAACTCCCATTCACCTCCTCCAAGACAAGGCTTCCCATGGGGAGTCAGAAGAATCTGATACACCCAGTTTAGTCAGTTTCAAGCCCCTCCACCTGAAAAAGGGTTGTGTCAATTGTCCCACCATAGGCAGTAGGCTCCAAAAAACATATTCATGTCCCAGGCATGGATCCTGATCCCACTGTTGGGGAGCTCCTTAAGAAAATCAAGGTATATAACTATCTCACCTATGCACAGTACCTAGTCCAGTCCAATGGAGGCTCCACAGCTATTGGTTTACAGTTTATGAGTTCCCATTAGTTTGTTTTGGTTGTCACCATCATGATCTTGATGCTCCTTGCTCATAGAATTCCTCTGCTTCCTCTTCAACTGGACTCCTGGAGCTCAGCCTCATGCTTGATTATTTATTTCTGCATCTTCTTCCAACACTCTACAATGACAGTTAGGGTATTCACTAATCTGATTATTGGAGTAGGCTAGTTCAGGCACTCTCTGTGCTATAGCTAGTAGTCTAAGGTGTGTCATCCTTGTGGATTTCTGGGAACTTCACTAGCAACCAGTTTCTCCTTTTCCTGATGGTGTCTCCTATCATGTTGTCTCTTATTGCTCTTCCATTCTGTCCCTGTTCTAGTTCAACCATCCTGTTCCCGCATGATATCATCCTCTATTCCCTACCCTCCATCATCCCTCTCACCCCTAGTTTACTCATGGAGATCTTATCCATTTCCCCTTCCCAGAGTGATCCATGTATCACTCTTGGGATTATCTTTCTTAGCTAGCTTCTCTGGAGCTCTGGGTTGTAGTCTAGCTATTCTATGCTTTACATCTAGTATCCACTTATGAGTGATTACATTTCATTGTATCCTTCTGAGTCTGAGTTACCTTACTAAGAATGGTATTTTTCTAGTTCCATCTATTTGCTTGCAAATATCATGGTGCCATTGTTTTTTTTTTACTGCTTAGTACTATTTCATTGTGTATATTGCCATATTTTCTTTATCTGTTCTTCAGTTGAAGGATATCTAAGTTGTTTCCAGTTTCTGGCTATTATGAACAATGCTGCTGTTGACACAGTTGAGCATGTGTCCTTGTGGTATGATTGAGCATTCCTTGGGTATATGCACAAGAGTGGTATTTCTGGGTCCTGAGGTAGTTTGACTCCCAATTTTCTGAGAATCCACCATACTGATCTCCAAAGGGGCTGTACAAGTTGGCACTCCCACCAACAGTGGAAGAGTCTATCCCTTGTTCCACACCCTCTCCAACAAAAGCAGTTATCAGTGTTTTTGATCATAGCCATTCTGACAGGTGTAAAATAGTGTCTCAGTGTCATTTTGATTTGCATTTCTCTGATGATTAAGGACTAAATAGTGTTTCTCATGAATATCCATCTGCTCTGTGGTGAAGAGAATTCTACATACTTTTGCTGTCAAAAGTGACATTGGGACTGGGGAAATTGTTCATTAAGTTGTTTAAGTGCTTGTCATATACCTGTGAGGACCTTAGTTTGATCCCCATTATCTATCAAAGTCAGTATATCAGTACAATATGCAATGCCAGCAGAGAAATGAGGATCTTTAGAACTCATTGGCTAGCTCTCCTAACAGAACTAATGGGCTATGGGTTCATAAATTATGTTTGACAGCAATTAAGAAAGACACTTTATGTTCACCTCTGGCCACCACAATGCATATACAGAGCTGCACATATTATATAAGAATTACAGTTACAATATTAAAGAAGATATCCTATCTATCTTATATTTGTAAGTCTAAGGTTTTATATCTAACCCATCATTTATCATAACTGAAAAAATTATAACTATCTAGTCTTCAACCACATCAAAGACCTCAGAAGGATATAATACTACCAGAGAAATGGAAGAAGGATGTAAGCAACTTTCAGGAGTCTTGCAGGGTAGACAGAGAAAGCTGGCAGACTGATCAGTCATCCAAATTTTCTTCTAAAGTTGGGACATCTGTCTTCAGCCCATAGGCCTAGAGTCTTTCAGTCACTTTTTTTGAGTCCTGTAGAATGTCTGGCAGTTTCCTCCGCAAAACAGGAACCTGAAGGACCATTTTCTTAGGCAAAGTTCAGTGGTCACCTTCCTATGGGTCCTGCATGTCCAGTTGATCAAGCAGTCCAGGCAAGAACAGTTTCTTGTCCAAATGGCTATTTTTGCCAAGGTAAAGATAAACTCCATATGGAGTGTCTTTGATGCCCATTCTCCTCTGAAGTAAATTGATGCTGCCAGGAGCAGACATATCTCACTGTCCAGAAAGTCTAAATTTTTAAAACATTTTAAATGCCATATTTTGTAGGTCTTTCAAGTGTTAGAAGATTACCTATCTCTCTGAAATATATCTATGTATACCTAGAAGACTTAACTAACATGGCCATAAGTATGATTATCATAGATTACTAATTATTAATCTACTTAATTATCCATTCTAATCTAAATGAGTTACATAAACATAATACCTCAAATGAGAATATATATATATATATATATATATATATATATATATATACAGTATAACAAAATTAAGTTTGAACTTGTATCAATAAACTAAAATCTATGCCAATGTAAAACATTTTAAACATAAACTAAAATCTATACCAAATATAAAACATTTTAAACAAGTAGTTACTCTTTAAAAGTAGGTTCATTAATCTACCCTTTTATCATATCATATCTAAACTATCCCCTTCTTTTTCTTCAGAAAGAGATTGTATTTATAATCAACCTGTTTTAAATAAAAATATTGTTTTTTTCTGTCCCACACCAGAGGGCTCTTCTGATTTGGGACACAAGAATCTCTTAACGATTTTTTAAGCAATATGTCTGGGTTTAGAGGGGAAGTGAGCAAATTCCACCTCTAAAGCCATCTTGGTATATTTGCGAATTTGAGTATAGCATCTCTTACTACTTCTTACTGCAGGGGGGCACTGTATCTGGTGGGGACACAAGGAAAATTTAGGCTTATGGGGTAGTCAGTGAGGCTGTATTGTGTGAGCCAGTTGCCTTGAAATCATTCTGGATGTTAGATTATCTTCGCCATGGTGTCATCGGAGACCTTTCAGGGGGTCTTGGCTGGTCAAACCTGATGTATCTTAACCTGGAACAAATCCATAGCCTCTGGCTTTCTGTGGAAACAAAAGCAGAACCTCTTTTCCAAAGCAACATATCCTTATATCCAAATTTTCAAGTCAAGGTACCTTTAAAATATACATGTTGGCATAACTCAACAGCTTTTACAATCAAATGTTTTTCTTTAGTCACGAATATCAAAGACAACATAATACCGATTCTCTGTGTAATAGCCATCTTTACATGGCTTATAACCTTTAATGTTTCTTTAAAGACTACTTTTAAAAACCATTTATTCATTTATATAACTGTATATATTCCTTTTTTATCTCTTTTAAGCCTATGTACATTTTCACATGCATTGTAAACTCTTTCATCTGAATCAGTCTTATTGTGAAGCTATTGCTTTAAACTGCAGCCTTTTAAGCCTGAACCGGGGCTGAGGCTGCTGGCTCTGCCCACTTCAGCTTCCCAACATGGTGGTAGTATGTTTTCTGCCAGCTCTAGTAGCTATCAACTCTCAGAAATAGTGGGTCTATGTTTTTATCAAAGCAGTGTGTAGCCCAGAAACCTCTTTTTTTTTTTTAAAATTCTAGTAAAGACGAAATCTACCACACAGTGTAATGTGCTGCTGGCAGATGCCACATTCCCACCATACTTCAGGTCAAGGGAAAATGCCAGGAACTCGCCAGTAGCACAAACCCACGTTTTGTAGTGTCTAGCTGCCCTATGAGACATGAAGAAGGAACCTGGTTTTGGCTCTGTTTAGAATTTGTTATTAAATATTCTCAGGTTTAAGGTGGAAACTTGAGCCATTGGGTGCCATTTGTAGCTGGAGAGCTTTTTTCTCAGGGTCCCACCAAGTCTTACCTGTCCCAGGACCCACTTATAAAATAAATACACAGACTCTTACATTATTTAAACTGCTTGGCCATTAGCTCAGGCCTATTGTTGTCTAGCTCTTACTCTTATATTTAGTCCATTTCTATTAATCTTTACTTTGCCATGTGGCTCGTGGCTTACCCGTACTTTACATCTTCCTTGTCCTGGTGGCGGCTCCAGGCAGTCTCTCCTTCTGCCTTCCTGTTCCCTCAATTCTCTCCTCTGTTAGTGCCGCCTATACTTCCTGTCTGGCTACTGACCAATCAGTGTTTATTTATACAGAGCGATGTAGTTGGTAGAGCATGAGACTCTTAATCTCAGGATCTTGGTTTTATGTCCCATGTTGGATGCCAGATATTGGTAAAATTATTAAGACCACTCCACCTAGTTAATAGGAAGATTTATTTAGTGTGTAACTTACAAATGAAAGGATAGGTAGGTTGTGGGGTCTGGGGAAGATGTATCACAGTCCAGTGGTGTTCTCTGGAGCTCTGCTTGGTCAACCTCCACCGTCCAGGGTCCAGGAACCAAGAGAGAGCTGGCCCATCCTGAACTCGGGTCTCCACGGTCCTCTCTTAGCCCTGCCTTGTAGTTGTGACAGTTACTGAAGCCTCAATGGGCATTGGAACTTCCAGATCAAAGCTGGAATGGCTACCCACTACAAGTGCTAGAAACAGGGACCTGGGACTTGTTAAACAGAGTGTTGGGGGGATCATGGGTATAAGGACACATGCCTGATAAGGAATCAAAAATAAAAACAATGGTATTTTATTCTCAGGAATAAAAGTTAGGCAGCAGAAAGTTGAAAAGTGAGCATGCAGTGTATATTTCTATCTTGGTTTCTATCTTTTTTATTTCTCTTAATTTCTACCTATAAAAATTAAGAAAAATGTGAAGTAGAATATAGAAGCATAGTGTAAGAAGAAATTTAGAATAAACGTATAATTAGGAATATTGGGTAAAAAGAAACTTAGGGTAAGTTAGAATAAGATAAGCAACAAGACAGAGGAACTATGTCCTTGATTTCCAACCACGTTACTATGAACACAAACTCCTGAGAAAAAACAGAGTCATAAAAAATACTATGAAAGAAAATGGGCAGAAAATTATTCCTCTGGAAGCTTTTTGCCTGTGGAGAGCTTAAGTTACAAGGAAAGAATTTTCTCTGAGGCAGACACAGGTGAAATAAAACTCTCCCCTCGGCTGGTATTGCCACTGTATGAAAACATCATACCATCAGAATTAATTTCCATGAAGCCAAAGTATAAAGAACAGAAGTCTTGGGAAAAACTTAGCAATCTATCTCTCTAAAAACTGAAAACTTTTCAGACCTTTCCTTCTCAGATTATTTTTTCTTTCTGTAAGGGTAAAAGTTTCACTCACCCGGGAATAACATATTTCAGTATGAGAAAACTTGTAATTGCCCTAGAAAAAACAAAAAACCTCTTGGAATCTGACAAATCCTCTCTGCTAGTTCTGTCTCTCCTTCAATCCAATAGTAGAAAAACAGCAGCCAGAATCTCCTGTGGCCAGACCCTATGGCCAAGAAAGTGAAGGTAGAAAGCCAAGCAGAACGGCAGCAGAGGCAGTATGAGCCATGCAGAGGGGCTGCTGGTGTGGAAGGAGTTATCAGAGAAACTGAGTCTCAACTAAGGCATCAGGGACTCTACATCTTGTGGGAGGGGACAAGCATGGACAAATATAGTATCTATCCAGGCAAAAAATTCTTACTGAAAAAGCTTTAAGTACTTTCATCTTCTTTCACTGATGTGGTAAGGCAGTGGGTGGGGTGTGAAGCACCAAAAAGTATTTGCTTCTGGCAGCAAACACCTTTCTGAGTTCACATGGACAGGTGTGACCCACTTCAGGAACAGTGTCAGGTGAAAATTCTGATTGAAGAAATACACCTGTCAAATGGTAATGCTTGTGTCCTAATGCAAGCCTAGGGAAGAAAAAATCTCCTGTAGTAAAAGCAAAAGCATGAATACAGACTATATGAATGCAAGTTTTCTCCCAGACCCAAAAGGCAGCTTGGGAAACAGTCTGTAATGTAACAGTGTGATGCTATAGAGAAAGGCAGTTTGGGAAATGAAGTCTGTAAAAGAGGTCCTGGTACTACACTGCCCAAATACTCTGTTGTTTCAGTGTTTTGGTTTATTTTTTTTTCAGCTCAAAATGCTATTTTTTCCATGTTCTTTGTTAGCTTGTTTCCAGGAAATGAGAAACAAGTGAACAGCTTGCCTGTCAGGTGGGAATTACTTTCTATGAAAAAGCAAGATGGTAAACTGAACATAAAATAGGCATTCCTTATAATCCTCAAGAACAAAATATAGTGGAAAGATCCCATTGAAATTTTATGAGTCAGCATTAAAAAATAAGAAGTAGGAAACTGTACCCTTAGAAGCTTGCTGGATGCCCGAGTCTGGTATGATGTGTGGAACAAAGAAATGTCAGGTCAGTGAGGTTCCTCCAGAAGAACTGTAGTAACTTTTAGAATGATATTTAAAGCTGACCACTAACTCTGAACTTTTAGAAATAAAGCAATGTTGAGTTCACTTATAATTTTTCCTATGGTAACTCATGATTTGTATACTCATTCTTGTTGAAAGAAAAAAAGTTAGTTCTGTTAAGAGATTCTGTCTAGATGTTTGCTAATAGAATTTACTCTTGAGTATAAGTCTGGTAATAGTTCTTCTAAGAAATCTCTTCTAAATATGTACTAAAGTTTGTAAAATAGTCATATAGAGTTTCCTTTTGAATATAAATCTTTAAAAAGTGTAAATGTTGGGAAAAGGCATATCACAGGCAGATCTCTGTGAGCTTGAGGCCAGCTTGGTCTACAAGCAAGATCCAGGACAGGCAACAAAACTAAATGGAAAAAACCTGTCTCAAAAAAAGTGTAAATGTTCAATGTAAGTTTGTAAAAAGTGTAAATGTTAAATGTAAGTAAGTTCATGCCATATTAACAAACTCAAAGAAAAAAACCGCATGATCATCTCATTAGATGCAGAAAAGGAATTTGACAAAATCCAACACCCCTTCATGATAAAAGTCTTGGAGCGATCAGGAATACAGGGAACATACCTAAACATAATAAAGGCAATTTACAGCAAGCCAACAGCCAACATCAAATTAAATGCAGAGAAACTCAAAACAATTCCACTAAAATCAGGAACGAGGCAAGGCTGTCCACTCTCCCCATACTTATTCAATATAGTACTTGAAGTTCTAGCCAGAGCAATAAGACAACATAAGGAGATTAAGGGGATACAAATTTGAAAGGAAGAAGTCATGCTTTCCCTATTTGCAGATGACATGATAGTATACTTGAGTGACCCCAAAGATTCCACCCAGGAACTGATAAAGCTTATAAACACCTTCAGCAACATAGCAGGATACAAGATCAACTCAAAAAAATCAGTAGCCCTCCTATATACAATGGACAAAGAAGCTGAGAAGGAAATCAGAGATACATCACCCTTTACAATAGCTACAAATGACATAAAATACCTTGGGGTAACACTAACCAAGCAAGTGAAGAGCCTATATGACAAGAACTTTAAGTCCCTGAAAAAAGAAATGCTTGAATTGTGTTTATTTCTCCATTATTACCTGTCTAGTCCAGATAAATTAGATAACATTCATTTTTAAAGGATAAACAAAACCAATCACATTAGAAGCATTTTGAAGTTTTATTACATTTATTTATTTATTTATTTATTTATTTATTATTTCACAACACCATTCAGTTCCACATAATAGCCACAGATTCCCATGATCTCCCCGCCCCCGCCCCCGCCCCCTCCCCCTCCCCCCAGCCCACCCCCCATTCCCACCTCCTCCAGATCAAGGTCTCCCCCGAGGACCGGGATTGACGTGATAGACTCAGTCCAGGCAGGTCCAGTCCACCCCCTCCCAGACCCAGCCAAGCGTCCCTGCATAAGTCCCAGGATTCAAACAGCCAACTCATGCAACGAGCCCAGGACCCAGCACCACCGCCCAGCTGCCTCCCAAACAGATCAAGCCAAATGACTGTCTCATCCATTCAGAGGGCCTGACCCAGTTGGGGGCCCCTCAGCCTTTGGTTCATAGTTCATGTGCTTCCATTCATTTGGTTATTTGTCCCTGTGCTTTATCCAACCTTGGCTTCAACAATTCTCACTCATATAAACCCTCCTCTTTCTCACTAATTAGACTCCCAGTGCTCCACCAGGGGCCCAGCCTTGGATGTCTGCATCCAGATTCCTCAGTCCTTGGATGGGGTTTATGGCACAACTATCATGGTGTTTGGCCATTCCATCACCAGAGTAGGTCAGTCCCGGCCATCTCTTGACCATTGCCAGCAGTCTTTTCCAGGGGTATCTTTGTGGATCTCCGTGGGCCTCCCTAGCTCTCTGCTTTTTCCCCTTCTCATGTGGTCTTCATTTACCATGGTCTCCTATTCCTTGTTCTCCCTCTCTTTTCTTGATCCAGCTAGGATCTCCTGCTCTCTTTCCCTCAACTGTCGCCCTTCATTGGTCCCGCTTTCTTAGAAAATTGGGAATCAATCTCCCCCAAGATCCAGCTATACCACTCCTGGGCATATACCCAAGAAATACTCAATCATACCACAAGAGCACTTGCTCAGCTATGTTCATATCAGCATTGTTTATAATAGCCAAAACCTGGAAAGAACCTAGATGCCCTTCAACTAAAGATTGGATAAATAAATTGTGGCACATATACACAATGAAATACTACTCAGCAAAGAAAAACAATGACATCATGAGGTTTGCAGGCAAATGGATGGATCTAGAAAAAATCATCCTGAGTGAGGTAACCCAGACTCAGAAAGACAAATATGGCATGTACTCACTCACAGGAAGATGCTAGATGTGGAACAAGGATGACTGGACTGCTACTCACATCACCAGTGAGGCTACCTGGAAAACGGGACCCCAAGAAAGACATGGAGAAATGGATGAGATCTACATGAACAGTTTTATTACTCTTTTACCTTCAGATATATTTGAATACTTTTTTATGATAGTTTAAAATATAATTTTATGATCTCAGTGGCCCCTAGAAAACTTAAGTGAAGATTTAAGTGAAGATGGCATAATTAGGGGAGATTTGTCTTTTTTCTAGAAGTTTCCACTCTTTTTGTTTCTGTTTATAAAAGGGTAGTTCTCCTACAATGGGGCAGGCCTCCAACAATCAAGTTAGTTTGCAAAGGTGTCTTGCTGTGGGATGTTCTGTATGGCAAATGTGTTGCTCTAATTGGTCAATAAATAAAATACTGATTGGCCAGTGGCTATGCAGGAAATATAGGCGGGACTAACAGAGAGGAGAACAGAAAGAACAGGAAGGCAGAAGTCAATCACTGCCAGCTGCCACCATGACAAGCAGCATGTGAAGACACCGGTAAGCCATGAGCCATGTGGCAAGGTATAGATTTATGGAACTTGATTAATTTAAGCTATAAGAACAGTTAGCAAGAAGCCTGCCACGGCCATACAGTTTGTTAGCAATATAAGTCTCTGTGTTTACTTGGTTTGGTCTTAGTGGCTGTGGGACTGGCAGGTAACAAAGATTTGTCCTGACTGTGGGCAAGGCAGGACAACTCTAGCTACAGTGTCTTTATAATTACCATGGTCTTTTACTTGGGTGGACACATTAAAGTGTTTTTAATTAGCTGTTTTCTCCTGGGAATCACAATAGTCTCTTGAAAATTTTATTGAACATCTGTTAGGAGAAAATTTTGATCCAGGAAGAGAGCTTGGTGCAGTTAAGACTGCTATAATCATCTTAGACCCATTCCAATAAGGATATTCCATCTTTACTATCCTCTACTCCTTTAGTGAGAGGTGTGACAGCTATGGAGATCAATGTCAATTGCTGTGGCTATTGCTCTGTATGATGTGAATGTGTTGCCCTGATTTGGTTGATAAATAAACACTGATTGGCCAGTAGCCAGGCAGGAAGTATAGTATAGGTAGGATAAGCAGAGAGGAGAATTCTGGGAATAGGAAAGCAGAGTCAAGAGTCGTCAGCCTGACACAGAGGAAGCAAGATGTAAAGATACTTGTAAGCCATGAGCCACGTGGCAAGGTACATATTTATAGAAATGGGTTAATTTAAGATGTAAGATCTAGCTAGCAAGAAGCCTGAGCCATTAAGTCATACGGTTTTAATTAATATAAGATTCTGTGTGTTTATTTGGGTCTGAGTGGCTGCAGACACAGGTGGAACTGCAGGAAACTTCAGATACAGCCAATAGTAGCAAGCTCTTGTAAAGAATTGGGCCAGAGCTGAGTTAAGCTCTGTGCCCCCTCTTGCCATAGGCTGGTAGCCAAAGATGTGCTTTCTTCTTGATAACTTCCTGAATGAATATATATATATATATATGTATATATATATATATATATATATATATATATATATGCAAATAAAACTGGTATCTATCACAGTCCTTGAGGATAAAGAAGAATTGCATGGGCTCATGTGTTTATTAACATTTTCTTGGATATAATGAAAGAAGCAAGAATATACAAACCTATTACTCCTTCCAATCATTTTAGTCATACTTTATTTTCTTTACATTATTTGAGAATGGATTAATAACAATCAACTCCTGCAGAATCACTAAGAGGTAAACAGGCTTCAGAAGGATAGGTTATGTGCAAAGTTCCTGTTACAGGGAAAAGGTATGGCCTTGACCCAATGTTAATATGTCAGTGAAGTTATATCTATATCTTTTCCACAGAAAGTTTACTGGACATATTAGGTCTTAAGTGCCTTGTCTGGCATTCCCAGACCACAGAGGAGGTACCAACTGTAGCAGGAATCTTAAAAGATCTTATTAATAAAATCAAACCTGAGGCCAGTTATTGGGGTGAATGCTAGAAGATCAGAGAAGCAGAACAAGCCACAGCTACCTTACCTTGCCAGTTCCTCAACTGATCCTGTTTCCTCAGAATGGAAGACTCTGAGTTCTCATCCAAATGAATCTCAGCTGAACTGCTGCTCAACAGCCTAAAAGCTTAACCAGCCAAAAGCTTCTAGTTTCTGGTTTCACACCTTATATACCTTCTGCTTTCTGCCCTCACTTTGTGGGATTAAAGGCTCACTTTGTGGGATTAAAGGTGTTTCTCACCATGCCTGTTTGTTTCCAATGTGGCCTTGAACTCCCAGAAATCCAGACGGATTTTTGCCTCTGGAATGCTAGGATTAAAGGCATGAGTGCCAACATTTTCTAGCCTCTGTACCTAGTGGCTGTTCTGTTCTCTGACCACAGATAAGTTTATTAGGGTGGTCAACATTTTGGGGAACACAATACCACCACAACCAGCTGTGGAGACTCCTTTGGATTTTAAAGATGCAAATTAAAAATTTGAATGTGGGGATAACACAGGACAACAGATGATCCTGGTTTATATGGAAATATCAATGTCCATCCTTGGAAGAGATTACATGCCTTAATACTGAGTGAATTTATTCAGTTAAGGAGATAGTCTGTTACTTCTACTCATTAACTTGATTATTTAAATATTCTGAATTTATTGTTTTTCTGACTTGTTGATACTGATGGAAACTACTGGGCTTATGCAACGAATTTCCAAGGTGTTGCACCATAGGCACTGGGATCCAAAAAGTCCGCTCACGCACCAGGAATGGATCCTGATCCCACTATCTGGGTTCCTTATAACCAGTTCTAGGTAAAGAACTAACAACTATCTTGCCAATTCTCAGAGCCTAGTGCATTCTCATGGGGGCTTCACAGTTATTAGTCCAGAGTTCATGAGTTTCCACTAGTTTGGCTGGCCATCTCTGTACATTTTCCCATCATGATCTCAATGTCCCTTGCTCATAGAATCCCTCCTCTCTCTAGTGGATTGGACTCCTGGAGGTAGACTTGGCACCTGGCTGTGGATCTCTGCATCAACTTCCATCAGTTAGTGGATGAATTCACTATGATGACAGGGTATTCACTAATCTGATTACTGGAGTAGGACAGTTCAGGCACCCTTTCTACGATTGCTAGTAGTCTAAGTTGGGGTTATCCTTGTGGATTCCTGGGAACTTCTCTAACACCCTGTTTCTCCCTGTTCTCATGATGTCTTTATTTATCATGGTATCTATTTTCTTGCTCTCCCACTCTGCCCATGTTCCAGCTCGAATCTCTGATTTCCTTATCTTCTTATCCCCCAGCCTTTATTCTCCATACATCTCTTCACCCCCAATTCCCTCATGTAGATCTCATCTGTTTCTTCTTTTCTGGGTGATCTATGCACCCCTCTCAGGATCCTTCCTATTAGCCAGCTCTCGTGGAACTTTGGGTTGTAGTTTGGTTATCTTTTACTTTATATCTAGCATCTGCCTATGAGTGAGGACATAACAAATTTGTCCTTCTGAGTCTGGGTTATCTCACTCAGGATGATATTCTCTAGTTCCATCCATTTGCATGCAAATATCATGATATTGTTTTTTATTGCTGAGTAGTACTCCCTTCTGTATATGTACCACATTTTTTATCCATTCTTTGATTAAGGGGCTTCTATATTATTTCCAGATTCTGGCTATTAAGAATAATGCTGTTATGAACATAGTTGAGCATGTGTTCTTGTGGTTTGATTGAGTATTTCTTGGGTATATGCCCAAGAGTGGTATAGCTGAGTCTTAAGGTAGATGAATGCCCAATTTTCTGAGAAACCACCATACTAATTTCCAAAGTGGCTGCATAAGTTTGGACTTCACACCAACAGTGGAAGAGTGATTCCCTTGCTCCACAGCCTCCCCAACATAAGCTACCTTCAGTGTTTTTGATCTTAGCCATTCTGACAGGTATAAGATGATATCTCGGAGTCATTTTGATTTGCATTTCCCTGATGACTAAGGATGTTGAGAAATTCTTTTAATGTCTTTTAGCCATTTGAAATTTTTTTGTTGAGCATTCTCTCTTTAACTCTGTAACCCATCTTTTAATTGAATTGTCTGGTATTTTGATATCTAGTTTCTTGAATTCTTGATATATTTTGGAGATCAATCCTCTGTTAGATGTGGAGTTCGTAATGATCTTTTCCTATTCTGTAGGCTGTCGTTTTGTCTTCTTGAACCCTGTGCTTTGCCCTACAAAAGCATCTCAGTTTCAGAAGGTCCTATTTATTAACTGATGATCTCAGTGTCTGTTCTACTGGTGTTATATTTAGGAAGTGGTTTCCTCTGTCAATGCATTCAAAACTTTTTTCTACATTCTCTTCTATCAAGTTCAGTGTAACTGCATTTATGCTGAGGTCTTAGATCCACTTGGACTTAAATTTTGTGCATGGTGACAGATATGGATATATTTGGAATCTTTTTTTTTCCTTTTTTTAAATTTTATTTTATTTTACAATAATATTCAGTTCTACATAACAGCCACAGATTCCCTTGTTCTCTCCCTTCCTGCCCCCTCCCCTTCTTGGGGGGTGGGCTTGGGGGAAGGGGATATTTGGAATCTTTTATAAGTTGACATCCAGTTAGATCAGCACCATTGGTTGAAAATGCTTTATTTTTTCCATTGTGCAGGTTTGGCTACTTCGTCAAAAATCAGGTGTTCATAGGTGTGCAGATTAATATCAGGGTCTTGAGTTGAATTTCATTGGTCCATATGTTGTTTTTCATGCCAGTACCAAGCTGCTTTTATTTTTATAGCTCTGTAGTAGAACTTGGGGTCAGGGATAGTGATGTCTTCAGAGATTGAATTTTTTTACAGGATTCTTTCAACTATCCTGTTTTTTTTTTTTTGTTGTTGTTGTTCTGTATGATGTTGAGTATTAGTCTTTCCAAATCTGAAGAATTGTGTTGGGATTTTGATGGGGATTTAAGTGAATCTGTAGATTGTCTTTGGTAAGATTGCCATTTTTACTTTGTCAATCCTACCTATTCATGAGTATGGGAGATCTTACCATTTTCTGTTATCTTCTTTAATTTCTTCCTTCAGAGACTTAAAGTTCTTATCATACAGGTCTTTCACTTGCTTAGTTAGACTTACCCCAAGGATTTTATATTATTTGTGGCTAGTGTAAAGGGTTATGTTTCTGTGATTTGTTTCTCAGCCCATTTATCATTTGTATATAGGAGGGCTACTGATTTGTTTTTAGTTAATCTTGTATCCGGCCACATTACTGAAGGAGATTGTTAGCTATAGGAGTTCCTTCATAGAATTTAGATGTCACTTATGTATACCATCATATTGTTTTCAAATAGTGAAAATTTGACTTATTCCATTCCAATTTCTATCTCCTTGATCTCATTTTATTGTGTTATTGCTTTAGTTAGAACTTCAAGTTCTGTATTGTATAAATATGGGATGAATGGACAACTTTATCTTTTTTCCTGATTTTAGTAGAATCACTTTTAGTTTCTCTCCATTGAATTTGATGTTGGCTATCAGCTTGCTGTAAATTGCATTTATTATATTTAGGTATGTTCTTTTTATTCCTGGTCTCTTTAGCACCTTTATCATGAATGGTGTTAGATTTTTTCAAAGTCTTTTCAGCATCTAATGAAATGATCGTGTTTTTTTCCCTTTCAGTTTGTTTATGTGGTGTATTACATTGACAGATTTTTGTGTGTTGAACCATCCTTGCATCCCTGAGATGAAGCCTACTTGGTCATGATAGTGTCCTTGATATGTTATTGGATTAGTTTTGCCAGTATTTTACTGAGTAATTTTGCATGAATGTGCATGAAGGAGATAGTTCTGTAATTTTCTTTCTTTGTTGCATATTTGTGTGGTTTGGATATTAGAGTAAATTTAGAATCATAAAAAGAATTTGGTAATTTTCTTCTGTTTCTATTGGGTGGAACAATTTGAAGCGTTTTGGAATTAGTTCTTCTTTGAAAATCTGGTATAATTCTATGCTGAATCCATCTGGTCCTGGGCTTTTTTAGTTGAGAAATTTCTAATGAACCTTTCTATTTCCTTAGGGGTGATTGTTCTATTTAAATAGTTTATCTGGTCTTGATTTAAATTTGGTATGTGATACCTATTCAGAAAATTATCCATTTCTTCAGCTTTCCCAATTTTGAGGAGTACAGGTTTTTGAAGTATGATCTGATGATTCTCTGGATTTCCTCATTGTTTGTTGTTATTTCTCCCTTTTCATTTCTGATTTTGTTAATTTAGATGCTTTCTCTCTGCCTTTTGGTTAATTTGGATAAGAGTTTGTCTGTCTTGTTAATTATCTCAAAGAACCAACTCTTTGTTTGATTAATTCTTTGTATTGTTCTGTCTTTCTGGAACACATTACGGATGGTAGGATGCCTTGCTCAGCCTTGATTCAGGGGCGGAGAGGGGCTTGTTCATGCCTCAGCTGAATGTACTAGGCTTTGGTGACTCTCCATGGGAGCCCTTACCCTTTTGGAGGAGCAGATGGAGGATCGGTTGGGAGGGAACCAGGGAGGAGAGCAAGAGGTAGAATGGAAGGGTGATCTGTGATTGATATTTCAAATTAGTGGAAATTTTTCTTAAATAAAAAAATATTAAAAGAATTCTCTGTTTCATTATTTGATAGCTGGTGGGTCAAAGGAAAGTCCGACTCTACTTCTCTTTTATTTCTCTCTGTGTCTCTCTCTCTGACTCTCTGTCTTTATCTCTCTCTCTCCCCATGTCTTTCACTATTTCTGGATTTATTTCTCTAATACACACTTACATACAGAAAGGCACTCGAACACACACACGTGCACATACATACACAAATATAGCAACAGTGTTTACACAAGGAGACAGATTAAAAATCTTGGTGCTCAGGTATATCAGGGTTCTCACCTTCACTACAAGAAAAAATTTCAGCATCATTCAGTATGAAATGATGTTGGTTTGTAGTAACAATCAGGCCATACACACCTCATCTTCAATGTAAGTATTAAGATCATGGTGCTTCTGGGCATAGGTATAAAAATGATTTTTGTCTTATAAAGTAACTATTTTTCATCATGTAATGCATATCTAAGGTAAAAACAGCAAACACATTTTCCCTATGACCATGATTCATATTCTCCTTAGTGGGAGATAGTTTTGCTTGTATTCAAATATCTACTCTATCATCTACACAGAAATCTTATTTTTCTCTTTTATTTTTTTCTTTATTTTTCCTCTACAGCTCATATATTCCAAAAAAATATTTCAGACAATATAAAAATTACAATGGCTACATTTTATTTTTCAAGTGAATGGTTATAATGAATACAGGTAAAACAAGTTTTTCATTTCCCTTACATGATTAAAACAATGTCATGCCAAGAACTCACATACATTTACATCTAAGTAACTTGTTATAGATTAACAGAGTGTGAGCAAGCAGGGTATTTTTCTCTGTCAGTTCTTTTGTTGGCAGGCTGCATATTGTGGTTACAGAGGAAGTATGTGTGTGGAGGTCAGAGGACAGCTTTGTGAAGTTGATTTTCTCCTACTATGCAGGTTCTGAAGACTGACTTAGGTCATTCATGTAGATGTAACCAACTGTCTTATTAAATAAGAAACACAGATCCAATGTAAAAGAGAAAGCCAAGAGGTCAGAGGTCAGAGCTAAAATCTTAACCTTCCTCCTGCGGTGTTCCTAGCTCTCTGAAAGCGACCTACTTCCTGTGTGTATGACTTTACATAGTCTTTCTGTTCTGCCTTCTCGTTGGTTGTAAACCCAAACACATGACTGCCTTGTCACTGCCTGTAAATACCGCCCTCGAGGTCTTAAAGGCATATGTCTCCAATGCTGGCTGTATCCCTGAACACACAGAGATCTATCTAGCTCTGTCTATCAAGTGCTGGGAATAAAGGCCTGTGCCACCACTGCCATGCTCTTGCTATGGCTCTAATAGCTCTGACCCCCGGGCAACTTTTTGGCTGTCCACTCTCCCCATATTTATTCAATATAATACTAGAAGTTCTAGCTAGAGCAATAAGACAACAAAAGGAGATTAAAGGGATGCAAATTGGCAAGGAAGAAGTCAAACTTTCACTATTTGCAGATGATATGATAGTATACATAAGTGACCCCAAAAACTCTACCAGGGAACTCCTACAGCTGATAAACTCCTCCAGTAAAGTGGCAGGATACAAGATCAACTCAAAAAAATCAGTAGCCCTCCTATACACAAATGATAAAAGGGCTGAGAAAAAAGTCAGAGAAACATCACCCTTTACAATAGCCACAAATAATATAAAATACCTTGGGATAACACTAACTAAACAAGTGAAGGACCTTTTTGACAAGAACTTTAAATCTCTAAAGAAAGAAATTGAAGAAGATATCAGAAAATGGAAGGATCTCCCATGCTCATGGATAGGTAGGATTAACATAGTAAAAATGGCAATCTTACCAAAGGCAATCTACAGATTCAATGCAATCCCCATCAAAATCCCAACACAATTCTTCACAGACTTGGAAAGAAAAATACTCAACTTCATATGGAAAAACAAAAGACCCAGGATAGCTGAAAGAATCCTATACGATAAAGCAACCTTTGAAGGCATCACCATCCCTGACCTCAAACTCTACTATAGAGCTTTAGTAATAAAAACAGCTTGGTACTGGTATAAAAACCGACATATGGACCAATGCAATTGAATTGAAGACCCTGACATTAATCCATGCACACATGAACACCTGGTTTTTGGCAAAGGAGCCAAAACTATACAATGGAAAAAAGAAAGTATCTTCAACAAATGGTGCTGGCATAACTGGATCTCAATATGTAAAAAATTACAAATAGATCCATACCTGTCACCATGCACAAAACTCAAGTCCAAGTGGATCAAAGACCTTAACATAAATCTAAAGTTACACTAAACTTAATAGAAAAGAAAGTAGGAAGCACTCTTGAGCGCATTGGCACCGGAGACCATTTCCTAAATAAAACACCAACAGCACAAACCCTGAGCACAACAATTAATAAATGGGACCTCTCAAAACTGAGAAGCTTTTGCAGGGCAAAAGACACAGTCAATAAGACAAAAAGAGAGCCAACAGAATGGGAAAAGATCTTCACCAACTCCACATCTGACAGAGGATTGATCTCCACAGTATATAAAGAACTCAAGAAACTAGGCATCAAAATACTGACCAGTCCAATTAAAAAATGGGCTAAAGAGCTAAACAGAGAATTCACAAAACAAGAAATACAAATGGCTGAAAGACATTTAAAGAAATGCTCAACATCCTTAATCATCAGAGAAATGCAAATCAAAATGACTCTGAGATACCACCTTACACCTGTCAGAATGGCTACGATGAAAAACACCAATGACACTCAATGTTGGAGAGGATGTGGAGCAAAGGGAACACTCCTCCACTGTTAGTGGGAATGTAAACTTGTATAACCACTGTGGAAATCAGTATGGTGGTTTCTCAGAAAATTAGGAATCGAACTACCTCAAGACCCAGCCATCCCACTCATGGGCATATACCCAAGGAATGCTGATTCATACCATAAAGATACATGCTCAGCTATGTTCAAAGCAGCACTATTTGTAATAGCCAGAACCTGGAAACAAACTAGATGCCCATCAATGGAAGAATGGATGAAAAAAAAATGTTGTAATATACACAATGGAATACTACTCAGCAGAGAAAAACAATGAAAACAGCAATCTTAAACAATAGAACAGTGATGAGCCACATCCAGGTTTGTCAGGTTTTACAATACATAGGTCTAGCCCTTACAAATTTCTGGGCTTAGCCTGAGTAAGACTTAAAGGACATGCAGGAAAGTTGTGGCTTCTCTTCCTATCTCATGCCATTTGAATTTCCGCATCTTCCTAGCCTTATCTAATCACACATTCAATGACATACACAGCTATACTGAATAAAGGAGTCACCACTCCTGAAGCCATCTAAGATATCTGAAATTCATGGAAGGAGATGAAAGGAGTATGGTTGAAAGACTTTTGGATAACAGTTTCAGTAACCCTTGTGGATACCTTGGGGAGATGCGAGCTTTGATAAGATATCACTATGGAGTCATGCAAACAACAAGAATTGTGAAATTACCTGTGGAACTTGATATGTGGTACAGACTCACTTCAGCATCATGGGAATATCTTTATTCTTTATTTAAAGACTTTAATGAAGGTACTCTGAGTCTAGTCTAATGAAGAGATCAGAGAGAGAAAACTCATAGAACATTTCCAGTCATTGTACAAATCTACTTCAGATTCTATCTTTCACTAATGAGTATATCAGATATGCAGTTGACAATAACAGATAAGATAGATAATGTTGCCCTAAAAGTCCCAAAGCAGACAGGACCATACAAATGTCATAAGAATATCTAAAGGGACCACCAAGGTATTTAAATATCTTTGAATCCTCATTGGGAGTTTTAAGAGAACGGGTTTCAGTTTTGAAATGTCTTCCAAGTGTGAAATATAATGAAATCACTTCTCATACAACAGGACATACTCTGTGAAAGCAAAAATTAGCCAGTAGGGGTAAACTGAATTTTTGCTTGTTTAGTAAAAATAACATAGATACTTCAAATTTGAGCCCATAATTCTTCTTTTGCTGGCAAATTTTTCATCTGCAAATTATTCAAAATATCAAAATGGTTGTATAATTATTGCTATGACCTAGTCCAGTTCTCATGATATTTTTATTGTGTCCCAGGAATATGCCTATGGAAATTGACTAAACAAAAATGATGTGCTGAATCTGTGAGATGATTAAGCATATAAGCAAAAACCTAGAAGGTGGTCAGGGTACCCTAATTTATGGTGATAGTGATTACCATGTGATTGAAGATTTAGCCTTATAGACTGAGCCTCAACCTGTAGGATATGACCTCATTTTCCAGGAGAAAATGACAGGGTAGAAAAGAGCTAGAGGACACTAAAATAGTGTTTTCCCATGAATGGACAACTGCTCCCTGGTGAAGAGAATCTTCACATTTCCAGTGTCAAAAGTGATTTGGGTATTGCAAAAATCACTTGGTATGTTCACTGCTTGACATACAAGTGTGAGAACCTTAGTTCACATCCTCATTACCTATATAAAATAAACAAAGCAGTACAATACACAGGTCAGCAGACAGGAGGATCCTTGGAACACATTAAATATCCTGCCTAAGTGATCTAATGAGAGATGAACTATTAATATATAAATATATTATCAGCATTTACATATGTGTCTAACATATGTTTGATAAGTATTAAGTGTGTAATAATATATAGTATATTATGTTTTTGTGCATACATATATCTGTACACAAAGATGGTCCATGAAGTTCATCTTCATGTGTGAAATCTCCTTATAATTCCCTGTCAAGAGAAGGGAGATTCTTCTGCTTCATCCTTTTCTTTAAAGCACAAACTAACTGGGGTGAGGCAAAGTCTATGGTCATTGGACTGGACAGATGGGAATGCTAGCATCTCAGTTTTATTGTCACTTGAAATTGGCTGTGAAATGGTACTTGTATGCCAAGATTCACAACCTAATTTATAATCACAGACTCAAGTCTGAGGATCTAATGGCCTCAACTGGGGCTTCTTTTCCCTCATCTCAAGGACTTTACTTGATGAATTACTTAAAGTATAAAAGGATGGCTTACAGACTTCCAAAGCAGTGGATCATGGAAGAGAATGTTGTCCATTCATGATAACCCTTGTTGTTCAGACTCTGAATCTTTTGAATTCCTGTCCAGTAACTCTCAGAGTAGAACATCCTGCTTTCACTTTGAATCAGGGTTTTCTATACTGTCCCAAGGAAAACTTCCTAAAGTAACTGGGAGCTATAACAGATTAAATAAATGATCTCTGCAAGCGAAGTGTGAGTGCTTCTTCCCTCTGCCCTGCTATGAAGGAAAGATAGTGAGGGAGGACTTTGAGAATGAGGATGTGAGGTCAAGTCTTCCATCTGGGGCACTAAAATGTTTCCTACAATGGAGGTGAAACAGTTTCAGGAGAATTGTCCATACAGCCAATCCACCATGCCAATAAAGCAATTTGAATCAAAGGACAGAGTCAACGATTGAATGACAGGATTACCCATAAAGTTCTTGGAGGATTTTGGAGGGGGCAATAGAGTACAGGAAGAAAGGAGTAGGAATTCCATGGATTTTCTACTGTGGGGGATTCAGGAAAAACATGGAGAGAGGGTCAGCTCTGATTTCCTTGGATTTTTCAGGTGTTTATCTCAATTTCTGACTCCCAAATTTTATTATACTAGAACAAAATAAGAAATCTTTGATGTGGCAACTTCTGGCACTGAGATCTTGTAACTGGCAAATATGTCACATTTGAGACAGAAGATAGTCTACCATATTTCAGTCTTTATGTAGAAAGTCAGAACCCACTGTCAAACTGGACAGTAGATAAGAAGAAAAAAATATATCCCCCAGTGGCCCAGGGTGTATTGGATGGATGCTCAGGGTACTATGTCCTATCACCCAGTCTTATATGCTGTTTAGTATTTTCCTTATCAATTATACACAAGTATGCCTGCATATGCACACACACACACACACACACACACACACACACACACAACACACACTTTGCTCTGCACACAGTTATCTAAACCTCTTCACAAACATATGAGGATATTAACTGTTATATCTGAAGCCTATGGCAATTTGAGAAACAAAGCATGCTCTCCACCATGTTAGCTCTCCACACGCAATTGACACTTGCATTATCTGTGATACTGACTACATGCTTCACTTTCTGTATCCTTTTCAAAGTGATCATAAAGGTTCCAGGGTGATGAACAAAGTTCTTCCTTTTGTTCATTCTGCAGAAGGAAGTGCACATGGATTATGGATGCCACCCCATTTGTTCTTTGCGTGTTTTGAAACCTGTTGACTTCTACAGGCAATGCTGCATGCCTGACACACATGTGGGTGAGTTGCCTCAGGTCATGTCTGTTTGATCTCATTTCACCACACACTATAAGAAAACATCAAGTCAAAATTCAATGATTCGATTTTTATTTATTTATTTATTTATTTATTTATTTATTTATTTATTTATTTTTATTTCACAATACCACTCAGTTCTACATATCAGCCACGGAAAACCTTGTTCTCCCTCCTCCTGGCCCCCTCCCCTTTCCCCCAGCCCACCCTCCATTCCCACCTCCTCCAGGACAAAGCCTCCCCCGAGGACTGAGATCAACCTGGTAGAGTCAGTCCAGGCAGGTCCAGTCCCCTCCTCCCACGCTGAGCCAAGTGTCCCTGCATAAGCCCCAAGTTTCAAACAGCCAACTTATGCAATGAGCACAGGACCCGGTCCCACTGCCTAGATGCCTCCCAAACAGATCAAGCCAATCAACTGTCTCACCTATTCAGAGGGCCTGATTCAGTTGGGGGGGCCTCAGCCTTTATAGTTCATGTGTTTCCATTCGTTTGGCTATTTGTCCCTGTGTTTTATCCAACCTTGCTTTCAACAATTCTAGCTCATATAAACACTCCTCTTTCTCACGAATTAAACTCCCAGAGCTCCACCCGGGTCCGAGCCATGGATCTCTGCATCCAGATCCCTCAGTCGTTGGATGGGGTTCTGGCACAACTATTAGGGTGTTTGGCCATCCCATCACCAGAGTAGGTCATTTCAGGCTGTCTCTCGGCCACTGCCATCAGTCTATTGTGGGGGTATCTTTGTGGATTTCTGTGGGCCTCTCTAGCACTTTGTTTCTTCTTTTTCTCATGTGGTCTTCATTTACCGTGGTCATCTATCCCTTGTTCTCCCTCTCTGTTCTTGATCCAGTTGGGATCTCCCCCTCCCACAGGCGCTCTTTCCCTCGACACTTGCCCTTCATTACTCCCACTCGTGTCCAGGTTATTCATGTAGATCTCAGCCACTTCTCTCTTATTGGGTGATCCCCGTGTCTTTCTTGCTGTCCTGTTTTCCAGGTAGCCTCCCTGATGATGTGAGTAGCAGTCTAGTCATCCTTGTTCCTCATATAGAAAATGGAATACTACTCAGCAGAGAAAAACAATGACAGCATGAGCTTTGCAGGCAAATGGATGGATCTAGAAAAAATCATCCTGAGTGAGGTAACCCAGACTCAGAAAGACAAATATGGTATGTACTCACTTGTAGGAGGATGCTAGATGTGGAACAAGGATGACTGGACTGCTACTCACATCACCAGTGAGGCTACCTGAAAAACAGGACCCCAAGAAAGACACGGAGAAATGGATGAGATCTACATGAACAGCCTGGACATGAGTGGGAGCAATGAAGGGCGAGGGTCAAGGGAAAGAGAGTGGGAGATCCTAGCTGGATCAATAAAAGAGAGGGAGAACAAAGAATAGGAGACCATGGTAAATGAAGACCACATGAGAAAAGGAAGTAACAAAGAACTAAAGAGGCCCACAGAAATCCACAAAGATACCCCCACAAAAGACTGCTGGCAATGGTCGAGAGACAGCCGGGACTGACCTACTCTGGTGATGCGATGGCCAAACACCCTAATAGTTGTGCCAGAACCCCATCCAACGACTGAGGGATCTGGATGCAGAGATCCACGGCTCGGACCCGGGTGGAGCGCTGGGAGTCTAATTAGTGAGAAAGAGGAGGGTTTATATGAGCGAGAATTGTTGAAGCCAAGGTTGGATAAAGCACAGGGACAAATAACCAAATGAATTGAAACACATGAACTATGAACCAAAGGCTGAGGGGCCCCCAACTGGTTCAGGCCCTCTGAATAGGTGAGACAGTCGATTGGTTTGATCTGTTTGGGAGGCATCTAGGCAGTGGTACTAGGTCCTGGGCTTGTTGCATGAGTTAGCTGTTTGAAACCTGGGACTTATGCAGGGATGCTTGGCTCAGTCTGGGAGGAGGGGACTGGACCTGCCTGGACTGAGTCTATCAGGTTGATCCCAGTCCTCGGGGGAGTCCTTGATCTGGAGGAGGTGGGCATGGGGAGTGGGCTGGGGGGAAGGGGAGGGGGGCAGGAAGGGAGAGAACAAAGGAATCTGTGGCTATTATGTAGAACTGAATAGTATTGTAAAAAAAAAAGATAAAAAAAAGAAAGGTAAGCTTCCTTTCATAGAAGCTCTATAAATTAGATTAGGTCTTCCTTGGAATTGTTGGATTTAGATGGATCTAGAAAAAAATCATCCGAGAGAGGTAACCCAGACTCAGAAAGACAAACATGGTATGTACTCACTCATAGGAAGATACTAGATGTGGAACAATGATTCTATTTTTATTGAGCAAAGCACAGGCAGTCCTTGTGGAGCTTGCAATGGTGAAGATGAATGAATAGAAAAGAAAATAAAAAGTGGAAAGTTCCTCAGGTATGCACAAATTGATTGCAGAAAATGGAATTCCAGACATCTACACAATGTAGTGAGATCCCTAGGGGCTGTTGGATCCATCTGAGCTTTGGAGTTCTTCAAGAAACATGTGTAAATGATGGGTAACACAGCCCAGCCTTTCTCACAACCTCAGATACTTCGGCACATGAAGAATATGGAAATCGCATTCATACCTAAGGGTGCATTGAAGATCCTGAACCAGCACCGATGTCCCTGAAAACAGGAAGAAAGATAAAACATCAGTAAAGTCACAATTGAAAGAGAACATGTTGAGAATCATGCAAGTGAGCCAGTGGTCCTTTCAGGAACTACTGTGTTTAGGACATTCAGCTTAACATTACAATCATCAATCAATATCAATTTGTACAGTCAACCAGATATCATGTGCCCCCTCCAGATCTCATGAAGTTCTGCAACCTCCTTTATGGCACAGGAGGGCTGGGCATTAAGGCCTATCAACCTCTATCACATGGTCAACCCACTAAGTGTATCCCATGGAAGAAATAAAGCAGGTGGTAACAATAAAAATAAGAGAGCATGGGAAGGGTTAACATAATGAGAAATACTACCCCAAGTGTGTGTCATTCCAGGAGCCCATGGTCTGAGGGAACAGCTGGCAGTGAGAGAATGGAGTCAGCAATAGGGATTCCATCCATGACCTGCCTCAAATATTTGCAGCATGGTCTGTAATATGGATTTACCTAATAGGAAACAGAATCCCTTCTCACAAGCAATCATCTCCAATGTTTATCCACCTGTCAAATGGGCCACAACCCTTAAATGCTCTCAAGACCTAAACTACTAGATAAGCTGATAAAGCTAATCATGGGTGTACCCTTCCTCCTTCATGGACACAGAGCTATTTATGAGGGGAAATATATGACCCATTGTGATTATCTATTGACTGTCTCCACACTCTACCCCAACAAGAATATATATTCACCTCCTGCTCATGGACCATGAACAAAAACATTTTCAGATATCATAAAAAGGTGCTTGCTTTCACAATGTTCTGATTACATTGAAGGTTCTTTTGTGAACCATGGGCATACCTTCTGCTTATCCGGATGTTCACTGAAGGGGCAGTTGGATAGTTCAGAATGGAACTTGCTGCATGTTTTTTCATTTTGGTTCCATTTCAAGTATTCAATTTCATTTTCACTGCCCTTTAAAGAAGAATAGGATTAATTCCTGTACTGGGACTAGTTTCCATGTGTGCAGTAGCTTTATGTTATCGATGATATTTATTTGTTCAGGGTTCATGCCAGAATTCCTTAGCTGCTAGTACCATTATACACACAGCATACAAGACCCATCTTCCATAGTGATGGCTGCACACCTCACTTGTGCCTTATTTCTTGTGCAACTTAGCCAACGTATGTTGTGCTGATGAGGAAGAAGAAGCCAGAGAAGATGAGGGAAACAGTTCATTCACAATCAGAAACTGAAGGCTCAACTAGCAGTACAGGTTTTGTATGGACACTGGGAAAAGAAGAGGGAGGCATGAAGAAGGAAGGGGATGGGGGTAGCACTGAAGAGCATTGGCCATTTACTGTGCTCTATTCTGTGAGGGAGATCCTGACAGCTTTTCTTGCTCTGATTAAACTAATGCTTTCAACTCAGAAAGTGCCCCTGCAATGGTATTGTCCTTTCAGTATGAAGACTTCAATAGTAAACACACTTAGAAAGTTAAGTCAGTCATTTGTGCACATATCCCTCTTCTAATAAACAAAGTCACCCAAGTGCATTAGTTTGACTTTATATATCTCCATGTGAAACAGTTTCCATTTATGAATCATCACTTTGCTACACATTTCCTGACTGGCACTCAAAGATTCTTTCAACATATCCTATACAAACAGAAGTCCATTTACCCTCTGAATGCTTGAGTGACCCTTGGTGATTATCAAATACATACGTGCATCCGATCGAGGTTGGTTTTAAAAGGACATTCATCTAAGACAGATTCAGCCCGAGTACATGTTGTTGGTCTTAGTTCTACTTCACCGTGAGCCACATTATATACAACCTATAGGAAAAAATAATATTTATTTTTAGTATAGTGCCCAGGTTTACATGCATGAATTGAGTTTCTTGCTGGATGCTGTTTGCTATGGGGCCATGACCTTATTTATGAGCTTACAGAAGTACAGCCACAGTAGGGGTGAAAAACCATTCCCTACAGTATTCCCTGGTGACTGTGGCACAAAAAGCAGCAATCTTTGTTTAGTCTGGGAAGGGTGACTATAGGCTGGTTACTCACCTTCAGATCAATTATAATCCCAACATTTAACACTGGGAATCTATGTTTTTCTTATCACTGAGTCTCCACACTTCAGTTAACAGAAGAATTTGGAATGCTTTGTAAGGGGATATTTTATGCCAAAGGATTATAGCCTTTGAAAGCCCCATCCTTCTAGGAGTATACCTATACCTATATCTATGCCTATACCTATACCTATACACAGGTTTTCTGTGACATACTCAATCAGTGTCCCTGGAAATCTACCCTCACACAATAATAAAATTTTTTTTAGAGAGTCCGTCATGTGGGCTTAGTGGAGAAAAATGCTTTCCATATTTACTGAAGATTGGCAAGCCTGAATCTCTGAATTTGTTCCTACAATTCACATGATAGCAGGAAATATCTAAAGATTCTAAGGTTTCTACTGACCTCCACATATTCACCTGGCTAACTGGTACCCAGGCACAGAGAGAGAGAGAGAGAGAGAGAGAGAGAGAGAGAGAGAGAGAGAGAGAGAGGAGAGAGAGAGAGAGAGAGAGAGAGAGAGAGAGAGAGAGAGAGAGAGAGAGAGAGAGAGAAGCATTGGGGGAAGAAATACCCATAAATGTAAAAAATGTTTTAAAAAGCCAGGTGGTGGTGGTGCACGCCTTTATTCCCAGCACTCAGGAGGCAGAAGCAGGCAGATCTCTGTGAGTTCAAGGTCAGCCTGGTCTCCAAAGCAATTCCTGTAAAGGTGCAAAGCTACACAGAGAAACCCTGTCTCGAAAAACCAAAAAAAAATGTTTAATAGATGTTAAAGATTACAAAAAAAGATCCTTCCACAATAGCCACTGTCATTGTTTGTCTTTCTGTATGATCGTTAATTCATTGATATACACTGGGTGTTTATGCCAGGGAGCTAACCAAAGAGACCAAGAGATACCTAGCTCTTACCCTGAACTATATCTTGAAATAGAATTACAGGGAGAGTAGCTGTACCAATGGGGCCAATCCTTGAGGAGATCCTTGAAGAATTAGGAAGACTTAGGTATAAATACTAAAATCTCATGGACACAGTTTGACTTAGAAGTATGCATTCTTCAAGATATAATCTGATCAGCCCTACCTTTGTCTATGGGTGTTAATGAAACAACATTGTAAAATGTACAATCGGTGTGGTTGCAGCAAGACTGAACAGGCTGCTGAGGGTAGGGAAAAAGGCAATATTTCATATGGACAAGTCCATACTTTCTCTTATGTTAGGACAAGTACTCACCTTAAGGTTGTTGCTCATTATGTTGCTGATGTTTGCTTCCTTGCTATGCAGATTGTAAACAATATTGGCGATATCCAGTGCATCCTTCTTACTAATTGTCATTGAGTTATCTAACAAAGATTTTGGGGTTATCTCATCAATGTCATTTGTCCTTGCATGACTGGAGTTCAGGAGCAGGATCAAGGTGGCCTGTAGAATCAGTGAGCTCCATAGGGTTTTGCCCATCGTCTACTCAATTATGTAGCTGGAGCTTCAGCAAAGCAGAGAACTCAAGATTCATGGGATGCAAGTAGAGCCACACTGTATTATATCTTGACTGCCATGGTTAGCCACACCCTCCAAATACACCCCTCTTTTCCTACCTCCTTATCTCTATCTTTGCCAAAACCTCTCCCTCTGTACACTCCTTCTCTTACACCCTCCCCTTTGGGATTCCTTCTACTTCTAGCCTGTTAACTCAGGCCATCCCAACAAACCAGTCCTTCCTCTCAGCTTTCCAGTTTAGGTTCACCCTGGTTTCTGTAATGGTAACATATGTGTCTGGACATCAGAAACTTGAATCTTCATTCTTTATTTCTTCAGAAATTTCTATAGTAACTCTTATATTATCCATGTCTTCAGAATTCAGTGGTGTCTTTGAGGCCCTATTTCAAGATCTGGAATCCCTCCCATTCTCTTACATCAGTATTTGGAGTAAATATTATCCTTTTCCTTCCTGAGACACTTCTTTGCCAAAACTACAGAGTTAACCTTTACTTTGGAAAAGGATATACTGTTTGTTTTTGCAGGATGCATAAGCAGTATTCAGTCAATATACTTCCAGTAGTTATTCTTGAGCCAAATCCCACAGCAGCCTACAGATATATCTCATGTGACTGAACCTGGGAGTTAAACTACCTTGGAAAGGACTGCAAAAATATTACCTGAGACATTATATAATTAATGCTTAACAGCATACATTGAGCATTCCAAAACACTGAACATTTTTATACTGCCTTTTTTATTAATGCTAATAATAATATAATATTAATATTTAATATCAACAACAATATATTAGAGTTAAACTTGGATACAGTTGAATGCTTTTCCGTAAGATCCAGGTATGCCAAGTAATTTCCCATTAATTAATAATTTATTTAAAAAGAAAATTTTAATGTATTATAACCATAATACTCAAAAATGTGATTAGCCCATGTCCTTCAGATCTGTTTCATACATAAAGCCCCTGGGTCAAGAAGTCCTGGAATGAGTGCCCTGAAACGATGAGAAAAATTGAAAAGTTACCTCTCTTAACTTTTTCTTAGATAATTTTTATTGTGAAAGTTAGAAAAACCTGCCCAATGCATGATTTAATATTATGTGAATTACACAAACTTAAGTATCAATTATAAAAGGAATTATATAAAATCAATCAACTTATAAAACATTGCTAGCCATGATTACTTCTTAAGCTGCAGTCAGCCAATAACTTAATCTTCATATATCACAAAAACAAAGTACCAAATACTTTTGCAAATATTCCTTTCCATAGTTTCAAATTTGGTGGCTTAAGCTAGTGAAGGATGACAAATTTCACCAGGCCTCTGCATTTTGCTTTTGCAGTACTGCTTTCCTGGATTCGAAGTCTGGCGTTATCTTTAACTCATTCTTTCTTGATGAGAATTTGACTATTTTCCATTTGACTGGTGAAGTTATGTTACTCATCTAACAGAAGACCAACTCACACATTTGGCATGATCATGGCATACTGGAAATTTTTATTTTTTTGTTTCTGGGGTTTCTGTCCAAAAAATGGTTAGGGATTATCTAATGTACATCCTTTAAGATATTAAACACTGTTCCAAACAGTTTTGTTTTGTTTTTTTTACCCTATATTTTCTAGAGACCCTCTTTCCTGCACATAAAGGAATGTTTCTGGGCATAATCGGTTGTGCCCAAGTCAAAAGACCCCTGAAGAGACCACCAGAGACACAAACTGACCAAAATGCAAAGGCAAAGATTATTGGAGCAATTCAAGTTGCTGTAGGGACCTCTTCAAGCACACCTACACAGTGGAGGCTAGAGGAGGTACCCCTTCCAGAGCATGCATTGATACTCAAGGCAAAAGCCACAAGGTTACCACATTAGGGGGGTTCAGTAGGGGTACAATCCTGATTGGCTCATGCTTAGGTACTTTGAAGAATTCTACTGTTATCTCATGTGCAGCCTAACCCCATTTATTTGTTAAACACTTTTCATGAGCTGTGTCTGGATTGGGACATTCTGTCATTAATCAGTTGCTACCAGATGGCCAGATGGCCATTCCTGACATGCTCACTTTGTACTTTCTTGTTCCTGGAAATTACGTCAGCAATACTGAGAACTTGAACCCTAAGGCCAGTTGCAAAATGGAGAGGCTTGCAAGATGGAGGGGCCTTGGTTCTTCATTTTCCCCTTCTTATGTTCCTTGTAGAAACCCAATCATGGATTCCTAATGGCCAGGTTGTGGGTGTCCCTCATCTCTATGGGCATACACCCTTTTTTTCTGCACCATGATCTGAATTGTACCCTGTCTCTGTCTCATGTATTGGAGCAACCGGTTGAGGATACAGGGCCCAAGTGTTATTACCAACAGCAGTACTATCTGTGAGCCTATTAAGGTGGAAATTAAAGTAGTTAAGCAGGGAGAGCTGTTGAACCAGGACTTGAAGCTCCCTGGCTGATTTTTCGGTCATGTTTTCATTTCTCAAGTCTCTCTCTAATAATAGCCATGTTATCTTTCACCTTCTCTGAATGATCTCTGAAGAAGCAACATTCTTCCTTAAGTGCCACACAAAGCCCCTCCTGGTGCAAGAATAGGAGATCCAGTCTCCTTCTGCTCTGCAGCACTACTTCTGTTAAAGAGCTGAGGGAATCCTGCATGTGAGTGATGGATTCTTTTATCTGTTGTAGATCCTGATCTGTATTTTCTCTAAGGGCTGAATAGTGCTGGTGTTGGGAGATGAGTGCCTCTGAGCCTATTCCCACACCCGCAGCTATACTTGCGCCAATTAAGACACTAAGTGTACATGTAGATCTCAGCCATTTCTCTGTCATTGGGTGATCCTGGTGTCTTTCTTGGGGTCCTTTTTTCCAGGTAGCCTCCCTAGTGATGTGAGTAGCAGTCTAGTCATCCTTGTTCCACCTCTAGTATCCTCCTATGAGTGAGTACATACTATATTTGTCTTTCTGAGTCTGGGTTACCTCAGTGAGGATGATTTTTTTCTAGATCTATCCATTTGCCTACAAAGCTCATGCTGTCATTGTTTTTCTCTGCTGAGTAGTATTCCATTGTGTATATGTGCCACAATTTTTTTATTCATTCTTCAGTTGAAGGGCATCTAGGTTGTTTCCAGGTTTTGGCCATTAAAAACAATGCTGATATGAACATAGCTGAGCAAGTGCTCTTGTGGTATAATTGAGCATTTCTTGGGTATATGCCCAGGAGAGGTATAGCTGGATCTGGGGGGAGATTGATTCCCAATTTTTGAAGAAAGCACCATATTGATTTCCAAAGTGGTTGTACAGGCTTGCATTCCCACCAGCAGTGGAGGAGAGTTCCCCTAGTTCCATGTCCTCTCCAGCATAAAGTGTCTTCAGGGTTTTTTTTTATCTTAGCCATTCTGATAGGTGTAAGGTGGTATCTCAGAGTTGTTTTGATTTGCATTTCCCTGATGATTAGGGATGTTGAGTGGGAGTAATGAAGGACGGCGTTCGAGGGAAAGATAGCCTGTGGGAGCGGGAGATCCCAACTGGATCATGAACAGAGAGGGAGAACAATAGTAGACCATGGTAGTGAATACCACATGAGAAAAGGAAGAAACAAAGTGCTAGAGAGTCCCATAAAAATCCACAAAGATATCCACACAATAGACTCCTGGCAATGGTAGAGAGACAGCTGGAACTGACATACTCTGGTGATGGGATGGCCAAATACCATAATAGTCGAGCCAGAAACCCCATCCAAGGACTGAGGAATCTGGATGAAACATCCATGGCTAGGCCCCGGGTGGAGCTCCGGGTTCTAATTAGCAAGAAAGAGGAGGGTTTATATGAACGAGAATTGTTGAAACCAAGGTTGGATAAAGCACAGGGACAAATAGCCAAACGAATGGAAACACATGAACTATGAACCAAAGGCTGAGGGGCCCCCAACTGGATCAGGCCCTCTGAATAGGTGAGACAGTCGATTGGCTTGATCTGTTTGGGAGGCATCTAGGCAGTGGGACTGGGTCCTGTTCTCATTGCATGAGTTAGCTGTTTGAAACCTGGGGCTTATGCAGGGTCCCTTGGCTCAGCGTGGGAGGAGGGGACTGGACCTTCCTGGACTGAGTCTATCAGGTTGATCTCAGTCCTCGGCGGAGGCTTTGCCCTGGAGGTTGTGGGAATGGGGGATAGGCTGGGTGGAAGGTGAGAGGGGCAGGGGGGGGAGAACAAGGGAATCTGAGGCTGATATATAGAACTGAATGATATTGTACAATAAAATAAAAGGAAAAAATGACAGTAAGTGTAAGGGAGATGTGTTCTCTTTTGAAATTAAGGGGAGATGTGCTGGCCTCTAGTAAATCTAAAAAAGCCTCATTAGCATGGTACATTATTCTCAGGACAAGTTTGACCAATATGCAATACCCCTGAAAATGACTAGGCACTTGAAGGTATATGTAGGGAGTGAGTTCTGTAGAACAACCCACCAAGTGTCCCCATGTGAGACTAGGTAGCTAAGAGGAGAAATGTCACTTCTGGCCCATGGAGGGTCATAAGTGGAATTACAAAAAAATTGCTTTGGACCTTCCCCACACATATACCCAGGCCCAAGATGTGTTCCAGGGTCAACCCTACTCCTTGACTCTGCCATCTGCAGTATGTTGGGTCACCAGTCAGAGTGACCTCGGCTGAAACTACAATCCCCTCATAGAATGGGGAAGTGGATTTGTAGTAGAGACAGCTGGCTAAAGCCTTTACAGGGTCTGTCTCATTCAGACCTGATAAAGTTGATCAAGCAGTTGCTGCAAAAATTATTCAGGTGTTCTTTGGGGTGACCTGGGTGCCTGTTTCATTGTATCATTCAGGGGAGTCTGAGCCTCTGTGAGAGGGGTGGACTTTTTGAGGCTGGGGCTGTCCTAGTTGGGGGTGTCATCCATTTGGGTTTCAGGGCTAAAGTGGGAGGTGTCTCTTGCAGGCAGATGGTTAATGGCAGCTGGGGGTCTGACCGGTACTGTATAATCTCAAACCCCAGGTTTTGCCCCTTGTCCAGTCCTGTGCTGTTCACTTTCCCTCTTTAGTAAACCAAATAACCAGTGGATTGCATTGCCCTCCAGGAGTAGCCATGGGATGGTATGGGAAGTGTTCTCTGTCATAAGAAGACCCACGTGGTCAGGCAGTGTAGCTGGAGAGATTTTTCTCCAGGTCCCTCCAATCCCCGGCAGTCTGACAGCCCACTTATTAAATAAACACAAAGACACTTATATTATGTAAACTGTTTGGCCTAATGGCTCAGGCTTCTAGCTATCTAGTTCTTACATCTTAAATTATTCCATTTCTATAAATCTACAACTTGCCACATGGCTCATGCCTTACTGGCATCTTCACATGCTACTTGTCATGGTGGAAGCTGGCAGTGTCTCCCTCCAATTTCCTCTTCTCTCAATTCTCCTCTCTGTTAGTCCTGCCTATACTTCCTGCCTGGCCACTGGCCAATCAGTGTTTTATTTATTGACCAATCAGAGCAACACATTTGACATACAGAACATCCCACAGCACTTCCCCTTTTCTTTTTTCTTTTTTAAAGGAGGGTTTTTAACTTTTACACATCTCCAAAGCCAGCTTGGTATATTTGGGAATTTGGGCATCGCTTCTCTTACTACTTCCTGCTGGAGGGGGTGCTGTATCTTGTGGGGACACAAAGAAAATTTTAGGATTGTGAAATAATCCATGAGGGTGTATCTTCTGAGTCATTTGCCTTAAAATGGTTCTGGATGTTGGATCATCTGGGCCTTGGTGTCATCAGAGACCTTTCAGGGGGTCTTGCCTGGTCAAACCTGATGTATCTTAATCTGGAACAAATCCATAGCCTCTGGTTTTCTGTGGAAACAAAAGCAGAGCCTCCTTTTCAAAGCAACATATCCTTACATCCAAATTTTGAATTCAAGGTACCTTTAAAATATACATTTTGGCATAACTCAACAGCTTTTCAATCAAATGTTTTTCTTCAGTTACAAATATCAAAGAGAACATAATCCAGATTCTCTGTGTGGTAGCCATCTTTGCGTGGCTTGTTTTTTTATATTACCTTGAACCTATTGATTTAAACTGCAGCATTCTAAGACTGAAACGGCGCTGTGGTGCTGGCTCTGCCGACTTCAGCTTTCAACATGGCAGTGGTACATTTACTCCCAGCTCTGGGAGCCATCGTAGGTCTATGCTTTTATCCAAGCAGTGTGTAGCCCAGAAACATCTTTATTTTTAAATACTAGCAAAGGCTAAATCCACAAGGCAGCTTAATGTACCACTTGCAGAGGCCTTATTCCCGCCATACTGCAGGTCGAGCCCACACACCAGGAACCCACCATAGTAGCTCAAACATGCAGGCTGCCATTAACTTGAGAAAAACAACTAAGAACTGTTTTTAGCACTGTTTTAGAATCTTTTTTTCTCAGGTTTTAGGTGGAAACTCTTGCCAACTCATTGGGCACCATTTGTAGCTAGAGTTTTCCTGCCTGGCCCACAGTCAGGACAAATCTCTCTCACCTGCCAGTCCCACAGCTGCTCAGACCCATCCAAGTAAACACACAGAGACTTAAATTGCTTACACACTGTATGACCATGTCAGGCTTCTTGCTAACTGTTCTTATATCTTAAATTAATCCATTTCCATAAATCTATACCTTGCCATATGGCTTGTGGCTTACCAGCATCTTCACATGCTGTTTGTCATGGCTGCGTTTGGCAGTTTCTCCCTTTTTAGGGGCTTGGCACTTGGAAACCATTTCTTCAATTGCCTGACTACCGTTCTGTATTTTCACATTGACCTGTCTCAGTAGGTCTTGTATCCTCCAGATTCCCAGCTGGGAGGATCAATGGATTTTCCTGTGCATTGTCAGTCCCAGTCCTTGTAACAGAATAATCCTTCCACCTGCTGTCCTCTACCGGTATACCATGGTCAAGCCATGAATCCAAGCAAGATCTGTGTGGGTGTACTAGGGACCCATAGCAGACTTCTTGCTTGGGGGTCTACCAGGAATGGTGCTATTTTGGGGGCTGATGCCTCTTTCCTAGCAGTTTGGTTGGCCAGGTTATTTCCTCTTTGGATCAGCCCATTCCCTTTTGATGCCTTGGGCAGTGTATGATTGCCAGGTTTGTGGGCCCCCATATGGCTTGCAGGAAGTCCAGAATTTCTTGTTTTTTTTTTGTCTTTCCCTCTGCTGTGAGCAAGCCCCTTTACCATAGATTGTCCCATGAACATGTTCCTTGGCAAAGGCATATGTACTGTCAGTATAAATGTTTATTTTTTTTCCTTTTCCCAGTCTCAAGGCTTTTATAATGGCAATTAATTCTGCTCTCTGTAAGAAAGTTCCAACCTCTAACAATTTTGCCCATACAATGTCTGAGGATGTGGTCACCACCACCCCAGCATACCTCTGACCATCACACACATAGCTGTTCCTGTCTGTGAATCACGTGTCCTCAGTATCTGGTAGGGGAGTATCTCATAGATCTGGACTGATACAGTGTGCTGGCCAGGATTCCAGTACAGTCATGTAGTGGTGCTTCAAGATCAGGGTTGGGCAGCAAGGTGTCTGGGTTAACGGCAGTTGTAACTTGAAATGTTATCCTGGTGGGGTTCAGGAGCAAAGCTTGGTAATGGGTTAGTATGACATTGCTCAGCCATCAGTCAGGTGGCTGTTTCAGAACCCTTCCAGGGCATGTGAGTTGGTGATTAGTAAGTTCTGCCCTAAGGTTAATTTATCGGCATCTCTGAGCAGTAGTGCCATAGCTGCTATGATGCAGAGGCATGGTGGCCATCCTGCTGCCACCGGATCTAGTTTGTGCGAAAGATAAGCAACTGGCCTTTTCCATGGTCCTATTGTTTACATTAGCACTCCTTTTGCTACCCCTTTATTTTCATCTATGAACAAATAAAAGGGCTTAGTTGTATCTGGCAGCCAAGAGCAGGAGCCTCTAGGGGTTGTTGTTTCAATGCATCATATGTCTTCTGCCTTTTGTCCAAACAAACTCCAAGGTATTATTAGTTGCTTCATATAGAGCTTTGGCCAGTTCTGCAAATCCAGGGATACACAGATGGCAGAATACTGGGGTACCCAGGAACTCCCTCACTTTTTTCATAGTGTGGGGATTGGGTAATTTTAGCACTGTCTCTTTACTGGCATCTGACAGCCATCTCTGACCCACTTTGAGGACATACTCCAGATATATTACCCTGGGTTGATGATTTGGGACTTTTGCAGAGGCCCTGTACCCCAGATATCCTAAGCCTTGTAGCAGATTTTCAGTTCCCTTTTAACAGGTCTCTCTGTCAGCAACCACAATCAGCAAGTCATCTACATACTGTAACAAGCTTATATCAGAGTTAGAGGATCTATACTCACTCAGATTCTCATGTAGAGCCTAGTCAAAGATGGTTGGAGAATTCTTAAATCCTTGGGGTAATCTAGTCCAGGTTAGCTGACCACTTGATTCAGATCTCTGGGTTGTACCACTTGAAGGTAAAGTACTGCTGACTCATGGTGGTCAGGGACAGGCTGAAGAAGGCATCTCTCAGGTCCAAGACTGAGTACCATTGCAGATATGGGGGCAGTGTGCTCAGTAGGGTGTAGGAATTGGGCACTATGGGTTGTATGTCCGTTATCCTTTTATTTACTTCTCTTACATTCTGTAATGGACTATAGTCAATGGTGTGGGGCTTTCCAGCCCATAGAAGTTGGGTGCTCCATGTAGACTGGATTGGCCTTAGGACCCCCAGGGTCAAAAATCTTCTTATATGGGTATTATCCCTTTCTTTGCTTCCAAGGGCATGGGATATTGGTGGACTTAACTGGGTCTGCACTTGCCCAAATTTCCACATGTATAGGGGGTCCATGTTTTGCTAGCCCCACACCCCCAGTTTCTGCCCATGATTGTGGAAACATTTTAAGCCATTTCTCTATCTCATGTTCAAGGGCCACAGGTTTTTGGTGTAGTCTCTATTCCTCTGTCAGGTTGGCAGTCATTAATATTTGGATTGGTTTCCAATTTTGAATAAAGTAACTGGGGTCCTTTGTTGGAGAAGTAGATTTGGGCTTTCATTTTTGACCAAAGATCTCAGGCTAACAGTGGATAGGAGCATTCTGGAATTACTAGGAATAAATGGGTTACCCTTCCCATTCCAAGGCCCACTGTTCTTCTAGCACATGAGTAGATTTAATACCTGTAGCTCTTTGCACTCATGTTTTCTGGTGGACATGGGTCTGCTTGATGTGAGGATGATGGAGTTCTCTGCCCCTGTATCTACCATGAATCTTATTGGTTTCCCCTCCACTCTCAGGGCTACCCTAGGTTCAGGGAGGGGGTCTGAGCCTTGTCTGCCCTAATCACTATCTTCTTCTAGAGCAGCTAGGTGTAGCTTAGCAGTCTGGGTCTTTTGTCCCCTTTTCTTAGGACAGTCTCTTACCCAGTGCCTTCCTCCTTGAAGAATGTACACTGATTTTTGCCTAACTTAGGCTTGGAGCATCTCTCCCTGTCTCCACTCAGCGGGGATCCGATTGGTCCAGTTCCTGTTGCCAAGAGTATCTCCTTTCGGTTAGCTTGTTGTTATTCCAGGATCCTTGCTAAACTTCTCTCCTGTCTCTTTTCTCATTTTTCTTCTTTCTGTGCCCTTTCCATTTCCCACCACTCTTCTTTCTCCTCTCTCTCTTATTATAGAATTTTCTGTCACTGCCCCTAATTCCTAAGATTCTTTTCACCTAATCTCTCCACTGACTGCAGCTTTTTATTGTTATCTTGATATCTGGTGCTGCCTGATTTATGTAGGCTTACATTATCATCTGAGCTGATTCATCTGCCTTGAGTTTATATGGCTTATTTTGCTGAAAGGCCTCTAGCAAGCATTCTATGAAAGCAGCTGGGCTCTCCTGCTGTGGGATGTTCTGCATGTCCCGTGGGAGCCTGTTCTCAGCTTTCACGTGGCTTTACCCAGCAGGTCTGCATAGAGGATGATTAGGACCATGGGCCTGAGTGCAGGTGTCTGAGATGGTCTGCACTCGGCTGTGCTGTGGGATGGTCTGTATGTCAAGTTGCTCTGATTGGTAAATAAATAAAACACTGATTGGCTCATTGCTAGGCAGGAAGTATAGGCAGACTAACAGAGAGGAGAAATAAAAGAACAGGAAGGCAGAAGGAGTCAATGCCAGCCACCACTATGACAAGCAGCATGAAAAGATGCTGGTAAGCCATGAGCCACGTGGCAAGGTATAGATTTGTAGAAATGGATTAATTTAAGATATAAGAATAGTTAGCAAAAAGCCTGCCATGGCCATACAGTTTGTAAGCAATATAAGACTCTGTGTTTACTTGGTTGGGTCTGAAGGTCTACTATAGAGCTACAGTAATAAAAAACAGCTTGGTACTGGCATAAAAACCGACATGTGGACCAATGGAATCAAATTGAAGACCCTGACATTAATCCACACACCTATGAACATATAATTTTTGACAAAGAAGCCAAAAGTGTACAATGGAAAAAAGAAAGCATCTTCAACAAATGGTGCTGGCGTAACTGGATATCAATGTGTAGAAGGGTGCAAATAGATCCACATCTGTCAACGTGCACAAAACTTAAGTCCAAGTAGATCAAAGACCTCAACATAAATCCAGTTACTCTGAACCTGATAGAAGAGAAAGTAAAAAGCAGTCTTGAATGCATTGACACCAGAGATCACTTCCTAAATAGAACACCATTAGCACAGACACTGAGAGAAACAATCAATCAATTGGACCCCTTGAAACTCAGAAGCTTTTCTAGAGCAAAGGATACAGTCAACAAGGCAAAGGAACAGCCTATAGAATGGAAAAAGGCCTTCGCCAACTCCACATCTGACAGAGAGCTGATATCCAGAATATATAAGGAACTCAAGAAATTAGACATAAAAATGCCCAATGCTCCAATTAAGAAATGGACTATAGAAATAAACAGAGTTTCCTCAACAGAGGAAACTCAAATGACTGAAAGACATTTAGGGAATTGCTCAACATCCGTAATCATCAGGGAAATGCAAATCAAAATGACTCTGAGATACCACCTTACACTTGTTGGAATGCCTAAGACCAAAACCACCGAAGACACCTTATATGGAGAGGATGTGGAGCAAGGGAAAATCTCCTCCAGTGCTGGTAGGAATGCAAGCTTGTACAACCACTTTGGAAATCAATATGGTGCTATCTCAGAAAAATGAGAATCAATCTCCCATAAGATCCAGCTATACCACTCTTGGGCATATACCCAAGGAATGCTCAATCATACCACAAGGGCACTTGCTCAGCTATGTTCATACCAGTATTGTTTGTAATAGCCAGAAACCGGAAACAACCTAGATTCCCTTCAACTTAAGAATGGATAAATAAAGTGGGGTACATTGAAATGGAATACTACTCAGCAGACAAAAAGAATGACATCATGAGGTTTGCAGGCAAATGGATGGATCTAGAAAAAATCATCCTGAGTGAGGTAACCCAGACTTAGAAAGACAAACATGGTATGTACTCATTCATAGGAGGATACTAGATGTAAAACAAAGATATCTAGACTGCTACTCACAATGCCAGGGAGGCTACCTAGAAAACAGGACCCTAAGAAAGACACAGGGATCGCCCAATGACAGAGAAATGGCTGAGATCTACATGAACAACCTGCACATGAGTGGGGGTAATGAAGGCCAACTTTAGAGGGAGAGAGAGCTTAGGGGAGTGGAGATCCCAGCTGCATCAAGAACAAAGAGGGAGAACAAGAAATAAGAGACCATGATAAAAGAAGGCCACATGAGAATATGAAGAAGCAAAGTGCTAGAGAGGTCCACAGACATCCACAAAGATACCTCCACAATAGACTACTGGCAATGGGTGAAAGAAAGCCTGAACTGTCCTACTCTGCTGATAGGATGGCCAAACACCCTAATTGTTATGCTAGAAACTCCATCCAATGCCTGAGGGAACTTGATGCAGAGATCCACGCCCAGGCCCCAGGTAGAGCTCCAAGAGTCCAAGAGCTCCAAGAGTCCAATTGGCGAGAAAGAGGGGGGTCTGTATGAGAGAGAATTGTTGACACCAAGATTGTCTCAAAAAGCACAGGGACAAATAGCCACACAAATGGAAACATATGAAGTATGAACCAATAGCTGAGGAGCCCCCAACTGGATCAGGCCCTCTGGATGAGTGAGACAGTTGATCAGCTTGAACTGTTCCAGGCATCTGGCAGGGGGACCAGGACCTGTTCTCAGTGCATGAGCTGGCTGTTTGGAACCTGGGGCTTATGCAGGGATACTTAGCTCAGCCTGGGAGGAGGGGACTGGAACTGCCTGAATCTACCAGGTTGAACACAATCCCCAGGGGAGTCTTTTCCCTGGAGGAGGCAGGAATGGGGGGTAGGCTGGGGAGAAGGAGGCGGGGAGGAGGAGGGAGAACAAGGGAACCCATGGCTGATATGTAAAATTAAATTAAATTATAAAATAAAAAATACAACATTAAAAAGTCCAAGGAGATTTAGGGTTGTTGAGTATGTTTCTGCTCTATCAAACACAGCATGTTACACTTGATCCCAGCTTTTGGTACTTGTTTCTGGTGTCTGTACTTTCTCCAGTTCTCATCAGCATAGCCCGATTTGCAGAAACAAGCTGGGCTGAACTATATGGGAGTTGGATAATAAACTTGAAGTTCTACATAAAATGGAAAACATTATCCAGTAAGACTATTGGCTTGGTTGATAGAGCCACACATTTCTAAGACTAAAAAAAGAGTCTATCAGGAACAAAAAAATGTAATAACAGATAAAAATATAAGCAACAAATAATGGAATGCACAAAAAGAGACCAGCTTCCCATTATCCCTACCACTCTATGTAGGCACCTCAGAGAAAGCCTTCATTGTCTTGAACAGCCTCTGGCTGTTGCACTGGACACCTTGTATAAAATGTCACTGAGCAGGCCAAACATTAGTCAAAGCCCAGATGCAATATTCAGACATCAGAGTGAAAGGGAGAAACCTGTTGCTAGGGGAGTTTCCCGGAATCAAAAGAATGACCCCACCTTAGCCTAGTAGCAATAGTAGAGAATGTTCCTCATCTGGCTTACCCCAGTAAGCAGATTGATAAACACCCTAACTGTTATCATAGAATCCCCATCCAGTAACTGATGGAAGCAGATGGAATCATTCTTAAGCTTTATTAAGTTATGAAAGCAATTAAAAGCATTTAATGAAATGTCAAAGGACCTCTGTCTATTGCTGTATTCTCTCTTTTTAAGAAGAATGTTTTTATAAAATTGAATTATGTATAGATGTGTATATACACATTTGTGGGGGGTGTGTCTATGTGTGTGCATGTGTGCATGTGTGTGTGTGTGTGTGTGTGTGTGTGTGTGTGTTTGCATCTAAGTGCACACAGATGTATGAAATGGCCCTGAAGTCCTGCCTTTTGCATCAATATAACAAGTTACAGAAGGTTGTCAGCTGCCTGACTTGCATACTTAGGATCTGAATCAATTCTATTGAAAAGTAAGTATCAAGTGGTCTGAAGAACAGAGCCATCAATTGAGGCTTGTTGCTTATTTACTTATAGCTACTTTATCTCAGAAAGAAATAACATTTTATGCAACATAGTTTGATATATCTATTCCTTCTGTTTAACAACTTCCTTATCATGTTTGGCTGTGTATCATAAAACACCTTACTGCCTACCTGTCACACAGGAAACAGTTCTATCTAGTGTTCTGAATGCTAATGAATATAAATGGTGATTATCAGAGTAAAAATTGAGGCAGGGAATCATAAAGTACCAGGGTACATAGGGAAATTAGACTGAGTAAAATTTCATTTTGACTTCCTGTTAGCATGTCACATACTAAAGTTTTATCAACTCCTATTTTTTCCCAATAGCTTACACTGCTTCATGCAATGAATACACATTTCTAAGACTAAAAAAAGAGTCTATCAGGAACAAAAAAATGTAATAACAGATAAAAAATATAAGCAACAAATAATGGAATGCACAAAAAGAGACCAGCTTCCCATTCTCCCTACCACTCTATGTAGGACACCTCAGAGAAAGCCTTCATTGTCTTGAACAGCCTCTGGCTGTTGCACTGGACACCTTGTATAAAATGTCACTGAGCAGGCCAAGCATTAGTCAAAGCCCAGATGCAATATTCAGATATCATTTGACAAAGCTGTTCCTTGTATTTCTCTGATGTCAGCTTTCCCAGAGCTTACTCCCATGACAGAGACAATCATTTAAATTTGGATTCAAGGAATAGGAGACCATGGTAAATGGAAACCACATGAGAATAGGAAGAAGCAAAGTGCTAGATAGGCCCACAGAAATCCACAAAGATACCCCCACAATAGACTGCTGGCAATGGTCGAGAGGCAGCCTGAAATGACCTACTCTGGTGATGGGATGGCCAAACACCCTAATTGTCATGCTAGAAAACCCATCCAGTGAATGAAAGCTCTGGATGCAGATATCCACAGCTAGGCCCCCGGTGGAGCTCCAGGAGTCTAATTAGTGAGAAAGAGGAGGGTTTATATGAACGAGAATTGTTGAAGCCAAGGTTGGATAAAGCACAGGAACAAATAGCCAAACAAATGAAAACACATGAACTATGAACCAATAGCTGAGGGGCCCCCAACTGGATCAGTCCCTCTGAATGGGTTAGACAGTTGATTGGTTTGATCTGTTTGGGAGGCATCCAGGAAGTGGGACCGGGTCCTGTGCTCATTGCATGAGTTGGCTGTTTGAAACCTGGGTCTTATGCAGGGTCCCTTTGCTTGGGCTGGGAGGAGGGGACTGGACCTGCCTGGACTGAGTCTACCAGGTTGATCTCAGTCCTCGGGGAGGCTTTGCCCTGCAGGAGGTGGAAATGGGGGGTGTGCTGGGGGGAAGGGAGAGGGGCGGGAAGGGGGAGAACAAGGGAATCAGTGGCTGATATGTAGAACTGAATTGTATTGTAAAATAAAATAAAATAAAAGATAAGAAAAAATTAAAATATATATTGTGGAGGCAGGAAAAAATTTGGATTCAAAAGAACTTATTCTGATTTTTTTTCTGAGTCTAAGAAAATGATGGAGAATTCCTCGGCTATTAGCCAAAATTCTCTGGAGAAAAACCCTTCATGTCTCGGCAGAGATTGGAAGCTTACTTTCATACATAGAGTTGATCTCTGAGAAGAAAATGATCTTTCTGATATATCTGTCGAAGTTTAAGTAAGATATTTTTAAAACAATGATGGATAAAAACAGATAAATAAGTATGTATTAAGGATTTTCTGTGAATATGAACATATATTAAACAAATTGCTAATATGTACAAAAGCATGGAGAGGATATAAGAACAAGTATCTTATCAAGAATGCAATATGTACATGTGTGCATTACCTTGTGTATCTTTGTTTAAGAAAAATTTTTGAAATAATTGTGTATTTGGTTTATATCATTACCCATCACCTGCCTCTACACACTTCAGAGTTTTTCTCCTACTACCTTTTCAATGATTGTCTTCATTTTCTTTAATTATATACATATACATATATGTATACGTATACATATGCGTATACATGCATTATGTATTTTTATCTAAACATGAATATATATACATTTACATATGCAGAAACAGATATATAATTATATCCTGCTGGGTGTATTTAGTGTTTCTTATATATACACATTTTCACAGCTATAGTGGACAACTATTAGGAGCCGCATCCCTTGGGATGATAGTTTCACCTAGTTTTAGTAGTTCATAATCACCTGTAATACTTCATCTTATTTGCAGCCTTGTGAGATCTAACCCCAATCCTTTTGTATTGTCTGCAGGTATTATCATCTTCCACATCTTGCTTAGGTATGGTTAACCATATTTCTGTGAGTTTGTTGTACAGCTTTCCTGTCATGTATAGAATACGTGATCTCACAATGAATATAGTGAACCTCTAGCTTCTACATTCTTTAAGAAACTTCTTCTATAATGTTCTCCTAGCCTGAGGATTCATATCATACATATACATATACATATACATATACATATACATATACATATACATATACATATACATATACATATACATATACATATACATATACATATACATATACACATACATATACATATACATATATATACACACACATACACACACACACACACACATATATATACACACATATTTAAATGTCCAAAACAGTAGATTTCTTCATGACATTTTCAAGTTTTTACCGATAGTTACCCTTACCTGTTACTGTTCCTCCTTCTCTCTTTGTCATCATGCTCTTACTCTATTTAGTTCTTCCATGTTCATTATGTCCTTTTTCTCTTTATCCAATCTGAGATCTACTAGTGCTTTGCCTTGAAGCCTCTCCATTCCATAGCCTGTTTCTCATGCTGGAATTGTGCAGCTCATCCAATTTAAGCACCATATGTAAGGAAATTGCATCTCTTTCTTTTGTGTTGCCAAAAGAGATGTTATCTAACAATACAGTACAAACTAGCAATACCCACTGGAAAAGCTCTTATTCAAATGCATATAAGTATGTTTCTGTCCTTTTGGTGGATAGATTAAAGAATGCACTCTCCTAGGCTCTGCTTCTGCTTGTGAGTAACTTTTCTCTGCTCCCCTGTGTTGCCTCATAGATTAGACATGTAGTTCTAAAGCAACATTTTGAAACCAAACAAACATTCACAAGACTTTATTACATTCTGTGTCAGATGCTTTCCTTTGCTAGGCTTCCCTTCTTGAGGAAGTCACTGAATACCACTGATACACAGTCACAATGATACATGTGGTAGAATATAATCATTGTGGAAATCTTTCTTTTGGGCATGGCAGACACACTCTCTCTTGAAATCAGAATCCTATGGCTACCCACAGGAGACCTTCACAAGCCTGTGACCAAGAACGTTCCCTCATAGAGATTACTACATCAAAAATTTACACCAAGTAGTTCCTATGATTAATGAACAACAACCTCAGAAACAGCAAAATAAGTTGTTCCCATGACCTCAGGAACTTTCAAATATGAAGACATGAACAACTTGCCTTAGGTGAGCTTCACTGTCTATCTGTGAACAGTATAAAAATTTCTGAGAAGGGAATCCACCATGTCCAGTCCAGCTTAATTCCTGGAAATTCCCAGATATTAATGACAAACATTAGGGCTATATCTTAGAAGAATCCAAATATAGAGATTTTGCTGGCACTCCATACTCTTATGGAAATATTATGAATTTCATTGATATCAATAAAAAGTATCATATTAAAATAGTTTCGTCTAGTGCACTAGTGGTGGTGCATGCCTTTAACCCCAGCACTCGAGAGGCAGAGGCAGGTGATTCTGTTGAGTTTGAGGCCAGTCTCAGCTGCCAAGTGAGTTCCAGGAAAGGCACAAAGCTACACAGAGAAACCCTGTCTCAAAAATCCAAAAAAAAAGTTTAGTCTTTTAGAATGTTGATTTTCTACTGGCAATTATCGAGTACATATTGTTTTGCATAATATCTCCACAGGACTCCCAGACTCAGTGTCCAACCAGGCTTACTCACTTGTCGTCTATCTCTAGGTCCCAAGGGTTAGGCCCAGGAAGATCTCTGGGCAGTTTGTTGATTAAATATATTCACTGGTGCTCTTTAGTACAAAAAAAAAGGGAACAAGAAGTGTGTTTTAAAAAGTGGAAGTTCTGGTATTAACTCTTCTTTGAAGATCTGGTAGAATTCTGCGCTGAAACCATCTGGTCCTGGGCTTTTTTTGGTTGGGAGACTTTTAATGACTGTTTCTATTTCCTTAGGGGTTTGTTATTGGAGTATTTCAATAGTTTATCTGGTCTTGATTTAACTTAGGTATGTGGTATCTATCCAGAAAATTGTCCATTTTCTTTAGGTTTTCCAGTTTTGTGAAGTAGAGGTTTTTGAAATATGACCTTATAATTCTCTGAATTTCCTCAGTGTCTGTTGTTATGTCCCCCTTTTCAATTCTGATTTTGTTGATTTGGATTCTCTCTCTCTCTCTGTCTTTTGGTTAGTTTGGATAAGGGCTTGTCTATCTTGTTGATTTACTCAAAGAACCAACTCTTTGTTTCATTATTTTTGGTATTATTCTCTTAGTTTCTAATTGATTAATTTCACCTCTCACTTTGATAATTTCCTGGCATCTATTCTTCCTGGGAGACTTTGTTTCTTCTTGTTCTAGTGCTTTCTAGTGTGCTATTAAGTCACTAGTGTGGGATTTCTCCAATGTCTTTATGTGGGCATTTAGTGCTATGAATTTCCCTCTTAGCACTGCTTTCATAGTGTCCCATAAGTTTGGGTATGTGGTGTCTCCATTTTCGTTGATCTCTAGGAAGTCTTTAATTTCTTTCTTTATTTCTTCCTTAACCCATTGGTGATTAGGTTGAGCATTATTCAGTTTCCATGAGATTGTAGGTTTTCTGTAGTTTTTGTTGTTGTTGAAATCTACCTTTAAACCATGGTGGTCTGATAGAACACAGGAGATTATTCCAATTGTTTCGTATCTGTTGAAAATTTGATTTGTGGCCAAGTATGTGGTCGATTTTAGAGAAAGTTCCATGGGGTGCTGAGAAGAAGGTATATTCTTTCTTGTTAGGATGGAATGTTCTGCAGATATCTATTAGGACCAATTGGGTCATGATATCAGTTAAGTACTTTATTTCTCTGTTAAGTTTCTACTTGGGAGATCTGTCCAGTGGTAAAAGTGGGGTGTTGAGATCTCCCACTATTAATGTGTGGTCCCCTTCTAGCCCTACCAGGAGGGATCCCCTTTTCAAGCCCCCCAGCAGTCCCTGCAATCTCCATGCCCTTCCCCCACGCCCATCTGCCTGAGACCCCAGCCACTTCCTGAGACTTAGAGACTGGCCCCCAGCTCCCATCCTGTCCCCGACTTCCCTTCTGGACCAGAGGTGAGTATCTGGGCCCAACCCGGACCCCATCCCTGGGCACCAGCCACTCCTGGAAGACCTGCCCAACTTGGCCCCAGATTCTGCCCACTGGGCAGGTCCCCTTCTAGCCCCACCGAGAGGGATCCCCTTTTCCAAGACCCCCCTGGCAGCCCCTGCAATCTCCATGCCCTGCCCCCATGCCCATCTGCCCAAGACCCCAGCCACTTCCTGAGACTTAGAGACCGGCCCCCAGCTCCCATCCTGCCCTGGACTTCCCTTCTGGACCAGAGGTGAGTATCCGGGCCCAACCCTGACACAATCCCTCCACACCAGCCACTCCAGGAAGACCTGCCCAACTTGGCCCCAGGTTCTGGGCACCAGGCAGGTCCCCTTCTAGCCTCACTGGGAGGATCCCCTTTTCCAACCCCCGTCCCCCCCCCCCGCGGCGGGCCCTGCAATCTCCATGCCCTGCCTCCAAGCCCATATGCCCGAGACCCCAGCCAATTCCTGAGATTTAAAGACCGGCCCCCAGCTCCCATCTTGCCCCCAACTTCCCTTCTGGACCAGAGAGAGAGGGCTCCCATCTTGCCCTGGACTTCCCTCCTGGACAAGATCTCACATCCTGACCTGGACTTCCCTTCTGGAAAAGAGCGCACATCCTACTCCGGACTTCCTGTCTGGACAAAAGCTCCCATCCTTCCCCAGACTTCCAGTCCAGATAAGAGCTTCTATCCTGCCCCAGAGTTCCCATTTGGACAAGAGAACTCCCATCTGGACAAGAGAACTCCCATCTGGACAAGAGAGAGAGACTTCCTGAATCTGTCAGCTCTTTCTGAACCAAGTACACTGATAAGACCAAGAAGGAACCACAAGGAGATGGGCAGATGTTAAGGCAGAAGTACATACAACAAAATGAAGAGCAATACAGCATCACCAGAAGCTAGCCCGCCTCCAACATCTAGACCTTAACATCAAAAAATTGGAAGAAGCAGAAGAAAGTAGCTTTATGAGTAACATCATGAAGAAGGTAGAGGCTTGTGTAGAGGAAAAGCCAAAAAAATGGGAAGAACTCTGTAAACAACTAGAGGAAAGGGCAAACAAATTAGAAGAAAACAATAAAGTCCTGGAAGAAAACAATAAAGTCCTGGAAGAAAACAATAAAGTACTGGAAGAAAACAATAAAGCACTGAAAGAAAATCATCAAAAAGCAATGAAACAAATAAAGGAAACAGCCCAAAACCTGAAAAGGGAAATTGAAAAAGTAAATAAGACACAAACAGAGGGAATGCTGGAAATAGAAAACCTGAGTAAATGATCGGGAACTTCAGATGCAAGTATAACCAACAGAATGCAAGAGGTGGAAGAGAGGATTTCTGGCATTGAAGATACAGTAGAAGAAATAGTTTCATCAGTCGAAGGAAACACTAAAGCCAACAAAGTTATGAACCAAAATGTCCAAGAAATTTGGGACACCATGAAAAGACTAAACCTACAAATTATAGGGATAGAAGAAGGTGAAGAATACCAACTCAAAGGCACAGAAAATATATTCAACAAAATTATAGAAGAAAACTTTCCCAACTTAAAGAAGGAAATGCCTATGAAAATACAAGAAGCCTATAGAACACCAAAATGACTAGACCCCCCCAAAAGTCCCCTTGACACATAATAATTAAACAACTAAATGTACAGAATAAAGAAAGAATATTAAGAGCAGCAAAGGAAAAAGGCCAAGTGACCTATAAAGGTAAACCCATCAGAATAACACCCGATTTCTCAATGGAGATTTTGAAAGCCAGAAGGACCTGGACAGATGTAATACAGACACTAAGAGACCGTGGATGTCAGCCCAGACTAATATACCCAGCAAAACTTTCAATCATCATAGATGGAAGGAACATTTGAAGTCATGCCAGATTTAAACAATACCTACCCACAAACCCAGCCCTACAGAAAACACTAGAAGGAAAATTCCAACCAAAGGAAGTCAGATACACACTCGAAAACACAGGCAATAGATAAAGCCACAACAGTAAACCCCAAAGAAGAGAAGTACACACACACTACCACCAAAAATAACAGGGATGAACAGTCACTGGTCGTTAATACCCCTTAATATCAATGGACTTAATTCACCTATAAAAAGACATAGGCTTACAGAATGGATATGAAAGCAGGACCCATCTTTCTGCTGCACATTTCAAATTCAAAGACAGACACTACCTAAGAACAATATACTTTCTTTTTTGTTGTTGTCAGGATGTCATATTAATATCATAATATAAACATGGTATTACTTGAAAATTCCACAGTTTTAAAATGTAAATATTATAATTCATTCTTTTGAAAATAGCCATTCTTTTTTATTTTATTCAGAAAAAATTTCCATTCACTTTACAGACCAAAGAAATCCCTCCTCTTGCCCCTCCCACCTCCCCTCCAAACCCTCTACCCACTCCTGCCCACAAGAAGGTAAGGCTTCCAATGGTGGAGGCACATTCAGAAGAGACCAGTCCTAGCATCTCCTCCTGCCACAAGTCTTCACTAGGTATCCCATCATGGAAAGTGGGCTCCAAAAAGCCCACTTATGCACCAGAGATGGATTTGGATTCTACCACCAGAGCCCCCTGCCCCAAACAGATTAAGCTACACAACTGTCCTGCCATGCAGAGTTCCTGGCCCAGTCCCATGCAAGCTCCACAGCCATTGGTCCAACATGCATGAGTTCCAACAAGTTTGCTTTCGTTGTCTCTTCAGGTTTCCCTATCATGATCTTGATGCTCTTGTTCATAGAATTCCTCTTCTCTCTTTGACTGGACTCCTGGAGCTCTGCTTGGTGTTAGGCTGTGGATCTCTGAATCTTCTTCCATCAGTCACAGGAGAAAAACTCTGTGATGACAGTTAGGCTATTCATCAATCTGATCCCTGGGGTAAGACAGTTCAGTTCAGGCACTATTTCCACTATTTCTAGTAGTCCAACCCGGGGTCATTCTTGAGGATTCCTGGAAACTTCACTAGCACTCAATTTCTCTCTATCCCCCTGATTTCTCCCTCTTTCATGGTATCTCTTTCATTGCTTTCCCACTCCATCCCTGCTTGACCATTCCATTCCCATATGTTCTCATCCCCTATTCTCTGTACTCCCTTGCTCACTCCTCATCCCCAGTTTATTCATGGAGATCTCATCTATTTCCCCTTCCCAGTGTAATCCATGCATCCCCTTGCTAGCTAGCTTCTCTGGAGTTGTGGTATTTACTCTGGATATCCTTTGCTTTACATCAAGTATCCACAAATAAGTGAGTACATACCATATTTGTCCTTCTGAGTCTGGGTTACATACGATAATATTTTCTAGTTCTATCCATTTGCCTGCAAATTCATGATGTCATTGTTTTTCTCTGCTGAGTAATACTCCATTATGCATATGTAACATATTTTCTTAATCCATTCTTCAGTTGAGGGGCATCTAGGTTGTTTCCAGGTTCTGGCTATTATGAATAATGCTGCTATGTACATTGCTGAGCATGTCCTTGTGGTATGCTTGAATATTCCTTCTGTATATGCCAGAGAGTGGTACAAATTGGTCTTGAGGTAGTTGATTCCCAAATTTCTGAGAAAACGCCATACTGATTTCCAAAGTGACTGTATAAATTTGCACTCCCACCATTAGTGGAGGAGTGTTCCCCTTGCTCCACAGCCTCTCCAAAATAAGGTGTCTCCAGTGTTTTTCATCTTAGCCATTCTGACAGGTGTAAGATGGTATCTCATTGTCATTTTCATTTTCATTTCCCTGATGACTAAGGATGTTTAGCAATTTCTTAAGTGTGTTTCAGCCATTGCAGATTCTTTTGTTGAGAATTCTCTTTTTAGATCTGTAGCTCATTTTTTAATTGGATTGTTCAATATTTTGACATCTAGTTTTTTGAGTTCTTTACATATGTTGGAGATCAGCCCTCTGTCAGATGTGGGTTTGGTGAAAATGTTTTCTGATTATGTAGGCTGCTGTTTTGTCTTATTGACTGTGTCCTTTGCCTTATAGAAACCTCTCAGTTTCAGGAGGTCCCACTTTTTAATTGTTGCTCTCAGTGTCTGTGCTACTGATGGTATATTTAGGAAGAAGTCTCCTGTGCCAATGCATTCAAAACTACTTCCTAATTTCTCTTCTATCAGGTTCAATGTAACTGGTTTTATATTGAGGTCTTTGATCCACTTGGACTTGAATTTTGTGCATGGCAATACATATGGATATATTTGCAATTTTCTACATGTTCATGTCCAGTTATACCAGCACCATTTGTTGAAGATTTTTTTCTTTCCATTGTACAGTTTTGGTTTCTTTTTCAAAAATCAGGTGTTCATAGGTGTGTAGTTTAATATCAGGGTCTTCAGTTCAATATCATTGGTCTACATGTTGGTTTTTATGCAAATCCCAATCTGTTTTTATTACTATAGCTCTATAGTAGAGCTTGAGGCCAGGCATCATGATGCCTCCACAGGCGGCTTTATTATACAGGATTCTTTAAGCTATTCTGGGTTTTCTATTTTTTTTTCAAATAAAGTTGAGTATTGTTCTTTCCAGGTTTGTGAGGAATTAATTGTCTTGGGATTTTGATGGAGATTGCATTGAATCTGTGGATCCTTTTGGCAAGATTGCCATATTTACTATGTTAATCGTACCTATCCATGAGCATCGGAGATCTTTCAATTTTCTGATATCTTCTTCAATTTCTTTCTTCAGATACTTAACGTTCTTGTCATATAGGTCCTTCACTTGCTTAGTTAGAGTTACCCCTATGTATTTTATATTATCTGTGGCTATTGTAAAGGGTAATGTTTTTTCTTTATTTCTTTCTTAGTCCATTTATCATTTGTATATAGAAGGGCTACTGATTTTTTTTTTGAGTTAATCTTGTATCGTGCCACATTACTGAAGGTGTTTTTCAGTTGTAGTAGTTCCTAGTACAATTTTTGGGGTCACCTATGTGTACTATCATATTATCAGCAAATAGTGAAAGTTTGATTTCTTTGTTTCCAGTTTGTATCCCCTTGATCTCCCTTTATTATATCATTGCACTAGCTAAAAATTCAAGTAAAATATTGAATCACTTTGGGGAAAGCAGACAGCCTTTCTTTATCCCAATTTTATTGGAATCACTTTGAGTTTCTCTCCATTTAATTTGATGTTATTGGCTTGCTGTAAATTCCCTTTATTATGTTTAGGTATGCTGCTTGTATTCTGGATCTCTTTAGAACCTTTATCATGAAGGGGTGTTTGATTCTTGTCAAAGGCATTTTCAGCATCTAATGAAATGACCATGTGAATTTTTTTCATTCAGTTTGTTTATATGATGTATTATATTGACAGATTTTCTTATGTTGAACCACCCTTGCATCTCTGGGATGAAGTCAGCTTGATCATGTTGGATAATTTTTTATGTGTTCTTGGATTTGGTTTGCCAATATTTTATTGAGTATTTTTGCATCAATGTTCATGAGGGAGGTTGCTCTGTTATTCTCTTTTTTGTTGCATCTTTGTGAGGTTTGGAAACAGAATAACTGTAGCCTCATAAAAGGATTTGGCAATGTTCCTTCTGTTTTCTTGTGTGGAAAAATTTGAAGAGTATTGGTATTTGCTCCTCTTTGAAAATCTGGTAGAATTCTGCATTTAAACCATCTTGTCCTGGCCTTTTTTTTGTTTGGGAGACTATTAATGACTGTTTCCATTTCCTTAGGGTTTATTGGTCTATTTAAATAGTTTATCTCATCTTGATTTAACTTTAGTATGTGGTACCTATGCAGAAAATTGTCCATTTATTTTAGATGATCCAGTTTTGTGGAGTAGAGGTTTTTGAAGTATGATCTGATGATTCTCTGAATTTCCTCATCGTCTGTTGTTATGTCTCTATTTTCATTATATTTTGTTAATTTGTATGTTCTCTCTCTTTTCCTTTTGGTTAGTTTAGATATGGGTTTGTCTATCTTGTTGATTTTTACAAAGAACCAATTCTTTGTTTCATTGAATGTTTTTATTGTTCTCTTTGTTTCTATTTTATTGAAGTCAACTCTCAATTAGATTATTTCCTGCTGTCTATTCCTCCTGGATAACTTTACTTTATTTTGTTCTAGAGCTTTTAGGTGTGCTGTTAAGTCACTAGTGTGAGGTTACTTCAACTTCTTTATGTGGGCATTTAGTGCTATGAATTTTTCTGTTAACACTTCTTTCATAGTGTCACATAAGTTTAGTCATATAGTTCATTACTGTTCATTGAATTCTAGGAAGTCTTTAATTTTTTTTCTTTATTTCCTCTCTTACCTAGTGGTGATTCAGTTGAGCACTATTCAGTTTCCATGAGATTGTAGGCTTTCTGTCATTTTTGTTGTTGTTGAAATGTAACTTTAAGCCATGTTGGTCCAATATAATAGAGGTACTTATTCCATTTCTTTTTGTACCTGTGGGAATTTGCTTTGTTACCGAATATGTGATTGATTTTAAAGAAGGTTCCATGGGGTTCTGAGAAGAAGCTATATTCTTTGTTGTTAGTGTGTTATGTTCTGTAGATATCTATTAAGTTCATTTGTGTTTTAACATCTGTTAGGTACCTTATATCTCTGTAAAATTTCAGTCTGGAAAATTTTTACAGTGTACGGTGGTGAGAGTGGGGTATTGAAATTTCACACTATTAATATGTGGTGCTTTATGTGCCTAGAGTTTTTTTAGTTGCTTCTCCCTGTGTTCTGTAGAATGTGTGGCAGTCTCCGCTATGAAGTAGGAGTTTGAAGGACCACATTGCCTTGTTTTGGCAAAATTCAGTGGTCATTTTTTTCATAGGTCCTTCATGTCTAGTAGATACTACTTTTTGTCAAGCAATTCAAGAAAGAAGAGTTTCTTGCCCAAATGCTAACTTTTGCCATAAAGAAAGAAAACTTCATATAGAGTTTCTTCAATGACCATCATCCTCTTTGAAGTAAATTGGTGTTGCCAGGAGTAGATATTTCTCACTGTCCAGAAAGTCTAAGTTTTAAAAACTTTTTAAATGCCATATTCTGTAGGTCTTTGAAGTGTTTGTAAGTTGCCTACCTACCTAAAATATATCTATATATACCTAGAAAAGTTAACTAACATGACCATAAGTCTGATTATCCTAGATGACTGTTAATCTGTATTTCTTAATTATATACTGTAATTTCAAATGATCTGTATGAACATAATACCTTAAATAAGAGTAGAAATGTACATACACTATAACAAAATTATCTTTAAATTTTTATCAATAAACTAAAATCCATAGCAATGTAAAACATTTTAAACAAATTTTTGCTCTTTAAAAGTAGATTCAGTAATCTGCCCTTTTATCCGATCATATCTATAACTATCCCCTTTTCTTTTTGAGAAAGTGAATGTATTTATAGTCAACTCTTTTTAAATAAAAATAAACACTTTTAAACAATATTTTAGGAATTTGGTCAAAGCTTCTCATACTGCTTCATGTTGGTTGGGGCACTGGCAATCTGATGTAAATCCTGAGAAAATTAAGAAATATGTTTAATTCCTAACTGGAAAAGTGTGTGAGACTGTGTTTTCTGAGCTAATTACCTGGATGTTGTTCTGGATATATAGGCTTAACTCAGCAGCCTTTACAATCAAATGTCTTTCTGCTGTTCTAAATAACAAAGACAATATAATCTGACTCTGTAACTTCCATCATTATGGGCCTTATTTTTTATATTACTTTTGCTGTCTTTTTAAATACCTTATTTTTTAAAATTAGCTATTTCTGTATATAACTGTCCATCTTCCTCATCTCTCTTTCAAACCTATATTCATTTTTTAATATAATGTGAACCATTCAGAGTCATATTCCATCTGATTCTGTGTTTTGTGTATCTATAATCCTTTTCTGATCATTGCAAACTACAGCATAGCTACAATTGTAGTAGCAGTCTTGGCTGCTGACTCCACCTATTTCAGCTTCTCAACATGGCAGAGATATACAGGAGAGTCACACTTAACACGCCAACATTGGGACCCATACTGCTGTCAAGTAGCATGCAGCTGACCCAAAGAACCCTTTTTGTCTATATGAGTAAATGCTAAATTTGCCATGCAGTGTGCTACATCGCTTGGAGACACCTCTGAGTACCAAAGTGGGAATCTGCCATGCTGTGCTCATCCCAAATGTTGCAGCATCTCATAGAACACATGAAGTAGGAAGCTGTTTTGTTCTGTTTTAGAATCTCTTATTAAGTTCTCTCAAGTTTGAGTTAGAAACTCCAGCAAACACATTGGGCAGCCAAATGAAGGCAGAGATTTCCTATGTCCCACCCAGCCCAGGGATGGGGCATTTCTCTTCTCCCTGTAGTCACACAGCTACTTGTAAAAGAATCACACACAGGCTTATATTAATTACAAACTGTATGTCCATGGCATATGGCTCAAGCTTCTCAGTAGCTAGCTCTTATAACTAAATGCAACCCATTTCTATTAACCTATATGTTGCCACATACTCTGTGGCTTTACCTTTATGCCATTTCATGCTGCTCCCTGGATGGTGGGATAGTCTCTTCAGCCTCCACCTTTTTTCTTCTTCCTGTCTCTGCTTGGATTTCCTGCCTGTCTATAAGCTGTCTTGACATAGGCCAATGCATCTTTAATTATCAACCAATCAGAGCAACACATGTTGACAGCATACAAAAAAAAATCCCCCAGTATTTCCCATTTTCTGTCTAATCAAAATGGTTTTTTAACTTTAACAAAGTAAAATTACGTATAATAGAATGGTTATCATTTTCCTTGCTAACAATTTCAGGAAAGAAACTCACTAAAAATGTGTAAAGTGTTTAAGTTTGAAAGACATCAAAAGATAATTTTGGCAATGAAAATTAGGAAAAAACATAAATTAGATACAACATTTGGATTCTCTAAGTTAGGATAGATAATAAATTATTTTCTCTGAATTTGTCAAATGTAAATGGGCTAGACATTGCTGATGTATTTATTGCCTACATATATTGTATATAGTTATTGTACTTATAGTATATTGTTTTTCTTATGTTTGTTACAACTTTTTTATTTTAGACAAAAAAGATAAGTGTGGTGATATTTTATTTGTGCACCCCAATAAAGCTTTTCTGAGTATCAGAGAAAAAGCCAGCCACTATATTTAACATGGAAGTCAGGCAATGGTAGCACACACCTTTAATCCAAGCATTCAGGCGGTAGAGATGCATCTGGATCTGTGTGAGTTCAAGGCCACGCTGGGAACAAGCCAGGTGGGGTGGCACATGCCTTTATTCCCAGCACTAGTTAACCATAGATGTCTGGAGGTTTGTACAGACAGACAGGAAGTGAGAGAGCTGGGCATAAGGAGGAAAGTGATATAGCTGTGCAGACAGAGGAAGTAAAAAGGCAGGACACAGAAAGACGTATAGGTGTGGGTATATGGAAGTAACTCTCACTTTGGGAAAGAATTTCTGAGCAATAAGAATGTGGCTGACTTCTTTCTGCTTCTCTCTTCCCTCAGTTTTCACCCCAATATCTGACTGAGTTTTTTGTTAATAAGAGTTTTTAGCATTTCCTCCTACATTCCCTAGTAGAATTTTAGGAGTCACTCATACATACTATCATATGGTGTGCTAATAGCAATACTTTGACTTCTTTCTTTCCAATTTATATGCCCTTAATGTCCTTTTGCTATCTTATTATTCTAGCTAGGACTTCAAGTCCTATATTGAATAAATATGGCCATTGTGGACAGCTTGTTTTGTTCTTGATTTTAGTGGAATCGCTTTGAGATTCTCTCCATATAGTTTAAAGTTGTCTGTTGTCTTACTATAAATTCCCTTTATTATGTTTAGGTATGTTCCTTGTATTCTTGATCTCTCTAGGACCTTTATCATGAAATAGTGTTGGATTTTGTCAAAGACTTTTTCAGCATCCAATGAGATTATCATACAGGATTTTTGTCACTTTGTTTATATGGTGTATTACACTGACATATTTTTGTATGTTGAACCATTCTTGTATCTCTGGAATGAAGCTGCTCTGGTCATGGTGGATAAATTTTGTTGATTTGTTCTTGCATGTGAATTGCCAGTATTTTATTGAGTATTATTGCAACAGTGTTCATGAGGGAGATTGGTCTGTAATTCTTTCTTTGTTGAATCTGTGTGAGGTTTGGGTGTCAGGGTAACTGTAGTCTCATAAAAAGTATTTGGCAATGTTCCTTCTGTTTCTAGTGTGTGAAACAATTTGAAGAGTATTGGTACTAACTGTTTCATGAAATTCTGGTAGAATTCTACACTGAAACCACTAAAGAAGGTTGAGGTAAGAAGATCAGGAGTTCAAGGACAAGCTGAGCTATAGTAGTTCTTAATTTCAAATATCAAACATGAGATCCTGCAGAGACTTTATTTCAATCTGAAAGTTCACAGGCAGACACTCCATCAATTTAATGATAGATGCTTTATCATCTATGATCCCACAGTCTACAGAGCTCTAATCATCCTATTATTTTTCCAAAATATATTTCTTTGTCCATCAATAAACCTCCCCAATCCAATATTCCATGATTCTGGTACTTATTTTGCCCCCTAAGGTAGTGTTTATATTGAAGTGATAAAACACTATGACCATAATAAATACTGTGAGGAAAGGTGTAATTTTGTCTAACAACTCTCAGATAATGTGACATTGGTGAGGGAATTTAGAACAAGATCCACTAAATTTTAGGAATGAGTTGATGTCCTTTCTCATTAGGCTCCCATTTCTATCACCTTTAACCCCGCCTACAAGTACTTTTAAAATTAATAGTTTTGTTGTTTTATTTTGTGGCCTTCTCAAATAACCTGAACTTTCTCTTGACCATTTGTTTGAAATTATTCACTGGAGCCTGTAAGCATGTACTGTCGGATACAGAACTAAAATATAAAGTCTATGCCAAACTCTGAATCCACTAGTAAGTATATTTTAATTGGGGAGTAGAAGTAATGCTCCATGATCCATGGTTGACTATTGACAGTAAAACCTTTTGTAGGCCCAGTATAGGAATGCTAACGTCCTTGAAATCATGCTTACAAATCAAATTTATGCCTGGAAGATCAAATTTCATGTGGTTTTCATTATCTTCAGAAGTCCACATTTTCTTCTTCTCTTATCAGTTTTCTGCAGGAAATCACGGCCGGGCCTAACATCAACTGAAGTCTCCAGGAAGAAGATGGGGCCCCACATCAACAACAATTCCACATGAACAATAATAATATCACTAAGCTGACAAACATCATCTACAGATCAGTTTTGAACTGCAAGTTGCTCAGAGCAATTTTGAGATGACTAGCTAAGATGATCCAGTCTCAAAGACTACTTGAATAAGGACTTGAAATAAACCCTGTACTTGGGCATTATACACAGCCTGAATAATGAAGGATATAGTTACCTTTCCTAGAATTTGACAATTAACCTTAAATTTTTCTTTCAGGATAAAGATAACTTCGCCCATACCCAGCAGGAAGCAATTTTAAGAATACAACACCCACATTCCCAAAGAGGTGGTGTGGCGTGGGTGGTTTTTTGGTCTTTTTAATGGGTTTTGGTTCTGGGATAATTTTCATTGTTTAGGGGGTTTGTTACAAGTTGTTGTCAAGGGTTAGAAAAAAGGCTAAGCAAAGGAGATTAGATTTAAGGTCCTTGTTTAAAAAAAGAAAGAAAAGAAAAGAAAAGAAAAAGATAATTACTAGATTTAAATACTTTACATTGGATTGGATTGTTTTGTATTGTATACACATTTGAAATTTATATTGTTAGAAAAACAATTGAGCAGATATATTTTAGACAGGTCATCTTCAAACCCTTCAGAGATCTACAGAATATGGCATTTAAAATGTTTTAATAACTTGGAAATTTTTCTTTTTTGAGACATGTCAGCTCCTGGCAGTACCAATCTACTTCAGAGAAAATATGGGCATTGAAGAAACTGGATGTGGAGTTAACTTTCATTGTGGCAAAAGTTAGCCACTGGACAACAAAATATTCTCGAATCAACAGGACAAAATGGACAGACAGAACACGAAACAAAGGACTACTGATTGTTGCCAAAACAAGAGTGGTTATGTCTTAATCAAAAGGCATCTTCTGAGGCTAGGGCAATATGTCACCATCCCTGAAGTGGCCTTCACAATGCGGAATAGATACAGTGCCCTTTTCTTCGAAGGCAGCTGAACAGGTAGTGGACCGATGGCTTCTGTTGTGTAATGGAACAACAGCTGAAAGCTCACGCCTCTCAATAGTAGACTGGCATTTAATAGAGGGATGTGGAGAAGAAAAGGATACTGAGATGAAGCCATATATACACACTCAAGAAGAATTGAGAGCTGAATTCAAAAACCATCAAAAATTTCCAGTATTTAAAATCCTGAATCTTGACATGACACTAATGGAATTCAGGTGTTTATGGTACATGGACTGCTCTCACCCAATGTGAGGTTTAACTGTTGACCTTGTGTACATCCTACTTCACAAATGAGTCTGCCAGATACACTAAGCCTATAGGCTGAAAATGATGCCCCAACACTGCGGAGAAAACTCAGGTGACTGTCCAGGCAGCTGGCTGTTTCTGTCAACTCACAAATTTTTTGGAAGTTACTTGCATGCACTTCCTGTTTTTATTTTTGTTAGCTAATATTATTTCCTTTTTGGGACTCTGAGGGAGTTGAAGATTAGTTTGTTAGAGCTGAAGATTAGTTAGTTATAGTTGAAGGTTAATTAGGATAGAAAGTGAATTAGATATATTTTTGACTTACCAAAATAGGATATATAATGGAATTATTTTCTCTGATTTGTAAAATACAAATGGACTAGACATCATTTAGGTATTTGTTACTTGTATATATTGTATATAGTTATTGTACTTTTGTATATAGTTTTTCTTTTGTTATTTATAACGTTTTGCCTTTTTTCTTTTTATTAAAATAGAAAAAGGGAAATATGGTGGCATTTTATTTGTACTGAAATGTGATTTTAATTGTATGTTAATAAATAAAGTTGCCCGGGGGTCAGAGCTATTAGAGCCATAGCAAGAGCTTGTTGGTGGTGGCACATGCCTTTAATCCCAGCACTTGGTCAAAGAGCTAGGTATATCTCTGTGTGTTCAGGGATACAGCCAGCATTGGAGACACATGCCTTTAAGACCTGGAGAGCGGTACTTACAGGCAGTGATGAGGCAGTCATGTGTTTGGGTTTAAACCAATGAGAAGGCAAAACAGAAAGACTATTAAAAGACAGACACACAGGAAGTAGCTCTCTTTCGGGAAGCTAAGAGCACTGCAGGATGTAAGATTTTAGCTCTGAGCTTTGACCTCTCAGCTTTCTCTTTTACATTGGTTCTGTGTTTTTTATTTTAACATCACCACATTAAGCTCCCATTTCTGCCATCTTTAACCCAGCCTACAAGTACTTTTAACATTAATAGTTTTGTTGTTTTATTTTGTGGCCTTCTCAAATAACCTGAACTTTCTCTTGACCATATGTTTGAAATTATTCACTGGAGCCTGTAAGCATGTACTGTTGGATACAGAACTAAAAGAGATCTGCTTTATCATGTATGATCCCACAGCCTAGAGACCTCTAATCATCCAATTATTGTTCCTAAATAAATTTCTTTGTCCATCAACAAACCTCCCCAATCCAATATTCCATGATTCTGGTACTTATTATCCCCCCTAAGGTAGTGTTTATATTAAAGTGATAAAACACTATGACCATAATAAATATTGTGAAGAAAGCTTTAGTTTTATCTAACAACTCTCAGATAATGTGCCATTGGTGAGAGAATTAGAACAGGATCCACTAAATTGTAGGAATGAGTTGATGTCCTTTCTCATCAGGCTCCCATTTCTGTCACCTTTAACCCTGCCTACAAGTACTTTTAACATTAATAGTTTTGTTGTTTTATTTTGTGGCCTTCTCAAATAACCTGAACTTTCTCTTGACCCTATGTCTGAAATTATTCACTGGAGCCTCTAAGTGTTTACTGTTGGATATAGAACTAAAAGATAATGTCTATGCATCTCTCTGAATCTACTAGTAAGTATATTTTAATTGGGGAGTAGAAGTAATGCTCCCTGATCCATGATTGACTATTGACAGTAAAACCTTTTGTAGGTCCAGTATAGCCAATGCTAATGTCCTTGAGATCATGCTTGCAAATCAAAGTTTTGCCTGGAAGATCAAATTTGCAGTTGTTTTCATTATCTTCAGGAGTCCTCATTTTCTTCTTCTACTTCCCTAGTATTCCTTGAGTCTTCTTTAGTTGGAGTAAACTTTTGTTTAGAAATAAAATTCAAATATCATTTGTTTTCAATGGATTGACCACCATATATTCACAGCCATAAACTTCTGCTACACTATCAGCACTCAGTTCATTGCTTTTTATGCTTCATCTATACAGCTTATATAATGGACCCTCAATGGTTTCTTTCATATACCTCAATACTCCCTCTCCTTAATAGCTCCCTGAACTCGTAGAACAACACTCTATAACATTGTCGATTATGTATTTTTTATAACTAAAAATCCAATATCACAAGCACCATGGTTGGTGTTTGCAATTTCCAGATAAATCCTAGACCTCTTGGACCTGGGGTGCTGTATGTATACCCTTTGAATGTTTAGTTAGTGGACACACTTCCCTAGGTAGTTATTTGAGAAATGAAGCTCTGTAGCTACAACATCAATCCTGACACACTCTTTTCAAACAAATCCACACTACATATTTTGAAGTCTTGCCCTCAAGGCAGGAACCATATCTTTAGTGTAGGCTCCCTGATATTCTAGTATAAAACCTGATGGTTTTTGAGGCAGCCATAGCCTCTTTTCCAGAAAATTCCATGGTGCAACATTATGCTTACTCACACTCTTTGCTTCAACAAACTCCATATTTCGTTTCATATTTTGCTACCAAACTTCTTACTGTTTTTCAATGTAGATATTGAAAAGATATGTGAGCAATAATTGTGGCACAGTATTAGTGATATCCACATTAAAGTTCTTCTGTCATTTGAGGACTTTTCTATCCTACAGTCGAAAATGCTCCCACACTCCTATACACAAGTTTTAAAGGAGTAAGCAGGAAATGTTTGTATTTAACACAGAAGTGATCCTACAATTCTCACTCATGTCTGTTTGTTTCTTTACCTACTGTTGTACCAAATATTTATTAGTGTAAGAAAATAATTTCTAATTCTGATGATCTTTTCCCTTGACAGCTGGCAGGACAGTAGTCAGGATTTTCAAATTTTGCCTTTACTCAAGAATCACAAAGTAATATATAAATGAGTGTATATGGGGATCTGTGAATTCCTTGACTGAATATATAAGGAACTGTTGAAATTTTGGAAGAAAATGCATTGTTAATGTGGGCACAGACATAACAAGAATACCAATACCTCAGACACAGTCAAATTATGCATATCTGCTTGCTCTTTTCACATGTCACATGCTATTCTATTGTTTATAGAAATATATTTTTGGAGTTCATGAAGCTCCTCTTGTCAATTCTAGAAGACATAATTTGCAGTGAAATTTCTGATACTGCTGTGGGATATCTTTTTTATGCTGTGAATATGTTTTGCTCTGATGGGTTGATAAATAAAGCTGCATTGGTCTATGCTAAGGCAGCTTAGAGGCAGGCAGGAATCCAAACATATAGACAGAAAGAGTAAGAGGAAGCAGAGAGAGGCCAACATACTTACTACTGACACATTGTTTCTTGCCACGGAATATGTGGCAAAACATAGATTAATTGAAATGCTTTAATTTGAGATATATAAGCCAGGTAGTGAGAAGCTTGCAATATGCTATGCAATTGGAACATAATATTAATTCTCTGAGTGATTATTTTGTAAGCAGCTGCAGGACATAGGTAGGAGAGATTTCTGTGGTATCTAGTATGGTGTGAATGGGTGTGGAGAGATTCCCCCACTGCCTGTAATGTAGTATGTCTACATCATGGCAACATCCCATTCTACTGAGCATTTTTCTCTATGGGTTATTATGATAATGCTTTCTTTCTAAGCTGTACTGCATAATAATAATAATATTACACTAAATAGAGTTTTGGGTTGAAAAATAAAATGAGGAAGTATCACATTGCTATAACACATGAGTTTCTATAGAGCAGCCATATATACTGTGGCTTAGGTTAATGATTAAGAAAATCCAATGAATCCCAGTAGTCCAGCTAGCTTAAATCCTTAAAATGTTAATGTTGGGAGATGTGTTCACAGATTTTGGAGGGCATCCTAGCTGAAACAAAGCTATGAAAATAATTTAAAATTAGACTAAATGTTTTTGTCAAATAGCTTTGAGGTGAAAAAAAAGGAGAATATCTAAAGTTTCAGGAAACCACATAGTTGAGTGAGGAACACTTTAAGGTCAGGGAACAAGAACAAAGCAGCCCAATTAACATTACCTGGTGTATGTTTCTTGCTGGGTTTTGTTGATTTCCATAGGTGATGATTAATTCCTTATAGCCATTTCTACCTTCAATCTACTGATATAAAAAAGCCTGTTAATGAGTGGTCATGCACATTGATGATTTAAAGTACTGCAGAATGATTGTTTGTCATTTATAATAGGTTAGGTTTGTCCTTCCTTTAAGATTCTTTATAAGAATACCTTTCAAGATAAGTAATGAAATGATTCCTCCTTTCTTTTTAACTGTAAAACTCAGACTGCCAGTAAAAGAACTGACTGAGAAAAAGAATATATTGCTTACCTACATAGTTAATCTACAACAAGTTGCTTGGTCATGAATATACAAGAGTACTTGGGATAATTTGTTTTTCCCCCTGTAATATGTAAAACGTTTAATCATGTTAAGATATATAGAAAGCATGTTGTTTTTTAACTTATATTCATTGAAATCATTCACTTGAAAAACAGAATGTAATGACATTGTAATTTCTACATTGTTTGAAACATTTTTCTGGGGTATGGAAGCTGTAAGGGAAAAAGTAGAGAGAAAGAGAAAGAAAACTTCAAGAAGGAGAATAGGGAAAAACAAAGATAGAATTAGAAGTAAAACATCAAGAATAAAGAAGAGTTAGAAGATCTCATTCATTTCTCTGTCATTGGGCAATCCCTGTGTCTTTCTTGGGGTCCTGTTTTCTAGGTAGCCTCCCTGGAGTTGTGAGTAGCAGTCTAGTCATCTTTTATTCCTTTTATTTTATTTTACAATATCATTCAGTTCTACATATCAACCAGGGGTTCCCCTGTTCTCCCCCTCCCCCTTCCCCTTACCCCCAGCTCACCTACCATTCCCACCTTCTCCAGGGCAAAGCCTCCCCCGAGGACTGCAATCACCCTGGTAGACTCAGTCCAGGCAGGTCCAGTCCCCTCCCCCCAGATTGAGCCAAGCGTCCCTGCATAAGTCCCAGGTTTCAAACAGCCAACTCATGCAGGACCAGGTACCACTGCCTAGATGCCTCTCAACAAATCAAATCAATCAACTGTCTCACCTATTCAGAGGGCCTGATCCAGGTGTGGGCCCCTCAGCCTTTGGTTCATAGTTCATGTTTTTCCATTTGTTTGGCTATTTTTTTCAATAATTGAGTAAAACTGAAATTTATTATAAGCCACAGTCATCCTAAGGACCTCCATGCTATATATATAGCCTCCATGGTTCTATGGGTTGTGGTCTGATTGTTCTTTATTTTATATCTAGAATCCACTTATGAGTGAGTACATACCATGATGGTCTTTCTGAGTCTGGGTTACCTCACTCAGGATGATTTTTTTCTAGATCCATCCATTTACCTGCAAAACTCATGATGTCGTTCTTTTTTCTCTGCTGAGTAGTATTCCATTGTTTATATACACCACATTTTCTTTATCCAATCTTCAGTTGAAGGGCATCTGGATTGTTTCCAGGTTCTGGCTATTACAAAAAATGCTGATATGAACATAGCTGAGCAAGTACCCTTGTGGTATGATTGAGCATTCCTTGGGTATATTCCCAAGAGTGGTATAGCTGGGTCGTGGGGGAGATTGATTCCCAATTTTCTAAGAAAACACCATACTGATTTCCAAAGTAGTTGTACAAGCTTACATTCCTACCAGCAGTGGAGGAGAGTTCCCCTAGCTTCATATCCTCTCCAACATAAGGTGTCTTTATTGTTTTTGAACTTAGCCATTCTGACAGGTGTAAGGTGGAATCTCAGGGTCATTTTGATTTACATTTCCCTGATGGTCAGGGAAATGTAAATAATTGAGCAATTCCTTAGATGTCTTTCAGTCATTTGAGCTTCCTCTGTTGATAATTCTCAGTTTAGTTCAATAGCCCATTTCTTAATTGGACTGTTGGACATTTTGATGTCTAATTTCTTCAGTTCTTTATATATTCTGGATAGCAGTCCTCTGTCAGATGTTCATGGGGTTGGTGGAGACCTTTTCCCATTCTGTAGGCTGTTGCTTTGCCTTGTAGACTGTATCATTTGCTCTACAAATGCTTCTCAGTTTAAAGAGGTCCCACTGATTGTTTCTCTCAATGTCTGTGCTACTGGTGTTATATTTAGGAAGTGATCTCCTATGCCACTGCAATCAAGACTGCTTCCTACTTTCTCTTCTATCAGGTTCAGAGTAACCAAATTTATGTTGCAGTCTTTGATCTACTTGGACTTATGTATTGTGCACACTGACAGATGTGGATCTATTTGCTGCCTTCTACACATTGATATCCAATTGTGCCAGCACCATTTGTTGAAGATGCTTTCTTTTTTTCCATTGTACACTTTTGGCTTCTTTGTCAAAAATTTATGGTCATAGGTGTGTGGATTAATGTTAGGGTCTTCAATTCGATTCCATTGGTCCACATATTGGTTTTTATACCAGTACCAAGCTGTTTTTATTACTGTAGCTCTATAGTAGAGCTTGAGGTCAAGGACTGTGATGCCTCCAGAGGTTGTTTTATTGTACAGGATTCTTTTGGCTATCCTGGGTTTTTTGTTTTACTATATGAAGTTGAGTATTATTTTTTCCAGGTCTGTGAAGAATTGTGTTGGTATTTTGATGAGGACTGTATTGAATCTGTAGATTGCTTTTGGTAAGATTACCATTTTTACTATGTTTATCTTGCCATTCCATGAATATGGGAGATCTTTCCATTTTCTGGCATCTTCTTCAATTTCTTTTTTCTGGGACTTCAAGTTCTTGTCATATAGTTCCTTCACTTGGTTGGATAGTATTTTATATTATTTGTGGCTATTGAAAATTATGATGTATCTCTGGGGGTAATGAAGGGCAAGGGTCGAGGGAAAGAGAGCTTAGGGGAGCAGGTGATCCCAGATGTATCAAGAAAAGAGAGGGAGAACAAGGAAAAAGAAACCATGATAAATGAAGACCACATGAGAATAGGAAGAAGCAAAATGCTAGAGAGGTCCACAGCAATCCACAAAGATACCTCCACAATAAACTGCTGACAATGGTTGAGAGAAAGCCTGAACTGACCTACTCCAGTGATAGGATGTCCAAACACCATAATTGTAGTGCCAGAAATCTCATCCAATGACTGAGGGAACTGGATGCAGAGATAAATAATTATTTTTAATTCAACTTGTAAACATTTGTCTTTTTAAACTGAGCTGAGACTAGTCATATTTGTTTTAATACCTGCTGTCAACATTCATCACATTATTCTCATGTGATAGAATACATGTGAGTAAGGATTACCATGAAGACTTACTAGCAATTTTCTCTATTCTCTAATGATAAGCTTTTCTGACAATTCTGTTACTTCTCACGTGCTGCTTTCTACTTATGTTTTTAACCATTCTTGGATATCATCAACTATCCCTATTGTTTGACATTGATGGATCATTGACATTTATCTGGTGCCTATGTCTTTGTAAATAAAAGTTAACCAAGTTTGAAACTGAAGATTTGAGGATTTCAAAAGGTGGGACATATGGCAGTACTGGATTATAAAACCACAAACTCTACAGATATTGAAAGGAAGAATTTGTACAATTATTTTATAGCCCATGAATAACTACAAGAATGTAACAATTGTAACACTGACACTACAAAGATAGTGCACAATTGATCTCAATAGAAAGTAAAGGCCTTTTCTAAAAAATCAGAATTGTTGAGATTGATCATGAAAATAGATAACCAAATTTAATGTTTTGTACAGGAGAAAGCAGAATCAAAAAAATCAGCATCTGCCTGAAATAAAAACTTATGATTTGAAAATGAGACTAGAATATAAGTGTGATAAACCAATAGAAGAAACTCTCAGTAAACATGACAAGGGAACTAATAAGCAGAAGGTCAAGACCATAGAGGTTGTAACATCTCCAAATGGCTCTCATACAATGGCTTATCCTGTTATCATCCATGAGAAGCCAGCAGATGACACACACCCCGAGCCATATATGACATATACATTACAACCAATTTCAACAAGGGACTTTAAAAATATAAAGGAAGCAGTAGTTACTTATGGGATACACTCCACATATGTCAGACAGATGTTAAATTCGTGGTCTACCTCACATAGAATCATTCCAGATGACTGGCATCAGTTAATTTCAGCTGTTCTAGATTATAGCCAGCAGTTACAGTGGAAAAGCTGGTTGAGAGAAGAGGCAAAAAATTTAGAACAACAAGGTAAAATCAGAGGTTTTGTGATCTCCCAAGATCAAATACTTGGTGAGGGATGTTTTGCTGACAGGAATGTCCAAGCCACTTATGATGAGCATACAATATCCCTATGCCATACAGCAGCTCTAAATGCTTGGTAAAAAATTCCAGACCCTGGAAAACCAACTGAGGTACACACAAAGATATTTCAAGGACCACACGAACCCTTCACTGATTTTTTACAAAGACTGAACAGAGCTATAACAAGAGCTGTGTCAGTAAAAGGATTAAGAAAAGTATTAACTGAGTCCTTGGCGTTCGACAATGCTAATGCAGAATGCAAAAGAATACCTACACCATTAAAGATCAGATCAGCTCCTTTGGAAGAATGGATTCAATATACTAATGGTGTTCAGTCTCTTAACTACAGTAATGAGGCTTGGATAGGAGAGACAAATCCCAGAGGTGAAAGAAGGCCCCATAGTACCAAATGTTTTAAATGTGGTACGCCAGGTCATATAAGTAAAAACTGTACATGGGGTACTCCTAGAAACAATACTCCTTCTAGGAATAACCTAAACAGGAGACCCCAACCACCTCCTGGATTATGTAGAAGATGTGGCAAAGGCCAACATTGGACCAGTGAGTGCAGATCAAAAATAGATATACAAGGCAACCCTTTACTGGCAGGAAATGCCTCAGGGGGCCTCTTGCAGGCCCCCAAACCAAACGTAGTATGAACATTCCCAGCCACTGTGGAAGAAATCCCTCTCCAGGACAACTGAATAAACCAATTCCTAATGTAAAAACCAATACTGCAATGGATGATAAAACAGCTTTGATAGATGGATCACAGTTTACAAAGAACACTATAAAACAAATAATTTAGCAGACTTCCATAAATGAACAAAGACCGAAGCTTAGAATTTGAATTAATGGCCTGGTTCTGGAGGGCCTGGTAGACACAGGTGCAGATGTGACTATAATTACACCAAAATCATGGCATCCGAATTGGCCTCTTCAAGAAGTAGATGTCCAACTTTTAGGGATTGGCACCCTATCTCAGATAAAACAGAGTTCGAGATGGGTTGAATGCATAGGGCCAGAAGGACAAAGAGGAAGGCTGAAGCCATATGTAGCAAATGTAGCAGTATATCTTTGGGGCCAAGATCTGTTACAACAGTGGAATACCCAGATTAAAATTCCCACATTTTCAGAAAAGGAATACAGACCAATGTATGTTTCTAGGAATAATATCATAACATGCTATAAAAATCAGTCACCAACCATTCAGGCTGTTCACAAACAGAGCACGACTGTTGTTGAACTCTCAGAAGTACCAACTGACTTACCTTTAAAATGGCTGACTAATAAACCTGTCTGGGTTGGACAATGGCCTTTGACAAAAGAGAAGCTACAAGCTTTAGAACAGCTGGTTCAAGAGCAGTTAAATGCTTAACACATTGAAGAATCTACCAGCCCTTGGAATTCTCCTGTATTTGTTATTAAAAAAAATCTGGTAATTGGAGAATGCTGACAGATCTGAGAGCTATTAATAAAATAATTCAGCCAATGGGCTCCCTATAGACTGGGATGCCCTTGCCCTCTCTGCTACCCAAAGAATGGCCTATAATAGTTATTGACTTAAAAGACTGTTTCTTTACCATAGCCTTACAAGAAAATGATAGAGAAAAATTTGCCTTCACAGTACCTAATTATAATAATTCTCAGCCAGTCAAGAGATATCAATGGAAGGCCCTCCCACAGGGAATGTTAAACAGCTCTACTTTGTGTCAATACTTTGTGCAGAAACCATTAGAGATAATTCGTGTAAAGTTTCCACAATCCATAATTTATCACTATATGGATGATATCCTATTAGCTGATCCAAAGTTAGATACATTACAAAGCATGTTTGAAGAAGTAAAAAAGTTTCGTCTCACTGGGGACTGCAAATTGCTCCTGAAAAAATACAAAGAGGAGATTCTATTAATTACTTAGGATATAAGATATAGCTACAAAAATTAGACCCCAAAAGGTACAACTAAGAAGAGATAGATTGAAGACTCTTAATGATTTTCAAAAGTTATTAGGAAGCATTTCCAACTTACTGGGTATCATGTGAATACCCAAAGATGGACTACAAAATTTGGCTAATACTCTAGAAGAGGACAAAGAATTAAATAGTCCAAGAGAATTATCAGCCGAAGCTGAGAAGGAATTGGCTCTAGTAGAAAAGACAATTCGAGAAGCCCATGTGGATCGTGTGGGTCCAGAACTTAAATACAGTCTTGTCATAGTCCCCTCCAGACATTCTCCAATAGGTATTTTGATGCCGAGGGAAGATATCATATTGGAATGGATATTCCTACCACGTAAACCAAATAAGAAATTAAAGACTTATATAGAAAACATCTCTGATTTGATTCAAAAGGGTAAATTAAGACTTCGCCAGTTGACAGGAATGGACCCAGCAGAAATTGTAGTACTGTTAACTAATGAGGAAATTTTATCACTATGGAAAGATAATGAATACTGGCAGAGAGCCTGCAGTAACTTTTTGGGAGAGATTAAAAACCACTATCCCAAAAGCAAGAGAATAGAATTCATAAAGAAGACTAAATGGGTCCTTCCTCACATTGTATGACAAAAGCCAATTTCTGGAGTCCTCACATTCTATATTGATGCAAATAAATCAGGGAAAGCAGGATATAAATCAGGAGACTTAAGTAAAGTGGTACAAAGTCCATATAGCTCTGTAAAAAAGGCAGAACTGTGTGCCATTCTTATGGTACTGATGGACTTCACAGAACCCCTCAATATAGTCACTGACTCTCAATATGCAGAGAGAGTTGTTTTACATATTGAAACTGTTATTAAAACATTTTAAATGCCACATTCTGTAGATTTTTGAAGAGTGAAGATGACCTGTCTATCTAATATATATCTCTTCTTGACCTTGAAAATATACCTAATAAGAGTACAAGTTCAATTGCAATGACTAACTACACACTTTCATTTCTTTATGTCCTGATTAGTTGGTAATAACTTTCAAGGAGAGCAATTTGCATTGCATTGTTAAATGAACTGTAGAGGTACAATATCTTGAACAAGATTAGAAATGTATATACAGTATTTTCCAACAAAATCAATCTAAATCAATCAATCTCAAATTTGTATACAATATACGTAATTTGTATACAATATAAAAAAACACCCCAATGTAAAATACTTAAAACTATTACTTGCTTTGTAAAAGTAGACTCAATAATCTACCTTTTCATCTTATCATATCTATATACATCAATGTCAAATTTGTAGTAATATACACAGTTTATTTGTAATATACAAAAATTCAATCCAATGTAAAATATATAAAACTAGTAGTTGCATTCTAAAAGTAAATTCAACTCTACCTTTTTATCTATATCATACTTATATCCTCTCTTTTTTCTTTTCAGAGTAGATTCAATAATCTACCATTTATTCTTTCATTTCTATATCTTTTTCTAAGAGTATATTCAATAATCTACCTCTTATCTATATCCTCTATTTTCTTTTCTTTTTCCTTTTGTTTTATATTTTCAAACAAGAATCTTAAATCTAATCTCTTTTTATTCCTTTTTCTGACCATTAATAATAACAGCTTGTTAAGAAATTTTCTACCTATTTAGCATGCTTTCCACAGACAACCCTCCTTACTCCTCCCAATGCCAAGCCCTCTTTCCCAAGCCACCCTCCATCCCCACATCTCCCAAATCCATGGGGAGTCAGCACAGTGAGTCTAGGCAGGTCGAAGCCCCTTCTCACTGCACCAAGGCTGTGCAAGGTGTCACACCACAGACACAGGAATCCGGAAGCCTGCCCATTGACCAAGGACAGATCCTGATTCCCCTGCCTGAGTGTCCCCCAAACAGTTCGAGACAAACAAATGTCCTCTGTGTCCATAGGGCCTAGCCCAGTCCCATGGGGGCTGCACAGCCACCAGTCCACAGTTCATGGGCTTCCACTAGTGTGGTCGGTCACTTCTGCATGTCCTCCCATCATGTTCTCAAAATCTGTGGCTATTATGTTGAACTGAATGGTGTTGTAAAATAAATTAAAAAAAAAATCCGTCTCCTTCAGGATCTCTCCTCTCTCTCATCAATTGGATTCCTGGAGCTCAGTCTGGTGCCTGGCTATGGATCTCTGTATCTGCCTTCATCTGTCACTGGACTAATGCTTTATGATGATAAAGAAAAATGGAAAAAAAGAGAAAAACTGGAAGAAAAACATAATAACAACTTGTAACCTAACATCCTAAATAATGACAATTATCCAAAACCCATTGAAGGACCAAAAACCACCCACCCCAACTCTTGGGAACAGTGGAGTCTGACTTGTCATGGAGAATTGTTTCACTGACTGAGAAAACATTCATGTTTATATGAATACCTGCCTGATGGTACAGATATGAAGTATAATGACTGCATAAATCAATCTCTGAGAACATTACCCACCACACAAATTCACCTCAGCTTCTATTTTTCACTAGTGCCTATATAAGATAGGTGTTGTGGCATACACCAGGGCTTGCAATGTAGAGAGCACATCCCATTCCAGTGTGTAGAATCACATGAAAGGAAGGACATATGGTCAACACTATCCCTGATGACCCTCTTCTGTCACCCAGATAAGAAGTGCAACATTCTCTGGCTGCTCTGCACTTGTGTAATATCCTGCAGCATTGATATCAGATTATCATTTGATAAAGGATAGGACAGGTTATACTGTCCTAAAAGACACAATACAGACAGGATCTTGAGGATTCCTTACACAGGGCAGAATGCCTAGGGACTTAACACATTGCAGAATCCTGGCTGGGACTTTTAAGAGCATTGGCTCCAATTTTGAATGTTTTTCCACAAGTGAAATATTTTCAACTGATGTCTCATATCACAATAAAATACTTCGTGAAAGGAAAAGAAGCCATCCTGAAAAGATTTTTTAAAATAATCCCTTATTGGCAATGCAGGGCCAGTCTTACTGCAGCCCCTTCAAGCAATTGCAGCATTGACAGCTGAAAGGGAAAAGCTCAGCTATAACTGTAGTATATCTGTTCTCAAATAAGATATTCTTAAGTTGCCCAGCTTGGACAATGGTATCTCCTCCTACCACAAATGACACCTCAAATGGGTCTTCATACTGTCCCTATAGGACTATTAGTTCCCTGGCCTAAAGGCATGGTGGACTTCTTGTTAGTAATATCTGTCTTGACTATGAAGAGATTTTATGTTTTGCCTTGCATCATTGAAGATAAATTATGGCTTATTCTCTCTAGGAATATCCACAGTGTGCACAAATCAGCCCAATTATTTACAAATCCCACTAGTTAAAGGAAATAATTCAATGCTTATTGGTGTTAGGGAATAAAAGATTTTGGTTCACCTGAAGCTGTCTTTTTTATGCAGTGGCTTGGGGGACTGGTATTACCAGGTCCTCAGTTGCAGCTAAGAATTAATGGAAAAGTATTTCCAGGCTTGGTGGATACTGAGCTTGTGTATCTGTGATAGGTTTCAATGATCAGGCTAAAGTCTGGCCCTGGAGAGGCTATAACAGGAAAGCTGCAGGGTATTGCACAAACGCAGAGCAGTCAGAGAGTGTTGCACCTATTATCTGGGGAACAGAAGAGGGTCATTGGGGACAGTGTTAACCATATGTCCTTCCTTTCATGTCACTCTACACACTGGAATGGAATGTGCTCTCAGCTGAACTGCCTTAGTTCCTGTTTCCTCATGCCTTATATGCCTTTCTCCACCCTGCTAACACTTCTTGGGATTAAAGGTGTGTGTGTGTGTGTGTGTGTGTGTGTGTGTGTGTGTGTGTGTGTGTGTGTACTGGGATTAAAGGTATGTGCCACCACTGCCTAGTTCTGTTTCCAGTGTGGCCTTGAACTCACAGACATTCTGACAAATTCTGCCTACCAAGTGCTAAGTTTAAGAGTGTGTGCCACCACTGCCTGACCTCTGTGTCTAATCTAGTGCCTGGCATTGTCCTCTGATCCACAGACATGTGTATTACGGTACACAATATATCACCATAATTTGGAAATTTTCTGATTGGAAGAGAAAGAAGACACTCTTTGCTGACGAAGAGACAGACTAATGTTATACAGAGGAGGATGTCATCATCTTGCAGAATACAGAAAATCCTGTAGAATTTCAGTCATTCAGCCAGTCAGAATCTGCTCCCCTTTGGAAGGGTGTGACAAAACAGAAACAGCAGCAACAAAACAGCAAAACAAAGTAACCCCTTTGTCAAAATTGTCTGTCATACATTCAATCATTCACATACGTTGCTGGACATTCATTCAAGCAAAACACAAGCTATTATCTTTCAAGTCAGGCAGAACCATGAGACATGTCACCCACTAATGTTGCAACTTAAAGTAGGAGGCCTTGGGAAGAGTTTCACTTCAGAAATTTCTCTTCGATAAATGGGATAAAAATCTCTTCAAAGCACCAGTTTCCCCTTTGTAATTCTCCTTTTTATGAAAAATCCTCTTTGAGGTCTATCCTCATCCAGAAGGCTTTCCTCAGGGCAAGTCATCCTCAACAAGAATCAGAAATGAAGTCAGTTTACAGATTTAACCGTAGGAAAATCAGAAGCCTTCTGTCTGTTTTTTTTTTCCTTTTACTTTATTTTACAATACCATTCAGTTCTACATAACAGCCATGGATTCCCTTGTTTGCCCCCTTCCTGCCCCCTCCGCTTTCCCCCAGCCCACCCCCACTCCCACCTCCTACAGGGCAAAGCCTCCCCCGAGGACTGAGATCAACTTGGTAGACTCAGTCCAGGCAGGTCCAGTCCCCTCCTCCCAGACTGAGCCAACTGTCCCTGCATAAGTTCCAGGGTTCAAGCAGCTAACTCATGCAATGAGCACAGGACCTGGTACCACTGCTTAGATGCTTCCCAAACAGATCAAGCAATTAACTGTCTCACCTATTCAGAGGGCCTGATCCAGTTGGGGTCCCCTCAGCCTTTGGTTCATAGTTCATGTGTTTCCATTCGTTTGGCTATTTGTCCCTGTGCTTCATCCAACGTTGGTTTCTGTAGATGTAACTAACTGTCTTATTAAATAAGAAACACAGAAACAATGTAAAAGAGAAAGCCGAGAGGTCAGAGCTCAGAGCTAAAATCTCACCCTTCCACCTGCGGTGTCCCAGCTTCCCGAAAGAGAGCTATTTCCTGTCTGTTCGTCTATTTATAGTATTTTGTTCTGCCTTCTCATTGATTGTAAACCCAAACACGTGACTGCCTCGTCACTGTCTGTATGTACAGCCCCCTAGGTCTTAAAGGCATATGTCTCCAATGTATGTCCTGTCATGATTCAGGATTTTAAATTATCACTGAACACACAGAGATTAAAGGCATGTGGCACCACCGCCACACTCTTGCTATGGCTCTAATAGCTCTGACCCCCGGGCAACTTTATTTATTAACATACATTCAAAATCACATTTCAGTACAATTAGATTACCACATTTCCCCTTTTCTATTTTAATAAAAAGAAAAAAAGCAAAAGGTTATAACTAACAAAAGAAAAACTATATACAAAAGTACAATAACTATATACAAGATATACAAGTAATAAATACCTAAACAGGTATTTGACAAATCAGAGAAATAATTCCATTATCTATCCTATGTAAATCCAAGATGTATCTAATGCACTGTCTATCCTAATTAATTTTTAACTATAACTAACTAATCTTCAACCATAACTAAATAATCTTCAACTCCCTCAGAGACCCAAGAAGGGGATAATATTAGCTAACAAAAATAAAAACAGGAAGTGCATGCAAGAAACTTCCAAAAAATTTGTGAGTTGACAGAAACAGTCAGCTGCCTGGGCAGTCACCTGAGGTTTCTCCGCAGTGTTGGGGCATCATCTTCAGCCTATAGGCTTAGTGTATCTGACAGACTCATTTGTGAAGTAGGATGTACACAAGGTCAACAGTTCAACCTCACATTGGGTGAGAGCAGTCCACGTACCAGAAACACCTGAATTCCACTAGTGTCCTGTCATGATTCAGGATTTTAAATTCTGGAAATTGTTGACAGTTTTTTAATTCAGCTGTTCATTCTTCTTGGCTGTGTATATATGGCTTCATCTCAGCATCCCCTTCTTCTCCACATCCCTCTATTAAATGCCAGTCTACTTTCGAGAGGCATGAGCCTTCAGCTGCTGTTCCATTGCACAACAGAATCCATCTGCCCTCTGCCTGTTAAGCTGCCTTCAAAGAAAAGGGCACTGTACCTTTTCAGGATTGCGAAGGCCACTTCAGGGATGGGGCCATATTGTCCTGGCCTCAGAAGATGCCTTTTGATAAAGCCATAGCCACACTTGTTTTGGCAAGAATCAGTAGTCCTTTGTTTCGGGTTCTGTCTGTCCATTTTGTCCTGTTGATTTGAGGATACTTTGTTGTCCAGTGGCTAACTTTTGCCACAATGAAAGTTGACTCCATATACAGTTTCTTCAATGCCCATATTTTCTCTGAAGTAGATTGGTACTGCCAGGAGCCAACATGTCTCAAAAAAGAAAAATTTTCTAAGTTATTAAAACATTTTAAATGCCATATTCTGTAGATCTCTGAAGGGTTTGAAGATGACCTGTCTAAAACATCTCTGCTCAATTTTTAAAACATATCTAATATGACTACAAGTTCTTTTGTAATGTCTAACTACTAACTTTCATTTCTTTATATCCTAATAGTTGGTAATAATAATATTCAAGGATCAGAAATTTGCATTACATTGTTAAATGAATGGTATAAATACAATTAGAAATATACATATAGCATTTTCTAACAATATCAGTTTCAAATTTGTATACAATATAAAACAATTCAATCCAGTGTAAAGTATTTAAAATTAGTAATTGTCTTTTTCTTTTCTTTCTTTCTTTCTTTTTTTTTGTTTTTAAACAAGAACATTAAATCTAATCTCCTTTGCTTAGCCTTTTTCCTAACCCTTGACAATAACTTGTAACCAACCCCCCTAAACCTTGAAAATTATCCCAGAACCAAAACCCATTAAAAGGACCAAAAAACCACCCGCCCCACACCACCTCTTTGGGAATGTGGGCGACGTAGTCTTAAAATTGCTTCCTGCTGGGTATGGGCGATGTTTTCTTTATCCTGAAAGAAAAATTTTAGGTTAATTGTCAAATTCTAGGAAAGGTAACTATATCCTTCATTATCCAGTCTGTGTATAATGCCAAAGTTCAGGGTTTATCTCAAGTCCTTATTCAAGTAGTCTTTGAGACTGGATCATCTCAGCTAGTCATCTCAAAATTGCTCTGAGCACCTTGTAGTTCAAAGCTGATCTGTGGATGATATTTGTCAGCTTAATGATATTATTATTGTCCACGTGGAATTGTTGTTGTTGTGGGGCCCCATCTTCTTTCTGGAGACTTCAGTTGATGTTAGGCCTGGCCATGATTTCCTGCAGAAAACTGATAAGAGACTTGAACACAAAAACATATATATGCAGCTAGCCTTTTTTCTCGAATTAGTTAGTACTCTATATGACCATTCATATCTTAACAAAGTTTAAAATGTATATATATCTATATATCTATATATGTTAATCTTGTAAATTTTGATATAAAATTCATACTTTAAGAAAAGTTTAAAGAATCAGAATAGAATCAAAGAGTTGAGATTAGTAATAGAATAGTCCCTTAATTAGTTTTGCTTTTGTCCTGTACAATAGCAGAAGATGGCTCTTTTATTCTGGTATGATACAAGGAGTTTGCATTTTCCTTTTAACAACATGCTTGAGTTTAAAGAAGGAGAGAGCCATTCTCCAACTCCAAAGTCAGCTTTAAATTTTAATTGAACTTGGACTATTAGAAGACCAATAGTGTTAAATCTTTAGAGAAAAGCAGAAACAAACATTTAGGAAGACATAAAATTTTTTAGATAATATATACCCATACACCATTTCATTCTGTTTCTTGGGATAGATGATTTGTCCCTTTTCTTCAGTTGTCTCATTTGTCCAGTGTTCTTCAGATTCCTTAACCTTCATTTTCCTAAAAGACAAAAACAAAAACCTTTCCCCAAGACTAATTTTGGGGATGTTCCTTTTTTGGCAAGTTATTATCTGATTAAATGAAAAGGCATGTGTTACTGGTACAAGTTAGTTTAAATTGGATGTTCATGCTGGTTGATGAACTATCACCTCCTCAATTAAGAGGTCTCTCTTGTTCAAATCGAACCTTTATCAATTTTGATGGTACCCACAGCTTATCTTCTCCTGTAGAAACAAAAGCAAAACCTCGTCCCCAATGTAATACATACCCTGGTTTCCATTCTGAGGTCAGCACATCCTTAAAGTATATAGGCTGATTTGATTCTGTAGTTTTTTCTATTATCCAATGTCTCTCTGCAGCTGTTGTTCCTTTCTCATTGGCATTCAGAAAATTCAAAGTTAGAAGAGCATTATGCAGTCTATTTCTGGGAGTTTTTGTTACCCATTTCTGTCTATTTAGCATATCCTTTAGAGTTCTGTTTGATCTTTCTATAACTGCTTGACCTGTAGGATTATGTGGTATGCCTGTAATATGCTTTATATTGTAATAAGCAAAAAACTGTTTCATTTTAACAGAGACATATGATGGAGCATTGTCAGTTTTGATTTGTGCAGGTATACCCATGATGGCCATAACTTCTAGCAAATGAGTGATTACAGAATCAGCTTTTTCAGAACTCAAAGCACTTGCCCATTGAAATCTTGAATAAGTATCGATGGTGTGGTGTACATATTTTAGTTTTCCAAATTCTGCAAAGTGAAACACGTCCATCTGCCAGATTTCATTTCTCTGAGTACCCTTTGGGTTACATCCTGCTGGTAATGGCGTTTGATTGTAGAAGGAACAAGTAGGACATTTCTTTACTATTTCTTTGGCTTGTTGCCAGGTTATGGAAAAATCCTTTTTTAAACCTTTACTATTGACGTGATGTTTTTTATGAAATTCTGAGGCTTCCAGCACATTTCCTATCAATAATTTATCAATCTCATCATTGCCTTGTGCTAGAGGGCCTGGCAGACCAGTATGGGAGCGAATGTGAGTTATATATAAAGGATGATTCCTTTTCCTGATTGTATCTTGTAATTGAATAAATAGTGAAGTTAATTCTGAAGCATCAGGGATAAATTCTGCAGTCTCAATATGTAACACCACTCTTTCAGCATACTGAGAGTCAGTTACTATGTTGAGAGGTTCTGAAAAATCCATTAATACCAACAGAATAGCATACAATTCTGATTTTTGCACTGAATTATAAGGACTTTGAACCACTTTACTTAAATTTTCTGATTTGTAACCTGCCTTTCCTTCTTTGTTGGCATCTGTATAAAATGTACGAACTCCAGATATGGGTTTTTGCCGTACAATTCGAGGCAAGATCCAATCAGCTCTCTTTATAAGGTCAAATCTATTGCTTTTGAGATATTTGCTGTTAATTTCTCCCAAAAAATTACTGCAAGCTCTTTGCCAAGGTTCACTTTCTGTCCATAATTTTTCAATGTCCTCCTTAGTTAATGGTATGACAATTTCTGGTGGGTCTATGCCTGCTAATTGACGAAGTCTCAATTTTCCTTTGTAAATCAAGTCAGAGATTATTTCCACATAAGTTTTTAATTTTTTATTTGGTTTATTTGGTAAAAATATCCATTCCAATATAATATCTTCCCTCTGCATTAATATTCCAGTAGGAGAATGCCTAGAAGGTAAAATAACCAAAATGCAATCCAGCTTTGGATGAATACGATCCACGTGTCCTTCATGCACTTTCTTTTCTACCAAGGCTAATTCTTTCTCAGCTTCAGGTGATAATTCTCGTGGACTATTTAAGTCCATGTCACCTTCTAAGATTTTGAACAAATTAGTCAGTTCATCATTTTTTACCCCAACAATAGTTCATCGATGAGAAATATCTCCAAATAATCTTTGAAAGTCATTAAGAGTCTGTAGTCTATCTCTCCGAATTTGCACCTTTTGGGGTCTAATTTTTTGTAGCTCTATTTTATATCCTAAATAATTAATAGAATCTCCTCTTTGTATCTTTTCAGGAGTAATTTGTAATCCCCAGCAAGGCAAAATTTTCTTTACTTCTTCAAACATTATTTCTAAAGTATCTGCATTTGAGTCAGCTAGTAAAATATCGTCCATATAGTGATCAATTATAGATTTAGGAAATTTTTTACGTATCACTTCCAATGGCTGTTGTACAAAATATTGGCACAGAGTTGGGCTATTCAACATTCCCTGAGGGAGGAACCTCCATTGAAATCTTTTAACCGGTTGAGAATTATTATAAGTAGGCACTGCAAAAGCAAATCTTTCTCTGTCTTTTTCTTGTAAGGGTATTGAAAAGAAACAGTCTTTTAAATCAATAACTATGAGAGGCCATCCTTTTGGTAACAGAGTAGGCAAAGGCATCCCAGATTGTAGAGAGCCCATTGGCTGAATTACTTTGTTAATTGCTCTAAGGTCTGTTACCATTCTCCATTTACCAGATTTCTTTTTAGTAACAAATACAGGAGAATTCCAAGGGCTGGGTGATTCTTCAATATGCTGAGCATTTAACTGTTCTTCTACCAGCTCTTCTAAAGCCTGGAGTTTCTCTGTTGTTAAAGGCCATTGTTGGACCCATACAGGCTTGTCTGTTAACCATTTTAAAGTAGAGCTGTTGGTGTCTTTGGAAGATCATCAGTTATTGTGCCCTGTTCTTGTATAATATGGATGGCTGGTGACCACTCATTAGAACAATATCTTCTAATATTTCTCTCAGTAACATGTGCTAGTTTATAATTTGTTTCTGAGATTGGAGGGATGTTAATCTGAGTATTCCATTGTTGCAACAAGTCTCGACCCCACAGGTTCATAGTTATGTTAGCCACATATGGTTTTAACTTTCCTCTCTGTCCTTCTGGACCTATACATTCGAGCCATCTTGCACTCTGTTTCACCTGAGATAATGTCCCAATTCCTAACAGTTGAACGTTTACCTCCTGAAGAGGCCAAGTTGGATGCCAAAAATTCTGGTGCAATTATGGTAACGTCCGCACCTGTGTCTACCAGACCAGACAACAAAACACCATTTATTTTTATCATTAATTTTGGTCTTTGTTCATTAATAGAAGTTTGCCAAAAATTTTTCTTTATGTTTTCTCCTGAATTTTCTATTCTCTCTGTTTCATCATCCTGATCAGCATGATTTATTCCAATAGGCATTTGGTTATTTAATTGCTCAGAGCAGGGATTTCCTCTATGGCTGCAGGAAAGGTTTGAACTGGATTTGCAACCGGGGCCTGCGTGAGGCCCCTCTGGGAGTTTCCCGAAGACTGAGGTAAAGGATTACCCTGTTTGTCCTTTCTTGATCTACATTTGTTGGTCCAGTGTTTTCCCTTACCACACCTACTGCATACTCCAGAAGGAAGAGGCATTCTGTTGCCATTGTTCCTTGAAGAAACATTGTTTCTATGAATGACCTGTATACAGTCCCTTTTCAAATGTCCTTGCTTTCCACATCCAAAACATCTAACACTCCTCAAACCTTTTGAAATTACTTCTCCTACCCATGTATCATCATGCTCATCATCCTCAACATTGTTTCTTTAATCCAATCTTCCATAGGTGTAGATCTTGCCCTTAATGGCCTGATTATTCTTTTGCATGCTGCATTCGCATTCTCAAAGGCCAAAGATTCAATTATTGCCTTACCAGCTTCTGAATCCGAGACCATTCTCTTTACTGCTGAAGCCAGTCTTTTACAAAATCTGTAAAAGACTCTTTTGGGCCTTGTAATGACCTTTGTAAATGACTCAGATTTTTTTCCTGGTTCCTCAACTTTGTCCCATGCATTCAAGGCTGTAGTTCGACATAAAATTAGGGTTTGGACATCATATAAACATTGTGTTTGTACTGAAGCATATTGGCCTTCTCCAATAAGCTGATCCTGGCAAACTTGTATTCCTTTATCCCTCCATTGTTTTTCTATGTTTTTAGCCTCCTCCTTAAACCAAGTCAGAAATTGAAGTCTCTGGCTGGGTTCCAGAACACCTTGTGTAAGGTCCCGCCAGTCCTGTGGTACTATCCTATTATATGTTGACCAAGAGTTTAACATTTGCTTTACATATGAGGACTGCATGCCATAAGATACTATTGCCTCCTTAAACCTTTTTAAATCCAACATTTCAATTGGAGCCCAAATATTTTGTGTAGCCATTTGATCAGGCATCTGCTGTATGGTTACAGGATAAATTAAGGGTGACTGTGTGAAAACAGGCTTTCTTTCTGCAACCTTATGATCCCGACTTGAAACAACTTCACTGTTAATTTTTTCTGTCTGAATTTTTACAGGTTTAACAAGTTCTTCTAAAGCTGTTATCCTGGCACTTAAATTGACTATCTTTTTAAATATTAAAATGTGGATTAGCATAGTGATAAGGTGCATAATTCCACCAATACTAATATTATATAGTTGTTCCATTGTCAGACTGCCTAAAATTTCGAACAAAAACCAATTTTCTTCCAATGTACACATAAAACCCATTTGTTTTTTAATGTGGAAAAAAATTCTCTTTTAGATAGTTTCCTTTAAAATATCTGATATGTTATGACTTACCAAATCTGCGTAGAACAGTAGAAATCCGAGGGGATTTTCAAAACAGCCACCTAGTGTCCCAGGTGTAAATCCAAAGAGAAAGAGAGAGAGGGAGAGGGAGAGAGAGAGAGAGAGAGAGAGAGAGAGAGAGAGAGAGAGAGAGAGAGAACAAGAAAGCGTAGCTGGCTAAAGTTTAAATGCAGCCACGTGTTCCCTCTTGTGCTGAGTCAAGGCTTGGGTCTGGCTTCCTTAAGCTCCGACCACGTGCATTGGCTTTACAGGCAGGGCCCTGTTCGGCAGGGCAGGTCTGAGTTGTTTGTAGCACCAGCTTTAAGCAAGCAGGATTTAAGCAAGCAGCTCACCGATACTCCAGCCTGAGGTCAAGCAGACCTAGACCCAGGCTAAGAAGCCGCCGCTCGGACTAATAAGCTGATCGCCACCGGCCGCCACCAGCTGCCTGCGGCCCTTGCGGGAAAGCGGACCTGCCGCCAAGCCAAGCGGTTTTTAATGGATTCTTGTCATGTTGGGCGCCAGATGTAGATGTAACTAACTGTCTTATTAAATAAGAAACACAGAAACAATGTAAAAGAGAAAGCCGAGAGGTCAGAGCTCAGAGCTAAAATCTCACCCTTCTGCCTGCGGTGTCCCAGCTTCCCGAAAGAGAGCTATTTCCTGTCTGTTCGTCTATTTATAGTATTTTGTTCTGCCTTCTCATTGATTGTAAACTCAAACACATGACTGCCTCATCACTGTCTGAATGTACAGCCCCCTAGGTCTTAAAGGCATATGTCTCCAATGCTGGCTGTATCCATGAACACACAGAGATCTATGGGATTAAAGGCGTGTGCCACCACCGCCACACTCTTGCTATGACTCTAATAGCTCTGACCCCCGGGCAACTTTATTAACATACATTCAAAATCACATTTCAGTACAATTAGATTACCACCACAGGTTTCAACAATTCTCACTCATATAAACTCTCCTCTTTCTTGCTAATTAGACTCCTAGCACTCCACCCGGGGCCTATCCATGGATCTCTGCATCCAGATTCCTCAGTCCTTGGATGGGGTTTCTGGCACACCTATTAGGGTGTTTGGCCATCCCATCACCAGAGTAGGTCAGTTCCATCTGTCTCTCTTGAAACTGAGAAGCTTTTGTAGAGCAAAGGATATAGTCCACAAGGCAAAGCAACAGCCTACAGAATAGGAAAAGATCTTCACCCACCCCACATCTGACAGAGGACTGATATACAGAATATATAAGGACCTCAAGAAATTAGATATCAAAACGACCAACAGTCCAATTAAGAAATGGGCTATAGAACTAAACAGAGAATTCTCAACAGAGGAAACTCAAATGGCTGAAAGACATTTAAGGAATTGCTCAACATCCCTAATCATCAGGGAAATGCAAATCAAAACAACTCTGAGATACCACCTTACACCTGTTTTTATGTATAAGAAAATGGCTGTTATTGCAGATCTCTCCAGACTCAGTGAGATGACTAGGGCCCTCAAACTTTTGTCAGGGATGCCTCCAATATACCAATTATTTTGGTTAATGCATCTGAACCATGTTCAAAACCATGGAAATCTTAAACCTGTTGCTAAGACTGAAGTGACAAGTGGGAGAAGGGGTAAAGGGATTAAGTGTCTAAGCAAGCACAAAATTGCTGAGCAGTTTAAATAGTATAAACATCTGTATGTTTATTTTATTAGTGGGCTAAGGGACAGACAGGTCTTGTTGGGACCCAGAGGGAAAAACTCTAGCTACAGGTTATTATGTGTACATTAGAATGGTCTTAGTTTGATAAAATTTTTGGCAGTCTGAAAACAACTGCTGACAAACAGGACAAAATGGACAGATAGGCCATGAAAAAAAAAACAACCACCCTTTTCTTGCCTTTAACAAATGCATCTTCTGAGGCAGGACAATATGACACCATCCCTAAAACGTTCTTCATTGCCACTGTCATCCTATCCTTTTATTGACTTTCTGTTCTGCCTTCTTATTTGTTGTAAACCCAACCACATGACCTCCTTGTCAATGTCTGTCTATGCAGACCTCTAGGTCTCTATGGTTGGTATTGAGATTAAAGGCATGTGTCTCCATGCTGGCTGTATCTTTGTACATACAGAGATCTGCCTGTCATGTGATCAGGATTAAAATGTGTTCGCCACCACCACCCAGGTTCTGCTATGGCTTGCTATTAACTCTGACCCCCAGACATTTATTAACATACAAATTTATTCACATACAAAATAAATTAACATTTATTATTTATTAACATTCAAATAAAATCACATTTCATTACAAGTGAAATATCACCATAGTTTGCCTTTTTAAGTCACTTGGCCTTTTTCCTTTGATGCTCTTAATATTCTTTCTATATTCTGTAGGTTTAGTTGTCTAATTATTATGTGGTGAGGGGACTTTTTTTGGGATCTAGTATGTTTGGTGTTCTATAGGCTTCTTGTATCTTCATAGGTATTTCCTTCCTTATGTGGGGAAAGTTTTCTTCTATGATTTTGTTGAATATATTTTCTGTGCCTTTGAGTTGGTATTCTTCTTCTTCTATCCCTATTTATCTTAGGTTTGGCCTTTACATGGTATCCCAGATTTCTTGAACAATTTGTGTCATGACTTTTTTGGCTTTGGTGTTTTCTTTGACTGATGAATCTATTTCCTCTATTGTATCCTCTTCACCAGAGATTCTCTCTTCCATCTCTTATATTATGTTGGTTTATGCTTGCATCTGTGTTTTCTGTTCATTTTCTTAGATTTTCTATTTCAAGCATTCCCTCTGTTTGTGTCTTCTTCATTGTTTCTATTTCCCCTTTCAGGTGTTGAACTGTTTCCCTTACATGTTTAATTGCTTTTTCATGTTTTTTTTTGGCTTTCTTTAAGGGATTTATTGATATCTTCTAATTTTTTCTTTGTCTTTTCCTCAATTTCATTTTTTATTTTTTTCTTGAAAGGCCTCTAGCATCTTTATGATGCAATTCTTAACGTTGCTTTCTTCTTCTTCTACATTGTGATGTTCAAGTCTTGCGGTTGGAGGAGGTCTAAGTTCTGGTGATGCTGTATTTCTTTTTATGTTGTTATATGTATTTTTGCCATGATGTCTGCTCATCTCCTCCTCTCCTGGTCCAATATGAATTGATGATTTGGATCCATGCCACAGGAGGTGGCTGGGGTCTCAGGTGGATGGGTATGGAGGCAGGGATTGTAGATTGCAGGGTCTGATGGGGGGTCTTGTGGAGGAGAGGCCTTCCTGCAGGAGCCCTGCCTGCTGGCCAGCAACTGGAACAGTGTTGGTGGGCGTTCATGGGGACTGGCTGTGTTCCAGGAATGGTTCATAGGGACATGACTTTTTGTGTATGAGCAGAGTCATTCACCTCTTGGTCCAATGCAATGTATTTCTCTTTTTAACCATTCTTGCATATCATCAACTCTTCTTATTGTTTGACATTGGTGGATCAGTGTCATTTATTTGGTGCCCATGTCTTCATATATAAAAGTTAGCCAAGTTTGAAAGTGAACATTTGATGATTTCAAAAAGTTGGACATATTACAGTACTGAATTATTTGGTTACACAAATTCTAGAGATATTAAATTTGTACAATTATTTTCTAGCCCATGAAAATCTACAGGATTGTAGCAATTCTAACATTGACACTACAAAAATAATACATAATTGTTCACAATATAAAGTAAAGGCCCAGTTTATTTTTTAAAAAAATCTTAATTGTTGAGCTGTATCATAGATAACCAAATTTCATGTTTTATACAGGAGAAAGCAGAATAAAAAAAATCAATATCTGACTTCAAAAAATACTTATCATTTGAAAAGTGAGACTAGAATATAAGTGTGATAAACCATTAGAGAAAATTGCAAGTAAGTCTTCATGGTAATCCTTACTCACATGTATTCAATCATATGACAATAATGTGATAAGGGTTGACATCAGGCATTAAAACAAATATGACTAGGCTCAGCTCATTTTAAAAAGACAAATGTTTACAAGTTGAATTGAAAATAATTATATATTGAGAGATGTTTGTAGTTCCAATAAAGCAAACTTACAGGAACTACAAGTCCAGCCACGTAGTGGTGGCACACACCTTTAATCCCGGCACTCAGGAGGCACAGCCAGGCAGATTTCTGTGAGTTTGAGGCCACCCTGGTCTACAGTGTGAGATCCAGGACAGGCACAAAAACTATACAGAGAAACCCTGTCTAAAAAAAAAAACTAACAAAAGAAGTAAAAGTCCAAACTTTTAGTTTGGATCCAGCACTTATGAAAAAGGAAGACCAAGTGTGCTGTGGGATGGTCTGTGTGTTAAATTGCTCTGATTGGTCAATAAATAAAACACTGTTTGGCCAGTGGCCAGGCAGGAAGTATAGGCGGGACTAACAGAGAGGAGAAATAAAAGAACAGGAAGGTGGAAGGAGTCACTGCCAGCCCCCACCATGACAAGCAGCATGTCAAGACACCAGTAAGCCACAAGCCACATGGCAAGGTATAGATTTATGGAAATGGATTAATTTAAGCTATAAGAACAGTTAGCAAGAAGCCTGCCATGGCCATACAGTTTGTAAGCAATATAAGTCTCTGTGTTGACTTGGTTGGGTCTGAGCAGCTGTGGGACTGGCGGGTGACAGAGATTTTTCCTGACTGTGGGCAAGGCAGGAAAACTCTAGCTACACAACAAGTGTTTTGTTGGAGATCCAGCTACAGAGCTCTTGGGGAGGATTTGAAGCTGCAGAGTGGCCTAAAGGCAAAGCACAGGAACACTGAGACAGAGACGAGGCAGGCAAGTTGGGGGAGGGGCATACATAGTAGTTATCCTTGTCTAGCGTCAACCCAAACTAGTATTCAAAATTCTACATGCTCTAATTAAATAGAAACACAGATTCAGATATAGGGGTGAAAACCTCAGAGATCAGGGAAATAGGTAAAGCCACATCTAACCTCACCTCACCAACTCCACAGCTTCCAAAGAGACCTACTCCTGTCTACCCATGCCTATATGCTTTTTTGTTCTGTTCTCTCATTCACTCTCTCAGCCCAGCTACATTACTTTCTTTTCCTGCTGTCTCTTCCTGTCTCTCTGTACAGACCTCTAGACATCAGACATCTATGGTTGGTTCTGGAATTAAAGGCATGTGTCACCATGCCTGGCTCTGTTCCCCAGTGTGGCCTTGAACTCACAGAGATCCAGACAGATTCCTACCTGCTAAGTGATAGGATTGAAGGTATGTGCTACCACTGTGTAAATTCTGTTTAATATAACTGCTGGTTTATTTCTCTGTTCTCCAGGCAAGCTTTATTTATGAGTTCACAAATAAAATTATCACCACATTTCCTCCTTTTTGACTAAAATAAAAAGTAAAATGTTATAACTAATATAAGAAAAACTATATACAATAATTACAACTATATATGATATATACAAGCAACAAATACATCAACAATTTCTAATCACTTTGAATTTGACAAATTCAGATAAGATACTTTATTATCTATCCTATTTTGGTAAGTTCAAAATGTACCTAATTCACTTTCTATCCTAACATATTATGAACAAAAAATTATCTTATGATGTCTATCAAATTTATACACTTTACACCTCTTAGTGAGTTTCTTTTCTGAAATTTCTTAACAAGGAAAACTGTATCTACAACTATCTAATCTTCACCTCCCTCAGAGACCCAAGAAGGAAATCATATTACCTTGTAAAATAGGAAGTGCAAACAAGTAACTTCCAAAAAATGTGAGTTATGACAGAAATAGCCAGCTGCCTGTACAATCACCTGAGGTTTCTCTGAAGCCTTGAGGCATCTTCTTCAGCCTAGAGGCTTAGCATATCTGACAGACTCGTTTGTGAAGCAGGATATACACAAGGCCTACAGCTGGATCCCACATTCCATGCAAGCAATCCATGTACGAGGTAAACTTGAATTCCTTCAGTATCATGTCTTGATTCAGGATTTTAAATTGTGGAAATTGCTGGTGTTCCTAGAATCTGGCTTCCCATTCTTTGCTTGTAGTGGCTTCATCTCTTTTATTAAATGCCAGTCTACTATTGAGAGTCCAGACTCTGTCAGCCTAGTTACTCCTCCAAAAATAACTGTTCCAGCTACTGTTTCACTGAACACCAGGAGCAATCAGCCTATTGTCTGCTCAGCTGCCTTTGAAGGAAGGGGCACTGGACCTTTTCCAGATTGCGAAGCCACTTAAGCAATGGTGCCATGTTGTCCTGGCCTCAGAGGATGCCTGTTGCCAAAGCTACAAACACACTTGTCTTGGCAAGGATTGGCAGTCTTTTGTTTTGTGTCCTGCTTGTCCATTTTAGACAGCATACTGTCAGCAGTCTATGCAAGAGCAATTGCATGCCCATTGCCAAAATGAAACTTACCTCCACATGCAGTTTCTTCAATTCCCATAACTTTTCTGAAGTAGATTGGTGCTGCCGAGACCAAACATGTCTTCTAGTCATAAAAAAGAAAAAATATGTTATTAAAACATTTTAAATGCAACATTCTGTAGATTTCTGAAGAGTTTGAAGATGACCTGTCTATCTAAAATATATATCTGCTTGACCTTAAAATATACCTAATATAACTGCAAGTTCTTTTGTAATGACTAACTGCAAACTTTCATTTATTCATGTCTTAATTAGTTGGTAATAACTTTCAAGGATAGCAATTTGCATAGCATTGTTACATGAACTGTATAGGTACAATATCTTGAACAAGATTAGAAATATATGTACAGTATTTTCCAACAAAATCAATTTCAAATTTTATCAATATACATAATTTGTATACAATCATAAAAAATCCAATCCAATGTAAAATACTTAAAATGATTACTTGCTTTCTAAAAGAAGACACAGTAATCTAACTTTATATCTTTTCTTATCTACATACATTGATGTCAAATTTGTAGCAATATATATATTTTATACACAATACACAAAAATCCAATCCAATGTAAAATATATAAAACTAGTATCTGCTTTCTAAATGTAAATTCAATACTCTACCTTTTTATCTATATCATATCTATATCCTCTCTCTTTTCAGAGTAGATTCAATAATCTATCCTTTATTATATCAGTTCTATATCTTTTTTTCCTCAGAGTAGATTCAATAATATCATCTATATCCTCTCTTTTTTCTTTTCAGAGTAGATTCAATAATCTCATCTATATCCTCTTTTTTCTTCTCTTTTTCCTTTTGATTTATTTTTTTTTCAAATAAGAATCTTAAATCTTATCTCCTCTGGTTAGCCTTATTCCTGAACGTTAACAATAACAACTTATAACCAAACATCTTAAATAATGATAATTATCCAAAACCCATTTAAAACCAAAACCACCAACCCCATCTCTTGAGAATGTTGGTGTAGTGTTCTTATAAGTGCTGCCTGCTGTTTGAGAGTGTAACTTTATTTATTAACATACAATTAAAATCACATTGCAGTACAAATAGAATACCACCATATTTCCCCTTTTCTATTTTAATAAAAAGAAAAAAACCAAAAGGTTATAAGTAACAAAAAAAACTTTATACAAAAGTGCAATAAATATATACAATATATACAAATAATAAATACCTAAACAATGTCTAGTCCATTTGTATTTGACAAATCAGAGAATAAATAGAGTGTAAATAGAGGATCCTGAAAAGTAAAATATTGGGTTAATTGGTCAAGTCCTGGGAAAGGTAGCTGTATCATTTGTTGTCTAGTCTCGGCATAATGTAAAAGTGTAGGGCTTATTCCAAAGTGCTCAGGTGTATCTGGATTATCACTATCACTACAGAAAAAAATTTCAGGATGATTCAGTATAACATATGACCTGAGTGTCATAAAGTCACAACATTATAAATGTGCAATGGCTTTCTAAGCTCAAAATATTAAAAAAAAATCTGTCAGGGACACAGCAATGTAGTTTTTTCAGCCTTCCTGCTTGATGACATTATTTACAGAAGCATATATTTTTCTGTTCTTATTTCTGTCTCTGGAATTCCTCAGGTTTTCCTAATATTTTAGGATGTTTAATGGTTTTCTAAGTCCCCCTCTCCACCATAAGCCTGCTTGTCTACCTTGTGTGAACTCTATGCCAGCTTAACTAAAGACAAGATGGCTAGCAGTCCTGATCTTCTCCACACTCCCTCCCTAGGCAGCTGCAGAGATACATACTGGCTACCCAGTGCCTTTCAAACTCTAGTATAAATCACCTTGAGCTTCACAAAATTGAATAAACTGTTGTTTTTTATTTTTGTGGTTTCTTTTCTTTTCTTTTTTTGGTGTTTCAAAACAGTGTTCCTCTGTGTAGCTTTGGAACCTGTCCTGGAATTCACTTTCTAGACCAGGCTGGCCTTGAACTCACAGAGATCCACCTTCTACCTGCCTCTGCCTCCCAAGTGCTGAGATTAAAGGCATGTACCACCAGCGCATGCTTGGGTATTTTTTTTTTAATTAAATCTATTTTTTTTTCTGAAATGTATTCTTTTTTATTTTTTTCCTTTTATTTTATTTTACAATGCCATTCAGTTCTACATATCAGCCACGGATTCCCTTGTTCTCCTCCCTCCTGCCCCCTCCCCTTCCCACCAGCCCACCCCCCCCATTCCCACCTCCTACAGGGAAAAGCCTCCCCTGAGGACTGAGATCAACCTGGTAGACTCAGTCCAGGCAGGTCCAGTCCCCTCCTTCCAGAATGAGCCAAGCGTCTCTGCATAAGCCCCAGGTTTCAAACAGCCAACCCATGCAATAAGCACAGGACCCCGTACCACTGCCTAGATGCCTCCCAAACAGATCAAGCCAATCAACTGTCTTACCTATTCAGAGGGCCTGATCCAGTTGGGGGCCCCTCAGCCTTTGGTTCATAGTTCATGTGTTTCCATTCATTTGGCTATTTGTCCCTATGCTTTATCCAAGGTTGGTTTCAAAAATTCTCTCATATAAACCCTCCTCTTTCTTGCTAATTAGACTCCCAGAGCTCCACCAGGGGCCTACCCATGGATCTCTGTATCCAGATCACTCAGCCTTTGGATGGGGTTTCTGGCACAACTATTAGGTTGTTTGGCCATCCCATCACCAGAGTAGGTCATTTCGGGCTGTCTCTTGACCATTGCCAGCAGTCCATTGTGGGGGTATCTTTGTGGATTTTACAGAGAATTCTCAACAAAGGAAACTCAAATGGCTGAAAGACATTTAAGGAATTGCTCAACATCCCTATTTATCAGGGAAATGCAAATCAAAACAACTCTGAGATACCACCTTACGCCTGTCAGAATGGCTAAGATCAAAAACACTGAAGACACCTTATGCTGTAGAGGATGTAAAACTAGGGGAACTCTTCTTCACTGCTGGTAGGAATGCAAGCTGTACAACCACTTTGGAAATCAATATGGTGCTTTGTTAGAAAATTGGGAATCAATCTCCCCCAAGACCCAGCTATACCATTCTTGGGCATATATCCAAGAAATGCTCAATCATACCACAAGAGCACTTGCTCAGCTATGTTCATATCAGCATTGTTTGTAATAACCAGAACCTGGAAACAACCTAGATGCCCTTCAACTGAAGAATGGATAAATAAAATGTGGCACATATACACTATGGAATACTACTCAGTGAAAGACCCTAGCCCTTCAGGCTTACACCCCCAAGCCTCAGGAAAGGAGAAACTTCAAGCACCAGGAAATGAAAAACTAAGAATCTAGTTCCAAGGGCAACCTGACTTAGCCATTGTTCAATCTCTCCTGCAACCATATAACAATGTAAAAAAATTCTGTGAAGAGATGTGCTCAACTGTGACTGGGATAGTTGCAGGTGTTCCAGGAAGGGCCACTGTGACTTTTGTGCAAACTCCACTCCTGCCTTGATACCCCCTTGAGGTTTCAGGAAGAATGTACCTGTTGATGTAACTGTACCCCCTCTGTGATCACTCTGTACCCAGACCATAATCTTGTGAAACGAAATTGTATGGGAATTGTAATTTTATGGCTTTTGTGGGATTTTCCTTTAAAAGCTCTTATGGGGCTGCAGTAAGATGCGATTCTTGCTCTTGGGAGCAGAGGAGCCCTTCTGTACAGGAGCTTAATAAAAACCTCTTGCTATTGCATCAACTGGACTGGAGTCTTGGTTCTTGGGATACCCACTCAAGACCCCCAGATTTGGGGTTCAACAATTGGAGGTTCCACCGAGATTGGAGTGGAAAAAACAAGGTAGAATGAGGAGAGAACAGCAGAGGGGACTAAGAGCAGGAGCGACTGAGAGCAGGAAGGAACAAGAGCAGAAGGGACCAAGAGGAGCTAAATAAGAGAGCAGAAAAGAAACTGTGTAAATAGAATTGTCACAGAAAAATTAAGTGAATGGACTAAAGAACTTAGTGTGCATAGTTTCATTAAAAATCCCTCAGATTAGAATCCTCAGCTGGTTGGTAGACTCTTCTGCAGACCCTGGGAGCAAACAATATAGGCTGAAATTAACATTGCTTGCATTAGATATGGATGTATTTGCAATCTTCTATAAGTAGACATCCAGTTATGCCAGCACCACTTCTTGAAGAGGTTTTCTTTTTTCCATTGTACAGTTTTGGCTCCTTTGTCAAAAATCAGGTCTTCATAGATGTGTGGATTAATGTCAGGGTCTTCAGTTTGATTTTGTTGGTCTATATGTTGTTTTTTTTATGCCAGTACCAAGCTGCTTTTATTACTATAGCTCTAGAGTAGAACTTGAGTTCAGGGATAGTGATAACTCCAGAGGTTGATTTATTTTACAGGATTCTTTTAGCTATCCTGTGTTTTTTGTTGTTCCATATGATGTTGAGTATTATTCTTTCCAAATCTGAAGAATTGTGTTGGGAATTTGATGGGGATTGCATTGAATCTGTAGATTGCATTTGGTGAGATTGCCATTTTTACTATGTCAATCCTACCTATACATGAGTATGGGAGATCTTTCCATTTTCTATTATCTTCTTCAATTTCTTTCTTCAGAGACTTAAAGTTCTTAGCATACAGGTCTTTCCCTTGCTTAGTTAGAGTTACCCCAAATATTTTATATCATTTGTGGCTATTGTACAGGGTGATGTTTCTCTGATTTCTTTCTCAGCCCATTTATCTTTTGTATATAGGAGGGCTACTGATTTTTTTTGAGTTAATCTTTTATCTTGCAACATTAATAAAGGAGATAATCAGATGGAGTTTCTAGCACGACAATTGGGATGTTTGGACAGGTGGCCTTTGAATACTTCAGAGATCTATTCAGAGGGCCTGATCCAGTTGGGGACCCCTCAGCCTTTGGTTCATAGTTCATGTGTTTCCATTCATTTGGCTATTTGTCCCTGTGCTTTATCCAACATTGGTTTCAACAATTCTCACGCATATATACCCTCGTCTTTCTGGCTAACTGGACACCCGGAGCTCCACCCGGGCCCTAGGCCTGGATATCTGCATCCAGATTCCTCAGTTGTTGGATGGGGTTTCTGGCATGACTATTAGGGTGTTTGGCCATCCCATCACCAGAGTAGGTCAGTTCCGGCTGTCTCTAGACCATTGCCAGCCGTCTGTTGTAGGGGTATCTTTGTGAATTTCTGTGGGCCTCTCTAGCCCTTTGTTTCTTCCTATTCTCATGTGGTCTTCATTTACTATGGTCCTTGTTCTCCCTCTCTGTTCTTGATCCAGCTGGGATCTCCTGCTCCCAGAGGCTCTCTTTCCCTCAACCCTTGCCCTTCATTACTTTGACTCATGTCCATTTTGTTCATGTAGATCTCAGCCATTTCTCTGTCACTGGGCATTCCTCATGTCATTCTTGGAGTCCTGTTTTCCAGGTAGCCTCCCTGGTGTTGTGAGTAGCAGTCCAGTCATCCTTATTCTACCTCTAGTATCCTCCTATGAGTGAGTACATACCATATTTGTCATTCTGAGTCTGGGTTACCTCACTCAGGATAATTTTTTCTAGATCCATCCATTTTCCTGCAAACCTCATGATGTCATTTGTTTTTCTCTGCTGAGTAGTATTCCATTGTGTATATGTGCCACAATTTATTATCCATTCTTCAGTTGAAGGGCATCTAGGTTGTTTCCAGATTTTTGCTATTACAAACAATGCTGATATGAATATAGCTGAGCAAGTGCTCCTGTGGTATGATTGAGCATTTCTTGGGTATATTCTCAAGAGTGGTATAGCTGGATCTTGGGGGAGATTGATTCCCAATTTTCTAAGAAAGCACCATATTGATTTCCAAAGTGGTTGTACAAGCTTGCATTCCTACCAGCAGTGGAAGAGAGTTCCCCTAGTTCCACATCCTCTCCAGCATAAAGTTTCTTCAGTGTTTTTTATCTTAGCCATTCTGATGCATACAGAGACCCATGGTCAGTCCCCAGGTGGAGCTCTAGGATTCCAATTGGTGAGAAAGAGGAGTGTTGTATGAGTGACAATTGTTGAGACCAAGTTTGGAAAAAGCATAGGGACAAATATACAAAGGAAAGGAAACACATGAACTATGAAAGAATAGCTGAGGAGCCCCCAACTGGATCAGGCCCTCCAGATAAATAAGACAGTTAATTAGCTTGATCTGCTTGGGAGGAATCCAGACAGTGGGACCGGGTCCTGTCCTCAGTGCATAAATTGGCAGTTTGGAACCTGAGGCTTATACACATTTGGCTCAGCCTGGGAGGAGGGACTGGACTTGCCTAGACTGATTCTACCAGGTTGAACTCAATCCTTGGGGGAGTCTCTGCCCTGGAGGAGATGGGAATGGGGGGTGGGCTGGAGGGAAGGTGGAGGTGGGGGGGAAAGGGGGGAGAACAAGGGAATCTGTGGCTGATATGTAAAATTAAATTCAATAAATAAATTTAAAAAATGAAAAAAATAAAGGAGATTATCAGCTATAGAAGTTCCCTGGTAGAATTTTTGGGGTCACTTATGTATACTATCATATTGTCTCCAAAGAGTGAAAATTTGACTTCTTCCTTTCCAATTTCTATCCTTTTGATCTCATTTGATTGTGTTATTGCTCTAGTTAAAACTTCAAGTACTGTATGTTATAAATACGGGAAGTGTGGACAACCTTATCTTGTTGCTGATTTTAGTAAAATCACTTTTAGTTTCTCTCCATTTAATTTGAAATTGGCTGCCAGCCTGCTGTAAATTGCTTTTGTTATATTTAGGTATGTTCCTTGTCTACCTGGTCTCTCCAGGACATTTATCATGAATGGTGTTGGATTTTTGTCAAAGGGTTTTTCAGCATCTAATTAGGTGATCATGTGTTTTTTCTTTCAATTTGTTTATATTACATTGACAGAATTTTATATGTTGAACCATCCTTGCATCCTTGAGATGAAGCATACTTGGTCATGATTAATAGTTTCTTTGACACATACCTGGTGATGATAGATAGTTTCTTTGATATGTTCTTGGATTAGTTTTGCCAGAGTTTGGTAATTTCTTTTGTTTATATTGTGTGGAATTATCTGAAGAGTATTTAAATTAGCTCTTCTTTGAAAATCTGGTAGAATTCTATGCTGAAACCATCTGGTCCTGGGTTATTTTTTGGTTGAGAGACTTCTAATGACTATTTCTATTTTCTTAAGTGTTATTGATCTATTTAAATATTTTGACTGGTCTTGATTTAACTTTGGTATGTGGTACCTTTCCAGAAAATGGTCCATTTTTTTTTCAGATTTCCCAATTTTGTGGAGTACAGGTTTTTGAAGTATGATCTGATGATTCTCTGGATTTCCTCATTGTCTGTTGTTATCTCTCCCTTTTCATTTCTGATTTTGTTAGTTTAGATGCTCTCTCTCTGCCTTTTGGTTAATTTGGATAAGGGTTTATCTATCTTGTTAATTATTTCAAAGAACCAATTCTTTGTTTGATTAGTTCTTTGTATTCATCTGTCTTTCTGGAACAAATTACCTATGGTAGGATGCCTTGCTCAGCCTTGATTCAGGGCAGGGGCTTGTTAATGCCTCAACTGAATGTACTAAGCTTTGGTGACTCTCCATGGGAGCCCTTACCCTTTTGGAGGAGCAGATGGAGGATGGGTTTGGAGGGAACATGGAAGGAGAGCAAGAGGTAGGATGGAAGGGTGATCTGTGATTGATATGTAGAATGAGTGGAAAATTTTCTTAAATAAAAAATTCTAAAAAGAAGTCTCTGCTTCATTATTTGATAGCTGGCAGCTCAAAGGAAAGTCTGACTATACCTCTTTCTCTCTCTCTCTCTCTCTCTCTCTCTCTCTGTGTGTGTGTGTGTGTGTGTGTGTGTGTCTGTCTGTCTGTCTGTCTCTCTCCCTCTCTCCCTGTCTCTCACTATTTCTGGATTCATTTCTCTAATACACACTTACACACCAACAGACACTTGAACACACAGGTATATCAGGATTCTCACCTTACTACAAGAAAGAATTTCAGGATCATTCAGTATGAAATGCTGTTGGGTTGTATTAACAATCAGGCCATACATACCTCATCTTCAATGTGAGTATTAAGATTATGGTGCTTCCAGGCATAGGTGAAAAAAATAATTTTTGTCTTATAAAGTAACCGTTTTCAACATGTAATGCATATCTACACTAAAATGTAAACATGTTTTCCCTATGACCATGATTCATATTCTCCTTAATGAGAAATGGTTTTGATTGCATTCAAATATCTACTCTATTATTTACCCAAAATCTTGAACAATGGAACAGTGATGAGCCACATCCAGGTTTGTCAAGCTTTGTAACCTATAGGTCTAGCCCTCTCAAAATTTTGGGCTCAGCCTGAGTAAGACTTAAAGAATATACAGGGAAATTGTGGCTTCTCTTCCTATCTCATGATATTTGAATTTCCCCATCTTCCTAGCCTTACATAATTACACATCCAATGACATACACAGTTATACAGAATAAAGGAGTCATCACTCCTCAATCCATCTAAGATATCTGAAATTCATGGAAGGAGATGAAAGAAGTATGGTTGAAAGACATTTGGAAAAATTGTCAATAACCCGTGTGGATACCTTGCAGAGATGTGAGCTTTAGATAAGACATCACTGTGGAGACCTGTAGACATCAAGAAATATAATTTTACATATGGAGCTTGATATGTGATTCAGACTCACTTCAGCATCATGGGAACATCTTTATTCTTTATTTAAGGACTTTAATGAAGGTACTCTGAGTATAGTCTAATAAACAGATCAGAGAGAGAAAACTCATAGAACATTGCAGTAATCTTACAAATCTACTTCAGATTCTATCTTTCACTAGTGACTATGCCAGATATGCAGTTGACAATAACAGATAAGATAATGTTGCCCTAAAAGTCCCAAAGCAGATAGGACCATACAGATGTCATAAGAATAGCGAAAGGGACCACCAGTCTGTTTGAATATTTCAGAATCCTCATTGGGAGATTTAAGAGCATGGGTTTCAGTTTTGAAATGTCTCCCAAGTGTGAAATATTATGCAATCACTTCTCATACAACAGGACATACTCTGTGAAAGAAAAAAAATTACCCATTAGGGGTAAACTGAATTTTTGCTTCTTTGGTAAAAATACCATGAGGATGTTAGGTCAAGTCTTCCATATGGGGCACTAAAATGTTGCCTATAACTGAGGTGGCACTGTTTCAGAAAAATTGTCCATACAGCCAATCCACCGTGTCAATAAAGCAACCTTGAATCAAAGGACAGTGTTAATGATTGAAGGACTCTATTAACCATACATTTCTTGGAGGATTTTGGAGGGGTCAGTAGAGTACAGGAAGAAAGGAAGAGGAATTCCATAGATTTTTTAATGTGGATGATTCAGGAAAAATATGGAGAGAGAGTCAGCTCTGCTTTCATTGGATATTTCAGGAACTTATCTCAATTTCTGACTTCTAAATTTTCATTATACTAGAACAAATTAGGTAACCATTGCATCTGGCAGCCTCATGGCACTGAGTTCTTGTATCTGGTAAATATGTCCCTATGGAGATCAAAGATAGTCTACCATATTTCAGTCTTTATGTAGAAAGTAAGAAGCCACTGTCAATCTGGACAGTAAATATGAAGAAAAGAAATTCACCCACGGTGGCCCAGGGTGTACGGGATGGGTGCTCAGTGTACTGAGTTCTATTACACTGTCTCAAATGCTGGTTAATATTTTCCTCATAAATTTCACACAAGGATGCCTGCACATGCACACACACTCAAACAAACAGACATGCACACACACATACAGATTTTACACTGCACACAGTTGTCTACAAGTTTTCACAAACATATGAGGGCATTAACTGTTTTATCTTAAGCCTGTGACAATTTGAGAGAAAAAGCATGCTTTCCATCATGTTAGCTCTCCATACTCAGTTGACACATGCATCATCTGTGATACTGACTATATGCTTCACTTTCTGAATCCTTTTCAAAGTGATCATAAGTGTTCCAAGGTGAGAAACAAAGTTCTTCCTTCTGCTCATTCTGCAGAAGTAAGTGCACGTGGGTTATAGATGCCACCACATTTTGTTCTTTGCATGTTCTGAACCCTGTTCAATTCAACAGGCAATGGTGCATGCCTGACACACAAATGTGGGTAAGTTGCCTCAGGTCCTGTCTGTTTGATCCCATTAAATCACACACTATGAGAAAGCATCAAGTCAAAATTCAATGACTATTTTTATTGAGCAAAGCACAGGCAGGCCTTCTGCAATAGTGAAGATGAAGGAATAGAAAAGAAAATTGGAAAGTTCTCAGCAATGCACAAAATTCACAATGGAGTGAAATCCCTAGAGGCTGTTGGACCCATATGAGTTAAGGAGTTCTTCAAGAAATGTGTAAAAGATGGGGAAAACAGCCCAGCCTTTCTCACAGTCTCAGATACTTTGGCACTTGAAGGTTATGGAAATCATATCCAAACCGAAGGGTGCGTTGACAATCTTGAAAAAGCAGGATACACTCTGAAAACAGGAAGTAAGGTAATCCATCAGTAAAGTGCTGTGGATACAGTTCTATATAAATAAAACACTGATGGCCAGTGACCAGACAGGAAGTATAGGAGGGACAAAGAGAGAGGAGAATTGGGGAAACAGGAAGAAGTGGGAAAGAGACACTGCAGCCACCACCAGGACAAGCAGCATGTAAAGACGTGGGTAAGCCACCAGCCACATGGCAAGGTATAGATTTATAGAAATGGGTTAATTTAAGATAAAAGAACAGTTAGTAAGAAGCCTGCCACGGCCATACAGTTTATAAATAATATAAACGTCTGAGTGATTATTTTATAAGTGGATTGTGGGACTGCGGGGCTTGGTGGAGCCTGGAGAGAAGCTCTCCAGCAACAGTAAAGTCATAATTGAAAGAGAATATGCTGAGAATTATGCAAGTGACCACTGGTCCTTTCAGGTACTACTGTGTTTAGGACATTCAGCTTATCTGTTCAATGATCAATCAATATCACTTCAATTTGTACAGCCAGCCAGATATCATGTACCTCCTCCAGATCTCATAAAGTTCTGCAACCTCCTGTTGGCCATGTAGGGGTGGGTGTTAAAGCCTATCAACCTCCATCACATGGTTACCCCACTAAGTGTGTCCCATGGAAGAAGTAAAGCAGGTGGCAACAATGAAAATAAGAGTGCATGGGAAGGGTTAACAGAATGAGAAATACTATCCCCAGTGTGGGGCATTCCAGGAGCCCATGGTCTGAGGGAACATCTGCCAGTGACCAAAGGGAGTCAGCAAGAGGGATTCCATCCATTGCCTGCCTCAAATATTTGCAGCGTGGTCTGTAATATGGGTTTACCTAAGAGAAAACAGAATCCCTTCTCACAAGCAACCATCTCCACTGTTGATCCAACTGTCAAATGGGCCACAACCCCTAAATACTCTCGGTACCTAAACTACCAGATAAAATGAAAAAACTAATCATGGGTGTAACCTTCCTCCTCTATAAGCACAGTGCTATTCCTGAGGGAATGTATATGGCCCAACCCGATTATCTCTTGATGTCTCCCACTCTCTCCACACAAGAGTATATGTTTGCATCCTGCACAGGACCATGAACAAACAAATTCTAGGTGCTTGCTTTCACAATGTTCTGCTTTCATTGGAGGGTCTTTTGTGAACCATGAGCATACCTTCTGCTGATCCGGATGATCACTGAAGGGGCAGTTGGACAGTTCAGACGTGAACTTGCTGCATGTTTTTTCTCTTAGGTTCCATTTCACGTACTGAATTTCATTTTCACTGTCCTTTAGAAGAAGAACAGGATTAATTCATGTACTGGGACTAGTTTCCATGTGTGCAGTAGCTTTATGTTATGGATGATATTTATTTGTACAGTGTTCATGCCAAAATTCCTTAGCTGCTAGAACCATTACCCACATAACATACAAGACACATCTTCCATAGAGATGACTACACACCTCACTTGTGCCTGGTTTTCTGTGCAACTTAGTCCAGGTGTGTTGTGCTGATGAGGAAGAAGAAACCAGGGAAGATGAGGGAAACAGTTCACTCAGTGGAATCAGAAATTGTAGGCTCAACTAGAAGTACAGGTTATGCACACTGGGACACATTTCCTGACTGGCACTCAAAGATTCTCTCAACACATCCTATACAAACAGAAGTCCATTTACGCTCTGAATGCTTGAGTGACCCTTGGTGATTATCAAATACATACGTATATCCGATTGAGTTTGGTTTTAAAAGGACATTCATCTAAGACAGATTCAGCCCGGGTACATGTTGTTGGTCTTAGTTCTACTTCACCACCAGCCACATTATATACAGCCTATAGGAAAAAGAATGATATTTATGTTTAGTACAGTGCCCAAGTTTAAATGCATGCATGAGTTTCTTTCTGGAGGCTATTTGCTATTGGGCCATGACTGTATTTATGAGTTTACAGAACTGCAGCCACAGTAGGGGTGATAAACCATTCCCTACCCTAGGAACATGAATTTTCTCTTAGCAGCAGCAAAAACTCTGGGACTCAATATGGATATCCCCTGGTGACTGTGGCATAAGTAGCAACAATCTTTGTTTAGTCTGGGAAGGCTGACTGGAGGCTGGTTACTCACTTTCAGATCACTTATAATTCCAGCACTTAACACAGGGAATCTCCATTTTTCTCATCAGCCAGTCTACCACACTTCATTTAACAGAAGATTTTGGAATGCTTTGTATAAGGGGATATTTTATGCCAAAGAATAGAGCCTTTGAAAGCCCCATCCTTCTAAGAGGGTCTTGTTGTTCCTATACCTCAACAAATATCATGAATTTGCTCATAAAATTAATAGATAGACTTTTCCATTTCAATTACACAAGGCATCTCAGACCCAACTTATCAGGACCCTGGGGAAAACCGAGTCTGAGATACTAGACCTCATCTCAAGGGACCAGCTGTGATCTCATCATTCCTGTGTTGCTCATTTTCTTTCTGTTAAATAAGACTCGTGGACACACTGACCAACAATAACCTTTATCCTCTCTGTTTTGCCATTGTTGAGCAATATCCGGTCTAGAAAAAAAAGTGGGGCAACTAAGAAAGATTGGATATGTTGTCAAGTAAAAGCCAGATACGCTCTCTAGAAGGAGAAATGAGCTGATAGTCACTCATGTGCATTTTCATTAGATGGCACAAAGGAAATCCACATACCAGCTGACATTTCTTTCGTGACTGTGTCCATGGATACTGAGTACATACTTCCATTTAGTTTTAATTCCAAGTTGACTCTGGTTTGAAATACGTTGGCATTACAGCACTGCTAACACACCTTCTGGAAACTCATCTGTCAAGAACCTAACTCCAGTCTTCTGACAGAGATTGCCTACATGGTGGTCATCTCCCCACAGTGTGTAACTACTTCCCTAGAATTTGGGCACACTGTATTTATCCCAGAGTTGAGACTCTAGTTTCCTAATTCCTGCTACTATAACATTAACCAGATACTCTGTATAGAGACAGAAGGATCTCCAGGATGGTTTGTGTGAGAAACTAAATCAGTTTCCCTTGAAATTTAGCCACACAAATTAATAAAATTTTTAAGGGAATCTGTCAAGAGGGCTCAGAGGAGAAAAATGCTTGCCATCTTTACTAAAGATTGGCAAGCCTGAAACTCTGAATTTGTCCCTACAATTCCCATGATAGCAGAAAATATCTAAAGACTTTAAGGTTTCTCTTGACCTCCACATATTCATCTGGCTAAGTGGTACCCAGACACTGAGAGAGAGAGGGAGGGGGAGGTTGGGAGGATAAATACCATATGTGTAAAAAAATGTTTAAAAGATGTTAAAGAGTACCAAAAATATCCTTCCACAGTAACCACTGTCTTTGTTTGTCTTTCTGTATGATCATTAATTCATTAATATACACTGGGTGTTTATACAAGGGAGCTAACCCAAGAGACAACTAACTGTTACCCTGAACTATGCTGTTGGTTCATTCTGACAGTGGGCACCTTGAAATAGAAATGCAGTGAGAGTAGCTTTTCTTTGTAAAACTGCCTGCCTATTATTCTTGCTGTACCAATGTGGCCCATCATTCAGGAGATCCTTGAATACTTAGGAAGACTTAGGTATTAATACTAAAATCTCATGGACACAGTTTATCTTAGAAGTATGCATTCTTCAAGATATAATCTGAGGAGCCCTACCTTTGGCTATAGATGATAATGAAACAACATTGTACATTGTACAATCAGTGTGGTTGCAGCAAGCCTGAACAGGCTGCTGAGGGTAGGAAGAAGGGCAATATTTCATATGGACAAGTCCATACTTCTCTTATGTTAGGACAAGTACTCACCTTAAGTTTGTTGCTTATTATGTTGCTGATGTTTGCTTCCTTGCTATGCAGATTGTAAACAATATTGGCGATATCCAGTGCATCCTTCTTACTAATTCTTATTGAGTTACCTAACAAATAATTTCGAGTTACTTTACCAAGCTCATTTGCCCTTGCATGACTGGAGTTCAGGAGCAAGATCAAGGTGGCCTGTAGAATCAGTGAGCTCCATAGGGTTTTGCCCATGTTCTACTCAATTATGTAGCTGGAGATTCAGCAAAGCAGAGAACTCAAGGTTTATTGGATGCAAGTAGAGCCACACTGTATTATATCTTGACTGCCATGGCTAGCCACACCCTACAAACATACCCCTCTTTTCCTACCTCCTTATCTCTATCTTTGCCAGATCCTCCCCCTCTGTACACTCCTTCTCTCACACCCTCCCCTTTGGGATTCCTACCACTTCTCCTAGCCTCTCAACTCAGGCCATCCCAACAATCCAGTCCTTCTTTCTCAGCTTTCCAGTTTAGATTCACCCTGATTCTGTAATGGTAACATATGTGTCTGGCCACCAGAAACTTGAATCTTCATTGTTTATTTCTTCAGAAACTTCTAAAATATCTCTTGGATTACCTGTGTGTTCAGAATTCAGTGGTATCCTTAGCACCAAATTCAAGATCTGGAATGCCTCCCATTCTCTTACATCAGTGTTTAGAGTAAATCTCATCTTTCTCCTTCCTGAGACACTTCTTTGCCAAACCTACAGAGTTAACCTCTACTTTGGAAAAGGATATACTGTTTGTTTTTTCACAATGAATGATCACCATTCAGTCAACATAAACCCAGTAGGTATTCCTGAGCCAAATCATACAGCAGCCTACTAATATATTTCATGTGACTGAACCTGGGAATTAAACTACCTTTTGAAGGCCTGCAGAAATATTACTTGAGTCAACACTATCTGCTGTATGTCATATTCATCACCTGCATGATATAATTAAGGTTCAGGCCATTTTCATTATTTCAGACAACATTTATGATCTCTAGAATACCCTGCTTCTATTCCTTCTGTCTATCTCAGTACTGGTGTTCATGGGTCTCTGGGTGCCTGCTGTGGCTTCATGGCTTAAGTTTAGGATTAGGTCCAAGGCAGACCACAAAAGCAGTGAGATGAAAATTAATTTGTTCTCTGTATTATCAGAAAAAAGCTGGAGATTCAGCATTGTAGAGCAATCAAGATCCTTGAGAAGCAAGACAAGTAATTTTGTACTCTATTCTACTGAGCAAGACTAGACATTTAATCCAAATGCATCCCTCTTTTGCAATTTTTCCTACATGCTATGAACACACTCTCAGTTCTTCCCCCACACCCAAATCCACACTCCTTTATGTTTGTCCCTATAGGATCCTGCCAGATTTCCTGGTTACTCAGCTTACCCAACTCTCACAGATCCAGGCTAATCTCAACTTGCCATGTTCAGGTAGACAAGGTTACCATAAACATTCCCCCTGTAATTGTTTCCTCAAATACTTCAATCTACAATCTCTTTGTCTAGAAAACATATGAAGAGCAATCTTCAATTACTAGCCCCAGAGAATTTTGGGGTGTCCTTAAGCACCTGGAAAAGGCTCTTGAGTCCCTCCTAAGGCTATTACATCATGCCCTTTCCTAAGAAACTTATTGCCAAATGTACTGAAAGAACTTCAACTTTTTAAAAGACACATCTTGTTCCCTTTTCAGAACTTACACGCACCAGTCAACAAACTGCCCAGAGATCTTCCTGGGCCTAACACCTGGGACTTAGAGAGAGAGGACAAGTGAGCGAGCCTGCTTGGACACTGAGTCTGGAAGTCCTATGGAGATATTATGCAAAACAATATGCACTTGATAATTCCCAGTAGACAATCAATATTCTAAAAGATTGAACTATTTTAATATTTTACTTTTTATTGATAACAAAAATGTTGATAATACTTTCATAATAATATGGAGTGCCAGCAACATCTCTATATTAATCAAATAATCTATATTTGGATTATTCTAAGATATATTCCTAATGTTTGTCATTAAGATCTGGGAATTTCCAGGAATTAAGCTGGACTGGACATTGGTGGATTCCCTTCTCAGAACTTTTCATACTGTTCACAGAAGACAGTGAAGCTCACCTAAGGCAAGTTGTGCATGTCTTCATACCTGTAAGTTCATGAGGTCATGGGAAAAACTTATTTTGCTGTTTCTGAGGTTTTTGTCCATTAAACATAGGAACTATTTGGTGTACATTCTTTGATGTAGTAATCTCTATTATGGATCATTCGTGGTCACAATCCTGTGAAGATCTCTTGTGGGTAGCCATAGGTTTCTGATTTCAAGAGAGTAGTGTGTCTGCCATGACCAGAAAGAATGATTATATTCTACCACTTTTAACATTGTGATTGTGTCCTCTCCTGCAATCCAGTGGTATTCAGTGACTGCCTTAAGAAAGGAATAAAAGACTTGTAAATGTTTGTTTGGTTTCAAAATGTTGCTTTAGAACCGAATAATCTATGAGGCAACCCAAGAGAGCAGAGGAAAGTTCCTCACAAGCAGAAGCAGAACCTAGGAGAGTGCATCATCTATGCTATTTACCAACAGACAGAAGTGTCTTTATATCCATTGGAATAAGAGCTTTCACAATGGGTATTGCTATTTTCTATTGTACTGTTAGAGTACCATCTCTTTTGGCAACATGAAAGAAAGAGATGCAATTTCCTTACATACAGTGTTTAAATTGGATGAGCTGCACAATTCCAGCATGAGAAACAGGCTATGGAATGGGGAGACTTCAAGGCAAAGAGCTAGTAGAACTCAGATTGGATAAAGAGAAAAAGAAAATAATGAACGTGGAAAAACTAAATAGAGTAAGGGTGGGATGACAAAGAGAGAAGGAGGAACAGTAACAGGTAAGGATAACTACTGGTAAAGAACTTGAAAATGTCATGAAGAAGTCTATTTTGGAATTTAAAAATGTGTGTGTGTGTGTGTGTGTGTGTGTGTATGTGTGTGTGTGTATGTGTGTGTGTGTGTATAATATGACCCCTCAGGCTAAGGGATCATCGTAGAAGATGTTTTTTAAAGAATGTAAAAGCTGGTTATCCAGTATGTTCATTGTGAGATCATGTATTCTATACATAACAGGAAAGCGAAATGTATGACAAACTCTCAGAAATATGGTTAACCATACCTAAGCAAGATGTGAAAGATGATACTACCAGTAGATATGACAAAAGGATTGGGATTAGATCTCACAAGGCTGCAAATAAGATGAAGTATTACAGATTATCATTAACTACTAAAATTGGGTGAAACTCTCATCCCAAGGGATAAGGATCCTAAGAGTTATCCACTATAGCTGTGAAAATATGTATACATAAGAAACACTAAATGGACTCAGAAGGATATACTTATATATCTATTTCTTGATATATGTAAATATATATTTTCATGTTTAGATAAAAATATGTAAATGCAATGTACATATATGTATATGTATATAATTATAGAAAATGAGGACATTCATTGAAGAGGGAGCATGTATAAAACTCTGAATTGTATAGAAGCAGGTGATGGGTAATGATATAAACACAGTACATAATTATTTCAAAAAAAATTTTTAATTTTTTTTTTGAGACAGGGTTTCTCTGTGTAGCATTGCGCCTTTCCTGGATCTTGCTCTGTAGACCAGGCTGGGCTTGAACTCACAAAGATCTGCCTACCTCTGCCTCCTGGGTGCTGGGATTAAAGGCATGTGCCACCACCGCCCACCTCAAAAATTTATTTTAAAACAAAGATGCACAAGGTTATGCACACATTTATATATTGCATTTTTGATAAGAAACTTGTTGTTATATCCTCTCTATGCTTTTCTATATATATTAGCAACCTGTTGAATATATGTTCATATTCACAGAAAATCCTTTTTTTAGTTTCTGTTCTTTTCTTTTATTTTTTTATTCCACAATACTATTCAGCTCCACATAATAGCCACAGATTCCCTTGTTCTCTCCCTTCCTGCCCCCCTCCCCTTCCCCCCAGCACACCTCCATTCCCACCTCCTCCAGATCAAAGTCTCTCCCCCCACCCACATCCCCCCCAGGACTGGGATCGACTTGGTAGACTCAGTCCAGGCAGGTCCAGTCCACTCCACCCAGATTGAGCCAAGCGTCCCTGCATAAGTTCCAGGAGAAAATCCTTAATACATACTTCTTTATCTGTTTTGTCCACCATTGTTTTAAAAATCCCTTACATAACTTTCACAGATATATCAGAAAGATCATTTTGTTCTCTTGAGGTCAAGTCTATACATGAATGTAAGCTTTTAATCTCTGCAGAGAGATGAAGGGTTTTTTCTCCAGAGAATTTTGCTTAATGGGCCTTAGAAATTCCCTATCATTTTCTTAGACTCAGGAAACTCAGAAGAAGTTCTCTTTGAATCCCACCTTAAATGACTGTCTCTGTCATGGGAGTAGAGTTCTCGGAAAGCTGACATCAGAGGAATACAAGGAACAGCTTTGTCAAATGTTGTCTGATTATTGCATCTGGGCTTTGACTAATACCTGGACTGCTCAGTGACATTCAGAACTGACAATTCCTACAAGGTGCCCAGTGCAACAGCCAGAGGCTGTTGAAGACAATGAAGGCTTTCTCTGAGGTGTTCTACATAGAGTGGTTGGGAGAATGGAAAGCTGGTCTCTTTCTGTGCCTTTCATTATTTGTTGCTTGGTTTTTTTATCTGTTATTACATTTTTTGTTCCTGATAGACTTTATTATAGTCTTAGAAATATGTATTCACTGTTAGAAGCAGTGTAAGCTATTGGGAAAAAATAGAAGTTGATACCATTTTAGTATGTGACATGCTAAAAAGAATCCAATATTAAATTTTACTCAGTCTATCTCCCCTATGTACCCTGGTACTTTATCATTCCCTACCTCAATTTTCACTCTGATGATCACCATTTATATTAGTTAGCAATCAGAACACTGGACAGAATTGTTTCCTGTGTGACAGGCAGGAGGTGAGGTGTTTTATGATACACAGCCAAAGATGATAATGAATTTACAAATAGAAGGAATAGGTACATCTAAGTATGTTGCATTTAATTTTGTTTTCTTTCTGAAATGAACTAGGTATAAGTAAATAAGCAACAAGCCTTAAGTGATGGCTCTGTTCTTCAGACCACTTGATAGAATTGATTCAGTTTCTAAGTATGCAAGTCAGGCAGCTGACAACCTTCTGTAACTTGTTATGTTGATCCAATAGTCAGGACTTCATGGTCACTGCATACATTTGTGTGCACTTAGATGCAAACACACAACACATACAGACACACACAAAATGTGTATAGACACATCTATAATAAAAAAATCCTTAAAACGAAAGAAAACAGCAATAGACAGAGGTCCTTTGACATTGTATTAAATGCTTTTACTTTCTTTCATAACTTAATAAAGCTTAAGCATGAATCCATCTGCTTCCATCAGTTACTGGATGAGGGCTCTATGATGACAGTTAGGATATTTATCAATCTGATTACTGGGGTAAGCCAGCTCAGGAACCTTTTTTACTATTGCTAGTAGTCTAAGCTGTGGTATTCCTTTTGGATTCAGGGAAACTTCCCTAGCACTGGCTTTCTACCTTTTGCTCTGATGTCTGCCTCTGTCTACCAGGCCAAGCTCCAGGAGTCCAGGGAAAGAGAGGGAAGAAGGATTCCATGAGCAAGGGGCATCAAGATCATGAGAGGGAAACCAACAGAGAAAACCAAACTGAGGTAGAGGGAACTCATGAACTTTAGACCAACAGATGTAGAGCCTCCATGGGACTGGGCTAGGTTCTCTGCATAAGTGAGACATTTGTGTAGCTTGGTCTACTTATTGACCCACCTGGCATTAGGATCAGGATCTGTCCCTGTTGCATGAGCTGGCATTTTGGAGCCTATTACCTTTAGTGGGACAACTTGCACATCCTTGATGCAGGAAGAAGGACTTGGGCCAGCCTCAAATGAATGTACCAGGCTTTTCTGACTCCTCATGAGAGGCCTTACCTGTTTGGAGGAGGGAATGGGGTGTTGGTTAGGGGGAAACCTGGGGATGGGTGGGAGGAGGAATGAGAGGAAGATCTGTGATTGGTATATAAATAAATTGAAAAATTCTTAATAAGGAAGAATGAATCCGTGATTTCTGTTTACCTGAAGTGATTTTATTCACATTGCTAGTGTAGGCAGATAAAACACCAAAGTTGTAAATTTGAGTGGATATACAGCTCATGACAAATGCCAGGAAGGATTAATCAACATTAAGATATGGTATTTATGGACAAAGAATAACAGCAGTCATATTTTGAGACTTAGTTCATGAGGTAAATTCCTTGCCATGCTGATGAAAGAGGAACTTCTCAGGTCTTTGCTCCAAACCAGACTTTATGGGCTTGAAGTTCAGAGAACTAAGCCTCCACAGGCCATGTTCACTGTAAATGATCCACACCCAATGCCCTCCCCAAATAATTGAAGAGCATAGGCAAAGAAAACATGAAGATGATAATATATGTTCATATTTCACACTAACAGGGTATTAAAAGACAGGACTTTTGGAGGGGTATTTACATAGTTAAGATTACTTGTATTTCTTTGATCTTAGATTATGAAGCATGACAGAGACAGCAGATCATCATGCTTTCAAAACACAAAGTTCCATGAATATTTGCAAACCACAGGTCAAAAGCTAATCCCTATATTATGTTTTCCACAGAGTGGAGAAATGCAAAGAGCAAATGTATATGTATAAGTATATGATATGTATATGTATATGATAAAAGATGAGCAAACATAGAAAAGCAAGTGTTCTTGTCACGCTGCATTCTTGCCAACAACAAACTCACCACAAATACAAAGGCAGGTGATCATACACGAGATATCCATGGTTAGAAGACAGACTAGAGTTTGAAAAGAAACCTGGAATCCCCAAAAGCAACATGTGATCAGACTTAGCCTCCTATATGCTAATCAGCAAACTACAAATATAAGTTGAGATGAAAAGACTAAGGTGTGTTGGAAAGAAAAGAGAAGAAGGATGAGTGGAAATGTGCATCAGGGTGGCGAAATATCCCAAGTCAAACAAAGATTAAAAGAACAAACACATTAACCCTGGGAACAAAGAATCATTGTATTGGTAGGGAACATTCAAGGCACTACAGAAGGGAACTTCTTGGTAGATAAGTGGCAGTTGGCAAAAATATACTTCAAATAGATCCCTTGAGAGGTCAATATGAGTTTAATGGAACATTCACCATCATCCTAAGAATAATTTGTTGGATCAGTTCATTTGAAAATGTTTTCCATACACAAGTATATAAAATGAAAGTTTTGTTCTTATTGTTGTTGTATGCAAGCACTTAAGAGTAACTTTTGGTTGTCTTGGAAAAATATTTTCTATCCAGTGTGTAGGGAAAATTCTCTGTACAATGAGCATCTAAAGATAAGATGGAATTATCAACCCAAGAATCAATTTGAGACCTCACTGACAAGATTTAACAATATTTATGTGTAGAATAAATTTTTCGAGACATAGTTTCTCTTTGTAGTTTTGTTGCTTATCCTGGCTCTTGCTCTATAGATGAGGCTGGCCTCAAACTCACAGAAATCCACCTGGTTCTGCCTCTCGAGTGCTGGCATTAAAGGTGTGCACCACCACAGCCAGTAGTTAGATGAAATTTGATCCAAAGCATCCTTTATATTCAAAGATGATGTGGTCAGGTAATCAGCAATCTATCTATCTATCTATCTATCTATCTATCTATCTATCTATCTATCTATCTATCTATCTGTCATATATATATATATATATATATATATATTCCATCTATATGTAAAAAAAGTTAACCGTGTTTGTGTTAGAAACTGAAGAACCTTGTGATGACAACATGAGATAGTACCAGATTTATAACCATTAACTCTAGAACATTTGAAGGAGGGAAGTTTCCCAATTATTTTCTGAAACATAAGCCCAAAGGTTAAAAAAGATCTAGAATCAGCACTATAGTGATTCAGTTGATTACAGTGGAAAGGACAAGGCCTCGTTAACGCCAAACCATCAGATGTGTAGAGCTTTATTGTGAAAAATATGAAGAAATCTCATGTTTTGTACAGGAGAAAGCATAATCAAGAAATTCTTATGTCGATTTGTCATTCAAAAAACTAAACTAGAATGTAACTATGACAAGTCATTATAGAAAATTTCTAAATGTGTTTCTAACATTTCTTGCTCATATTCTTTCCTTTGGAATTTGGAGAATAGTTGCAGGATTTACAATGAATATGACTAACGAATTATTATAAATTAAATCAACACAGTGTACATGTTGATAGGAATTTACAGTCTTCATCAAAGCAAACTTACAATGACTAACCCAAAAACTACAGCGAACCAGCACTTACATGGCAGAAGCAGAAAGTCTGAGTGTTTGGTGGGAATCAAATCTACAGAGATGTCAGGGTAGGAATTGCAGTAGCAGAGTAACCTCCTCCACCCTCCAGGTAAAGGCAAAGCACAAAAGCACTTTGCTTGAGAGTACTCAATCAAGTCAAGAGAGCACGTACATAAACTATACTTGCTTAAAGTCAAACTACACTCAGGATGTGATTCCACAACTATTATTTGGTTCATATATTTTATGCTCACTTAGGCTCACGTATTTAAATATTTGGTTCCTAGTAGACTGTCAATGGTTACACTGAAGAGACCCTTTGGAGTTCTTAATTGTATTAATTTTAATAATGTAAGAGACACACTGAAGAAATTAGAAGGTTTTTATTTTCATTGAAATTGACAGAAAAACACCAGTATAGGCAAGGGAGAATTCCCATAGGCCATTAGGTCTGAGGAGATAAGAAGAAAAATGTTCTGCTTTTTGTGCTAGCCATGGAGGTCAGAGATATAGAAAGGAAACCCAACATATCAGGGGGAAATTATTCAGTGCAAAGTTGAGCCTTTAGGTAAAGAGGTTATCAGTCCAAGAATTTTGTGCCTCAGAAGGAAAAAATACATTAGGGACCCAGTGGACATAGAAGTGCTCTATGAATGGATGTTTCTTGGACAAAAGCCCACAACTTCCCAGGCGACTGGATATGTAGGTAGCCCTCTGCATAAAGACCTGATATGGTTTTGCTTCAGTCCTCCTCTCAAACTGTGTTCTTACACACGTTAATCTTGTAACTTTCTCTAGTCTGAACTACTGTCCAAGAAAAGCTATCCAGGATAGTTCTGGAACCTTTAGTATGTGGAATCTTACTGGAGAATGTTTATCATTTTGAATGGAACTTCAAATTTATTTTCCAACTCCCATCTAGTCCAGAACAGCTTGATCCTTAAAATATGGCTGTGCTGATGAGATTTGGAGAAAGTACAGACACATAGAAACAACTACCAAAAGCTGGAATCAAGTGGGACATCCTCAGTCTGATAGAGCAGAAATATGTACTCAATAACCCTAAATATCCTTGGGCTTTTTTACAGCACAAGAAGGAGGAAGTAAATAGTTTTTGAAGGAGGTATCATGTTTTGCATATATGGGAACCTGACACTGAGATTGCTAATTTTTGTATAATCTGATCAATTAATTTCAAACACTCACACTTGGATAATACTTGAGCATCCGCCAGAAAAAGGCTTTGCCAGTTCACCAGAGTCTGAGGGACTGGAGTCCTGAAAAGCCTGTGTCCAAGTTAACAATAAATATTCACCCAGCACTTAACCAATTCTTTACATATTCCCTCAAGACCTTCTCTATTTCCCACACACTCCCTCCCTAAGCTACTTTACTGCAGATGCAATGTGGTCGACCATACTCACCTTCCTGCATCATTTCTATTCTGACATGGTAGAACATAATTGCTGAAAACCAAGTCCTCAAAAGCCATTACTTAGGTGCATTCATTTTTATTGATATTTTTATCATCGAAATTGGGAAAGAAACTAAGGTAGAAAATGGATAATTAGAAGTAGAGCCTGTTGAATTGAATGGTGTTGTAAAATAATAAAAAAAAGTAGAGTCATGGCTATGATACACATGACCATCTGATTCTTAGTCCCTTAAAAGTTGTCTGTGGAGGAAAGGGAAAAAATGTCCAGCTATGAGATAGAAAAGGCTTCAGATGCTCTAAGGAGTACATAATAGTCCATGCTGGCAGGAGTTTGGGATATCAGAACGATTAGGAAATTATGAATCATGGAAGCCTGGCTACAGGATGTCAGAGAATGACAATGCCAACATTGGGTAATAGGCTAGAGACCATTGCAGTTATATTCTGGCAAAGAATCTGGAATATTTAGTTTTTGTCCTGAGAATTTGAATGAGTCTGAATTTGATGTAATGAATGAATGTGTTTGAAAAACAAAATTTCAAAATGGGTCAGCACTAACTACGGGGCATTGGTATTGCTCTACATTCTTTGCAGGTATTCACTGAAAATAAACAAGGAATGAAGTAATAAGATGTGAGAAGAAATGTGCAATTTAGAGGCAAGTAGCATGACCAAGTACAAAGTTGGACGCTCTGGAAAAGAGACTGTGCGATTACTCTAAATAAAGCTCAGACTCTATACTGTGATGCATGTAAACCTATTCTGAGGACAAGGCCCCACCCAGTAAAGACTTAAAGATGGAATATGTGGATTTGGTGAAAATAGAGAGCCTAAAATGAGAATGGGGACACCGGGCTTCCTGTCTTAAGCAACTACCCAGGAAAATATTTTCTCTGAACCATAATCAAAGTGTAGGTAAATATTGTATTGTAGCCCAAGAGGTCAGTGTTCCATATAGAGATGGTAACAGATTTAATAAGCAATGTCCATATAGTAATGAAACCCAATTGACAGTATTGTGGAATGTTTTCTACTGTTTTAGAGAATATCTGATGAAAAGGATGATTGGGTTCCCTGAAAAGAATCCTGAGATACCATTCCATGAACCTATTCAGATGAAGTATAATTAGCAATTAACTGGTGCTGGTGGGGTGGCAGAAGTGAATGGCAATGCATGTATGGCTATTCCAGGCACTGAGAGCAATTATATATGAGTGTTTTAATCCTCAACAGATTATTTATTCCACCTACAAAAGGGTCAGATAAAATTAGAGAGTCAGAAGTGGAAACACTTGGAAAGCATAAAGATTAGTAAATCACTACCAAATATTCAATATTCCAGTCAGTGGGCTTTGCAAAAAATGATCACAATGTAGTTCATGTTGCCTGTACTGGACCTACACAAGAATGGTCCTACACAGGTTTGTTCTTATCGATAATAACTTATAAATCAGGGATATGCTGAAGAAGCAATATGCCTTTCTACTGAACATGGGACTACTGGTGGATTCTCAGAAGACAGACATTGTTTTTAGTTTTATGCCCAATAGTAAGCCACACCTGGCTCCAATGGATACTTTGAAACCTGTGCTCAAAAAGATAGTCCAAGTGAGTGGTTCACAGAATAAAATGAAGATGTGAGTTTTGAAAAGGACATGTCCTTTATTGGCGGATAGGAAGGTGACAGAAATGGGAAGTTGACAGAGTAGGGAGTGAGAATGCACATAATGCACTGTATATGGTAACCATTACAAAAATCTTCACCATCTACACAGAACATATATTTGTAGATGGAGGCGGTGAAGGAAATTGCCTGTCTTGGTCTCATGTTGCCATCAGCGTTGCCACTACGACTCTACAGGACCCAGGTAGGTCACACTGTCAACACCCATTGTAACAGCTCTCCCTCCTTGAACAGGAGGATATATATATATATATATATATAGCCGTTGGTGGATACAGTAGTCATGTCATTCTACTGGGTTGTCCTTTCTTTGGTTGTCATACAGCAAAGTGGTTTTGTTTTACAATAACCTTTTGGAAGTATACAGCAAACTCATACTGTATTGCTTTGGGTGTTATAGGTTTTCCTTTGCTGGGATTCACTAATCAAATCAGTCACTGTAGAAAAATGTATTTGTGGAGAAAACACAGCCCCATGTTACAAAAGATAGATAGAAATCACTGTGGAATCCTTTCTTCTGGGCATGGCAAGATATTCCTGTTTGAAATCAGAAAATAATGGCTACCCATATGAGACTTTCATAATATTATGTCCAGAAACATTCCCTCACAAAGTGTCAAGAAGGGTCACTTGGTAAATGAGGGGCCGAAACAGTGCCCAAGGCAATGATTAATATGTCAAAAATGTACTTTAATTTGCTCCTAACTGTTATTAAAATCTAACACCAGAAAGAGTAAAAGAATCATTCTCCTTGTTCTTATGATCATGTAGAGAAGAAGAGTTGGTTTCCCCCCTTAGATGAGAATTGTTACCTCTCTATGAAGAGTATATTAAGCACCCAGAAAAAGATCCATCAATGTGTAGACTCTCCATTCAGCTAAATATGTGTCAATACCTAATCCTAATTGCAAGCATTAGGACTGGATCTAAGGATAATCCTGATACAGAGGTCTTGGTGACATTAAATATTAAAATTAAATTATCAATATCGTGAATATCAAAACAAAATGTTACTAATATAGTTCAGTATTTTGGAATGCTTATTGTTTACTGGTAAATACTTAAGTACCTATTGTTTCAGAGAATAACTCTACTCATCTCCATGATAGAGTATCAACACAGCTGCAGGCATCTGTCTTCTATCTCAAAGCTTTGGGGAATAGGCCAAGGGAGGCTTGGAGATATTTGTTGAACAAATGTGTAGAATGGTACTCGTGAGTGCTAGAAAGAAAATACTTTGTCTTTTTTTTTTTTTTTACAGTAGATCATTACACAGCAGATTTGAAAAGATGCTCCTCAGGAAAGGCCTGGGTAAGTCTACAATGAGCTAATAAGTAAGCAGATTCAGAGAAGCTTGCTTGTGAATAGAAGGAACCACCATGAGAGCAGGACACACAGCCAGGATCTTCTATATTAGCCTCTGATGTGCAATTAAATTGAATGAAAGCAAAGATGAGATGGCAGCACTGGCTTATCATCTGCTATGAACTATAGGCTAACACTTAGAGAGCCCCATTAGATCTGTAGTAAAGAGCCCCTGCTGCAATCCAATAACTTGGATCCCATGAGAAAAGTAAAGTGGTGAAGAGAGAGAAATTCGGATGTGAGAGAGGATATCCATCAGAGGATAACCTTTAATACAGAGGAATGGAAAGCTTTTGATTCAGCCTAAAGAAGGTAACCTGAAATATGAACTAGTGTGGAGAACAATGGCAGGGAGAATTCTGTCTATTATTTGCTTAAATATGAAAAATCTTGAAATTGAAAGAATTGGTGTAATGAAAAGACAAGAATGTAAAGATGAGAGAAAAAAGAATTCAGTATGACAATATAACCAGGGTCAATGGAGAATAAATAGACAATTCCACAATCTAGTGAACAAAGCCCCATGACTATAAGAGATAATCTACAGTGAATTACAGAAAGTACACTCCTTGATGGGAAGAGGCTGTAGGAAACTCATGTGAGAATTAAGATAATATCGCTAAACACACTGAATGTATACAAGAATGTTTATGTGAAAAATAGAGTTCAAGTAGGTTTCTTTTGAGGGCAACAAGTACGCAGTCTAGTTACACCTCTCCACTGAACAGAGGGCTACTGGTGAATTTTGAAAAAAGGAGCATGCATTGTCTTCCATTGTATACCCAAGAGTAAGCTGCTAGGAGCTAGTGGAAAATTTTTAAAATGTGGTAAAAAAAAAAAAAAAAAACTCAGTCCAGGTAAAATGAGTGGCTACAAAGTAAACCAAAATACCATGAGTGTTAAAAGAAACATATAGTTAGGACACGAAGGTGACAGTAATATGAAATTGAAGAGAAGATGAAGAATGAGAATACACTGTGTATGGTAAATAGTGAACAAACCCTGACCGTTTACCCTGTATATGCATTTCACAAAACAGTAGTGGAAAGAAATTATTTGTCTTGTTTTCCTGATGCCATCAGAATTGCTACTTTGACTCTGTAAGTCACATGATACATGAACAACACCCATTGTAACAGCTCTCACTCACGCCTTGTAAGGAAGTGGTGTTGGTGGCTAGGGTAGACACTGCAGTGTTCTGGTTTCTAGCTCCTTTCCATTTTAATTTTCTTCTCTCTCTTGTGTTGTCTCGCAGTGTAAAAGGTTGGTTCTAAAGTAACACTTTGGGACTCCACAGGAAATGAATAAGACTTCAATACATTCTGTGTAACAGAGTTTTTCCTTGCTGTGCTTCACCAATCATGGCAGTAACTGTAAATCCCTGGGTTTGTGGAGAGAGCACAGTCCCAATGTTACAAGGTGATGAATTGCAACTATTGTTGAACTCCTTCTCATAGTCATGGCAGAGACATTGCTGTCGTGAAATCAGAACCATTGGCATCCACAGAGGACTTTTTAAGATTATTCCCAGAATCATTCCTTCATGGACAGAAAAGAAGGTGACTAGAAAATCTAGGATAAAAAACAAAACAAAACTGTTTAGAGCAGTGTTTAACATCTTAAAAAAGTACATTAGGTGATTCCTAACAATTTTTATGGACAGAAAAACCAAAAACAACAAAATAAATATTTCTAGTATGTCATCATCATGCCAAATATGTGAGTTGGTCTTTTCTGTTAGATGAGCACCATAACTTCAACAGCCAGATTGTAAATAGTCAAGTTATCATGAAGAAAGCATGAGTTAAAGGTAACACTAGATTTCAGTCCAGGAGAGCAGTACTGCAAAACCAAGGGGCAGAGATCTGGACCAAATGTGTGTACTTCACCTACTTAAACGACCAAATTTGAAAATATAGAAAGGAATAATTGAAAAAGGATTTGGTCCTTTGTCTTTTGGGATATTTGAAGTTTAAGTTATTTGCTGACTGTAATTTTAGAAGTAATCATGGTTCTCAATGTTTTATAAGTTGTTTGTTTGTTTGTTTGTTTGTTTGTTTTTTGATCCTGCCCCCAACTTCACTTCTGGACCAGAGATGAGTATCCAGGTCCAACCCCAACCCCATCCCTGGGCACCAGCCACTCCGGGAAGACCTGCCCAACTTGGCCACAGGCTCTGGCCACCGGGCGGGTAACCTTCTAGCCCCACCGGGAGGGATCCCCTTTTCCAAGCCCCCTGGCAGCCCCTGCAATCTCCGCGCCCTGCCACCACGCCCATCTGCCCAAGACCCCAGCCACTTCCTGAGACTAAGAGACTGGCCCCCAGCTCCCATCCTGCCCCTGACTTCCCTTCTGGACCAGAGAGTTGGACAAGAGAACTCCCTTTTGGACAAGAGAGAGAGACTTCCTGAATCTGTCAGCTCTTTCTGAAACAAGTACACTGATGAAACCAAGAAGGAACCACGAGGAGATGGGCAGACGTCAAGGCAGAAGTACATACAACAAAATGAAGAGCAATACAGCATCACCAGAACCTAGCCCCCCTCCAACATCTAGACCTGAACACCAAAAATTGGAAGAAGCAGAAGAAAGTAGCCTTAGGAGTAACTTCATGAAGAAGGTAGAGGCTTGTGTAGAGGAAAAGACAAGCAAATTGGAAGAAGGCTGTAAACAACTAGAGGAAAGGGCAAACAAATTAGAAGAAAACAATAAAGCCCTCCAAGAAAACAATAAACTCCTGGAAGAAAACAATAAAGTCCTGCAAGAAAACAATAAAGCAATGAAAGAAAATCATGAAAAAGTAATGAAACAAACAAAGGAAACAGTCCAAGAACTGAAAAGGGAAATTGAAAAAATAAAGAAGACACAAACAGAGGGAATGCTGGAAATAGAAAATCTGAGTAAAAGATCGGGAACTTCAGATGCAAGCATAACCAACAGAATACAAGAGATGGAAGAGAGGATTTCTGGCATTGAAGATACAGTAGAAGAAATAGTTTCATCAGTCGAAGGAAACACTAAAGCCAAAAAAGTCATGAACCAAAATGTCCAAGAAATTTGGGACACCATGAAAAGACCAAACCTACAAATTATAGGGATAGAAGAAGGTGAAGAATACCAACTCAAAGGCACAGAAAATATATTCAACAAAATTATAGAAGAAAACTTTCCCAACTTAAAGAAGGAAATGCCTATGAAGATACAAGAAGCCTATAGAAAACCAAACAGACTAGACCCCCCAAAAAAGTCCCCTCCACACATAATAATTAAACAACTAAATGTACAGAATAAAGAAAGAATATTAAGAGCAGCCAAGGAAAAAGGCCAAGTGACCTATAAAGATAAACCCATCAGAATAACACCCGACTTCTCAATGGAGACTTTGAAAGCCAGAAGGACCTGGACAGATGTAATGCAGACACTAAAAGACCATGGATGTCAGCCCAGACTAATATACCCAGCAAAACTTTCAATCATCATAGACGGAAGGAACAAGACATTCGAAGACAAAGCCAGATTTAAACAATACCTATCCACAAACCCAGCCCTACAGAAAGCACTAGAAGGAAAATTCCAACTGAGGGAAGTCAGATACACACTTGAAAACACAGGCAATAGATAAAGCCACAACAGTAAACCCCAAAGAAGAGAAGTACACACACACTACCACCAAAAATAACAGGGATGAAGAATCACTGGTCATTAATATCCCTTAATATCAACGGACTTAATTCATCTATAAAAAGACATAGACTTACAGAATGGATACGAAAGCAGGACCCATCTTTCTGCTGCATTCAAGAAACACATCTCAAACTGAAAGAGAGACACTACCTAAGAATAAAAGGCTGGGAAAAGACTTTTCAATCAAATGGTCTTAAGAAACAAGCAGGGGTAGCCATCCTGATATCCAACAAAATAGACTTCAAACTAAAATCAATCAAAAGAGATCAAGAAGGACATTACATCCTCATCACAGGAAAGATCGACCAAGATGAAGTTTCAATTCTGAACATATATGCCCCAAACACAAGGGCACCCACACATGTAAAAGAAACATTACTAAAGCTTAAACCACATATAAAACCCCACACATTAACAGTGGGAGATCTCAACAACCCACTTTCACCACTGGACAGATCTCCCAAATCAAACTTAACAGAGAAATAAAGGACTTAACTGATGTCATGACCCATAAAGGCATTTTTTAAAAAATCAGAATTGTTGAGATGGATTATGAAAATAGATAACCAAATTTCATGTTTTATACAGGAGAAAGCAGAATCAAAAAATCAATATCGGGCTTCAGTAAAGACTTATCATTTGAGAAGTGAGACTAGAATGTAAGTGTGATAAACCATTAGAGAAAATTGTCAGTCTTCATGGTAATCCTTACTCACATGTATTCTATCACTTTAGAATAATGTGATGAGGGTTGACATCAGGTATTAAAACAAATATGTCTAGGCTCAGCTCTGTTTTAAAAGACAAATATTTACAAGTTGAATTAAAAATAATTATCTATTGATAGGTGTTTGCAGTTCCAATAAAGCAAACTTACAAGAACTACAAGTCCAAACAACAGTTATCCAGCACTTATGCCTGAAAAAGAAAGACCTAGTGTTTGGTTGGAGATCCAGCTACAGAGCTGTTGGTGGAGAACTTGTAGCTGCAGAGTGGCCTAAACGCAAAGCACAGAAACACTGAGACAGAGATGAGGCAGGCAAGTTGGAGGAGGGGCATGTATATTAGTTATTCTTGTGTAAAGCTAACCCACACTTGTACACAAAATCCTAAATGATTTTATTAAATAAAAATGCAGATTCAGATATAGGGGTGAAATCCTAAGAGGTCCAGGACATAGGTAAAGCCAGAACTAATCTGACCTCACCATTGCTAGTGTTTCTGGCATTTGGCTTCCCATTTTTCTCGGCGTGTGGGTAGCTTCATTTCCTTTATTAAATGCCAATCTACTATTGAGAATCCAGACTCTGTTAGCCTAGTTGCTCCTCCAAGAATAACTGTCCCAGCTACTGTTCCACTGCACACCAGGAATCATCGGCCCACTGCCTGCTCAGCTGCCTTTGAAAGAAGGGGCAAGGACCTTTGCCTGATTGCAAAGCCACTTCAGCAATGGGGCCATGTTGTCCTGGCCTCAGAGGATACCTGTTGCAAAGCTGCAACCACACTTGTCTTGGCAATGATTGGCAGTCCTTTGTTTTGTGTCTTGCTTATCCATTTTGGACAACATACTGTCAACAGTTTATGCAAGGGCACTTCCTTAGCCAGTGGCTAACTTTTGCCACAATGAGAGTTACGTTCATATACATTTTCATGTTGAATTCTTTCACTGACTCGAGAAAACATTCAAAATTATCTGTATATATGCCTGATGGTACATAGCCTAATGACTGCATAAAGAAAGCTCCAAGAAGATTACCCACCACACAAATTAATTTCAGCTTCTATTTTCCACTAGTGCCTATGTAAGATAGGTGTTGGGGCATTCACCAGTGCTTGTATTGTAGAGAGCAGATCCCATTCCAATGTGTAGAATGACATGAAAGGAAGGACATATGGTTAACACTATCCCTGACGGCCCTCTTCTGTATCCCAGATAAGAAGTACAATATTCTGACTTCTCTGAACTTGTGCAATACCTAGCGGCTTTGATATCAGATTATCAACTGATAACAGATAGGATAGAATAACCTGCCTAAAAGACCCAACACAGAGAGGATCTTGAAGATTCTCTAAACAGGGCTGAATGCCTAGGGACTTAACAGATTGCAGCATCCTGGTTGGGAATTTTAAGAGCATTGGCTCTAATTTTGAAATTTCTTTCACAAGTGAAATACTTTCAACTGATGTCTCATATCACAATAAAATACTTTGTAATAGAGAAAATAGTCAGTCTGAAAGATTTTTTATGAATAATCACAAAAAGGGATGGATTGGGGGAAAGGCTTGGGGTGGAGGAGAGAGGACACGGGAATCCGGTGGTGATATATAAAATTAAATTAAATATAAAATAAAATATTTATTAAAAAAGAATAACCCCATATTGGAAATGCGTTGTCAGTTTTGCTGCAACCCCTTCAAGCAATTGCAGTCTTGACAGCTGAAAGGGAAAAGCACAGCTTTACCTGTACCATATTGTCCTCCACTAAGTTACTATTATGATGCCCAACTTGAACCATGGTGCCTGTTCCTACCACATATAACACCTGAAGTGGATCCTCATGCTATCCCTATAGGATTATTTGGTCCCTGGCCTAAAGGCATGGTGGGCTTTTTATTTATTTTTTTTTATTTTTTTTTCCGTGAATGACAGCCCACAGTAATATACCCAGCAAAACTTTGAATCATCATAGATAGAATGAACAAGACATTCCAAGAAAAAGCCAGATTCAAACAATACTTATCCACAAACCCAGCCCTACAAAAAGCACTAGAAGGAAAATTCCAACCTAAGGAAGTCAGATACACACTCGAAAACACAGGCAATAAAAAAACCAACAGCAGTAAACCCCAAAGAAGACAAGTACACACACACTACCACAAAATATAATAGGGATGAACAATCACTGGTCATAAATATCCCTTAATATCAACAGACTTAATTCACCTATAAAAAGACATAGACTTACAGAATGGATACAAAAGCAGGACCCATCTTTCTGCTGCATTCAAGAAACACATCTCAAACTGAAAGAGAGACACTACCTAAGAATAAAAGGCTGGGAAAAGACTTTCCAATCAAATGATCTTAAGAAACAAGCAGGTGTGGCCATCCTGATACTCAACAAAATAGACTTAAAACTAAAATCAATCAAGAGAAGGGCATTACATCCTCATAACAGGAATGCTCCACCAACATGAAGTTTCAATTCTGAACATTTATGCCCCAAACACAACGGCATACACATATGTAAAAGTAACATTACTAAAGTTTAAACCACATATAAAACCCGACACATTAATAGTGGGAGATCTCAACAACCAACTTTCACCCCTGGACAGATCTCCCAAATTGAAACTTAACAGAGAAATAAAGGACTTAACTGATGTCATGACCCAATTGGACCTAATAGATATCTACAGAACATTCCATCCTAACAAAAAAGAATATACCTTCTTCTCAGCACCCCATGGAACTTTCTCTAAAATTGACCACATACTTGGCCACAAAGCAAATCTCAACAGATACAAAAAAACAATAGGAATAACCTCCTGTGTTCTACCAGACCACCATGGTTTAAAGTTAGATTTCAACAACAACAAAAAATCCAGAAAACCAACAATCTCATGGAAACTTAATAATGCTCAACTGAATCACCAAAGGGTTAAGGAGGAAATAAAGAAAGATATTAAAGACTTCCTAGAGATCAATGAAAATGAAGACGCCACACACTCAAACTTTTGGGACACTATGAAAGCAGTGCCAAGAGGGAAATTCATAGCACTAAATGCCCACATAAAGAATTTGGAAAAATCTCACACTAGTGACTTAACAGCACACCTGAAAGCTCTAGAACAAGAAGAAGCAAAGTCTCCCAGGAAGAATAGATGCCAGGAAATTATCAAAGTGAGAGGTGAAATTAATAAAATAGAAACTAAGAGAGTAATACGAAAAATTAATGAAACAAAGAGTTGATTCTCTGTGAAAATCAAGAAGATAGACAAGCCCTTATCCAAACTAACCAAAATACAGAGAGAGAGAATCCAAATCAACAAAATCAGAAATGAAAAGGGGGATATAACAACAGACATTGAGGAAATACAGAGAATGATCAGGTCACATTTCAAAAACCTCTACTCCACAAAACTGGAAAACCTAAAAGAAATGGACAATTTTCTGGATAGGTACCACATACCTAAGTTAAATCCAGACCCGATAAACTATTGAAATACTCCAATAACCCCTAAGGAAATAGAAACAGTCATTAAAAGTCTCCCAATCAAAAAAAGCCCAGGACCAGATGGTTTCAGTGCAGAATTCTACCAGATCTTCAAAGAAGAGTTAATACCAATACTCTCTAAATTGTTCCACATAATAGAAACAGAAGGAACATTACCAAACTCCTTCTATGAGGCTACAATAACCCTGATTCCCAAACGAACCAAGGATACAACAAAGAAAGAGAACTACAGACTGATCTCCCTCATGAACATTGATGCAAAAATACTCAAAGAAATACTGGCAAACAGACTCCAAGAACACATTAGAACAATTATCTACCATGATCAAGTAGGCTTCATCCCAGGGATGAAAGGGTGGTTCAACATACAAAAGTCCGTCAATGTAATACACCATATAAACAAATTCAAAGAAAAAAACCACATGATCATCTCACTAGATGCAGAAAAGGCATTTGACAAAATCCAATACACCTTCATGATAAAAGTCGTGGAGCAATCAGGAATACAGGGAACATACCTAAACATAATAAAGGCAATTTACAGCAAGCCAACAGCCAACATCAAATTAAATGGAGAGAAACTCAAAGCAATTCCACTAAAATCAGGAATGAGGCAAGGCTATCCACTCTCCTCATACTTATCCAATATAGTTCTTGAAGTTCTAGCCAGAGCAATAAGACAACATAAGGAGATTAAGGGGATACAAACTGGAAAGGAAGAAGTCAAGCTTTCCCTATTTGCAGATGACATTATAGTATACTTAAGTGACCCCAAAGATTCCACCCAGGAACTGATAAAGCTTATAAACACCTTCAGCAACATAGCAGGATACAAGATCTACTCAAAAAAATCAGTAGCCCTCCTCTATACAATGGACAAAGAAGCTGAGAAGGAAATCAGAGATACATCACCCTTTACAATAGCCACAAATGACTTAAATACCTTGGGGTAACACTAACCAAGCAAGTGAAGGACCTATATGACAAGAACTTTAAGTCCCTGAAAAAAGAAATTGAAGAAGATGTCAGAAAATGGAAAGATCTCCCATGCTCATGGATAGGCAGGACCAACATATTAAAATGGCAATCTTACCAAAAACAATCTACAGATTCAATGCAATCCCCATCAAAATACCAACAAAATTCTTCACAGACCTGGAAAGAATAATACTCAACTTCATATGGAAAAACAAAAAACCCAGGATAGCCAAAAGAATCCTGCACAATAAAACAACTTCTGGAGGCATCACAATCCCTGACTTCAAACTCTACTATAGAGCTACAGTAATAAAAATAGCTTGGTATTGGCATAAAAACCGACATGTGGACCAATGGAATCGAATTGAAGACCCTGACATTAACCCACACACCAATGAACATACAATTTTTGACAAAGAAGCCAAACGTGTACAATGGAAAAAAGAAAGCATCTTCAACAAATGGTGCTGGCATAATTGGATATCAACATGTAGAAGGCTGCAAATAGATCCATATCTGTCACCATGCACAAAACTTAAGTCCAAGTGGATCAAAGACCTCAACATAAATCCAGCTACTCTGAACCTGCTAGAAGAGAAAGTAGGAAGTAGTCTTGAATGCATTGGCACAGGAGATCACTTCCTAAATATAACACCAGTAGCGCAGACACTGAGACAAACAATCAATCAATGGGACCTCTTGAAACTGAGAAGCTTTTGTAGAGCAAAGGATATGGTCAACAAGGCAAAGCAACAGCCTACAGAATGGGAACAGATCTTCACCAACCCCACATCTGACAGAGGACTGATATCCAGAATATGTGAGGAACTCAAGAAATTAGACATGAAAAAGACCAAGAGTCCAATTAAGAAATGGGCTATAGAACTAAACACAGAATTCTCAACAGAGGAAACTGTAATGGCTGAAAGACATTTAAGGAATTGCTCAACATCCCTAATCATCAGGGAAATGCAAATCAAAACAACTCTGAGATACCACCTTACGCCCTCAGAATGGCTAAGATCAAAAACACTGAAGACACTTTATGCTGGAGAGGATGTGGAACTCGGGGAACTCTCCTCCACTGTTGGTGGGAATGCAAGCTTGTACAACCACTTTGGAAATCAATATGGCGCTTTCTTAGAAAATTTTGGAATCAATCTCCCCCAAGATCCAGTTATATCACTCTTGGGCATATACTCAAGAAATGCTCAATCTTCGCCGGGCGTGGTGGCGCACGCCTTTAATCCCAGCACTCGGGAGGCAGAGGCAGGCGGATCTCTGTGAGTTCGAGGCCAGCCTGGGCTACCAAGTGAGCTCCAGGAAAGGCGCAAAGCTACACAGAGAATCCCTGTCTCGAAAAAACCAAAAAAAAAAAAAAAAAAAAAAAGAAAGAAATGCTCAATCTTACCACAAGAGCACTTGCTCAGCTATGTTCATACCAGCATTGTTTGTAATAGCCAAAACCGGCAAACATCCTAGATGCCCTTCAACTGAAGAATGGATAAATAAATTGTGGCACATATACACAATGGAATACTACTCAGCAGAGAAAAACAATGACAGCATGAGCTTTGCAGGCAAATGCATGGATCGAGAAAAAAATCATCCTGAGTGAGGTAACCCAGACTCAGAAAGACAAATATGGTATATATTCACTCATAGGAGGATAGTAGATGTGCAACAAGGATGACTGGACTGCTTCTCACATCACCAGTGAGGCTACCTCTAAAACAAGACCCCAAGAAAGATACGGGGATCACCCAATTAAGGAGAAATGGATGAGATCTACATGAACAGCCTGGACATGAGTGGGAGCAATGAACGGTGAGGGTCGAAGGAAAGAGAACAGGAAATCCCACCTGGATCAAGAACAGAGAGAGAACAAGAAATAGAAGACCATGGTAAATGAAGACCACATGAGAAAAGGAAGAAACAAAGTGCTAAAGAGGCCCACAGAAATCAACAAAGATACCCCCACAAAAGACTGCTGGCAATGGCCGAGAGACAGCCGGGGCTGACCTACTCTGGTGATGGGATGGTCAAACACCCTAATAGCTGTGCCAGAAACCCCATCCAAGGACTGAGGAATCTGGATGCAGACATCTACTGCTACGCCTCAGGTGGAGCGCTGGGAGTCTAATTAGCGAGAAAGAGGAGGGTTTATATGAGCGAGAATTGTTGAAACCAAGGTTGGATAAAGCACAGGGACAAATAGCCAAACTAATGGAAATACATGAACTATGAACCAAAGGCTGATGGGCCCCCAACTGGATCAGGCCCTCTGGATAGGTGAGACAGTTGATTGGCTTGATCTGTTTGGGAGGCATCTAGGCAGTGGTACCAGTTCCTGGGCTTGCTGCATGAGATAGCTGTTTGAAACCTGTGACTTATACAGGGACGCTTGGCTCTATCTGGGAGGAGGGAACTGGACCTGCCTGGACTGTGTCTATCAGGTTGATCTCAGTCCTCGGGGGTGGCCTTGATCTGGAGGTGGTAGGAATGGGGGGTCTACTGGGGGGAAGGGGAGGCGTGCAGAAAGTGGGAGAACAAAGGATCTGTGGCTGTTATGTAGAAGTGAATAGTATTGTACAATAAAAAAAGGAAGGCCACATCTCTTAATACTTCTGTCCTTTCAAATAGTGGCAATATTTTGTGATTCAAATATTTGAGCTTCTGGGGAATCCTTATTTAAAACGTCATATGCCATCTTCTGGCCCCTCAAGTATGTTCATGTTAGTATTGACACATGTTCTGGGTTTTTCTTAGCTACCCCATTAACTGAGAAGTAGTTAACCTTTTCATTACTCATCATCCACAATCTTTTTCGATAGACTGCCCTCTGAAAATGTTGAAAATAATGATGTTCCTTCATATACTACTGATGCATTTAAAAACTTTTGAACCAGCTTTAATGTTGCAAATAAAATTGGTATCTATCATAGTCCTTGAGGATAAATAAGAATTGAATGGGTTCATGGGTTTATTAATGTTAAATTATAATATTATTTATGTCAAATAATAACATTATATAAGAAGCAAGAATATACATAGCCTCTTACTCCTTCCAACTATTTTAGTCATACTTTATTTTCTTTACATTTTTTGAGAATGGATTAATAACAACCGGCTACTGCAGAATCATTAAGTGGTAATCAGGCTTCAGAAGGAGAGGTTATGTGCAAAGTTCCTGCTACACGGAAAATGTATGGCCCTGACTCTATGTTAATGGATGGGCAAAATTATGTCTATATTTTTTCCACAGAAAGTTTACTGGACATATTAGGTCTTAAGTGGCTTGTCTGGCACTCCCAGAGCCAGAGTGGGTAACAGCTGTGGAAACTCAATGCAATTTAAAGATGCAAATTAAACATTTGAATCTGAGGAATAAGCCAGGACAACAAATGATCCTGGTTTATATGGAAATGTCAATGTCCATCTTAGGAAGAGATTATATGCCTTAACACTGAGGGAATTTATTTACTTAAGGAGATAGTATCTTACTTCTACTCATTAACTTGACTATTTAAATATTCTGACATTATTCTTTTTCTGACCTGTTGATAGTGATGGAAACTACTGGTCCTGTGCAGCAAATTCCCTTTGTCTCAAACAGTATCATGGGAGGGTCTGTCAATTAGATTACTGGCCAAAGATACAGTGTTTCTTCACCAGTCTTCTATGTCTCAGGTTTGCCTCCCATTGTTCATTTTAACTCTATGGAGTAACATGAACTATTTGTATTGTTTGTCATTGGTGGGTCAGGATGGGTGTGCCCTTCACATTCAAGTGACCTGCAAGCTTCATGACTTTAAAGTACATGAGGAAGTGAAGGTATAGTTTCTGAAACATCATCAATTCATCTATCACTTGAGTTTTCCAGTTTCTAATTACCCAAAGTTTACCCCGTTGGATAAACTTCCCAGTAAACTATGGAAATCTAGCATATTGATTTTCAAATAGAATTCACACTTGGGTGGGGTGCTCCACTGTTGTGAAGAACTCTGTGCTTCTTAATGTTGATCTGTGGTGCTGTTTTACTTATCTTGGATGTACCCACCTGGTCTGGGTCATGATAACTTCCTAGGCTCCCATAAATGGCCATGTTCACTTATCATGTCTCCAGAAAGAAAGGTTCACCCTGCCCTTTGGCTATAAGTTACAATCTTAGACAAAGTAATTGACCATGGAATTTTTTGGAGATGAATAACAGCTTTGGTGTGGACATCCTTTTATGTTTGGACTCACTGCTTGTTTTAACTGTCCATACATGTTACTGGTTGATATGTAGAATGAGTAGGAAAATTTCTTTTTTTAAATTTTTATTTTTAAGAAATTTTCCATCAATTTAACATACAAGTACACAATCACCCTCCCCTCCTTCCTCTAGCCCTCCAACCTTCCTCCCAACACAGTCCCCACTCCCACTTCCTCCTATGCAATGTCGCCCATGAGGAATCAGCAAAGCCTGGTAGGTTCAGTTGAGGCAGGCCCAAGCCCCTGCCCGCCTGTACCCAGGCTGGGCAAGGTGTTGACCATAGGCACTGGGATCCAAAAAGCCTGCTCATGCACCAGGGATGAATCCTGACCCCACTGCCTGGGGGCCCCTAACCAATTCTAGCTAAATAACTATCTTGCCAACTCAGAGAGCCTACTTGAGTCCCATGGGGTCTCCACAGCTATTTGTCCCCCAGTTAATGACCCGACTGTGGGTCTCTGCATCAACTTCTATCAGTTAGTGGATGAATGCTCTATGATGACAGAGTATTCACTAACCTGATTACTGGAACAGGCCAGTTCACACACCCTCTGGACAATTGCTAGTAGTCTAAGTTGAGATTATCTTTATGGATTCCTGGGAATTTCCCTAGCACTCTGTTTCTCCCTGTTCTCATGATGTCTTTATTTACCATGGTATCTCTTTCCTTGCTCTCCCACTCTGTCTATGATCCAGCTCAAATCTCTGATTCCCTTATCTTCTCATTTACCATCCCTTGCTCTCCATACCCCTCCTGACCCCCACTTCACTCATGTAGATCTCATCTATTTCTTCTTTGCTGGGTGATCTATGTACCCTTCTCAGGATCCTCCTTATTAGCCAGCTGCTCTGGAGATTTTGATTGCAGTCTGGCTATCCTTAGCTTTATATGTAGCATAAAGCTATGAGTGAGTACATACCATACTTGTCCTTCTGAGTCTGGGTTACCTCACTCAGGATGATCTTCTCTAGTTCCATCCATCTGCATGCAAATATCATGATATTGCTTTTTATTGCTGAGTAGTACTCCATTGTATATATGTACCACATTTTCTTTATCCATTCTTTGACTAAGGGGCTTCTAGATTATTTCCAAGTTCTGACTATTATGAATAATGCTGTTATGAACATAGTTGAGCATGTGTCCTTGTGGTATGATTGAGTATTCCTTGGATATATGCCCTAGAGTGGTATAGCTAGTCTTAAGCTAGATTGATTCCCAATTTTCTGAGAAACCACCACACCGATTTCCAAAGTGGCTGTATAAGTTTGCACTTCCCAGTAAAATTGGTGGAGGGATCCCCTTGCTCCACAGAGTCTCCAACATAAGCTGTCTTCAGTGTTTTTTAACTTAGCCATTTTGACAGGTGTAAGATGATATCCCACAGTCATTTTGATTTGCATTTCCCTGATGACTAAGAATGTTGAGCAATTCCTTTAATGTCTTTCAGGCACTTGAGATTCTTCCGTTGAGAATTCTCTGATTAGCTCTGTAACCCATTTTTTTAATTGAATTGTTTGATATTTTGATGTCTAGTTTCTTGGATTCTTTATATAGTTTGGAGATCAGTCCTCTGTCAGATGTGGAGTTGGTAATGATCTTTTCTTTTTCTGTAGGATATCCTTTTGTCTTATTGAATGCTGTCCTTTGCCCTAAAAAAGTTTCTCAGTTTCAGGAGGTCCCATTTATTAACTGATGATCTCAGTGTCTGTCCTACTGGTATTATATTTAGGAAGTGGTCTCCTGTGTCAGTGCATTCAACACTACTTCCTACTTTCTCTTCTATCAAGTTCAGTGTAACTGGACTTAAGTTGAGGTCGTAGATCTACTTGGACTTAAGTTTTGTGCATGGCAACATATATGAATGTATTTGCAATCTTCTATAAGTTGACATCCAATTAGGCCACCACCATTTGTTGAAGATGCTTTTTTTCTCCCTTGTACAGTTTTGGCTCCTTTGTCAAAAATCAGGTTTTCATAGGTGTACAGATTAATGTCAGGGTCTTCAATTGAATTTCATTGGTATATATGTTGGTTTTTATGGAAGTACCAAGCTGCTTTTATTACTATAGATCTATAGTAGAGCTTGGGGTCAGAAATTGTGATGCTTCCAGAGGTTGTTTCATTGTACAGGATTCTTTTAGCTATCCTGGGTTTTTTTTGTTATGCCATATGATGGTGAGTAATATTCTTTCCAAATCTGAAGAATTGTGTTGGGATTTTGATGGGGATTGCATTGAATCTGTAGATTGTCTTTGATAGGATTGCCATTTTTATTATGACAGTCCTACCTATCCCTGAGTATGGGAGATATTTTCATTTTCTGTTATCTTCTTCAATTTCTTTCTCCAGAGTCTTAAAGTTCTTATCATTCAGGTGGTTCACTTGCTTAGTTAAAGTCACCCCAAATTATTTTATATTACTTGTGGCTGTTGTAAAAGGTGATGTTTCTCTGATTTCTTTCTAAGCCCATTTATCATTTGTAGATAGGAGGGCTACTGATTTTTTTTAGTTATTCTTGTATCCTGCCACATTAGTGAACAAGATTATCAGCTATAGGAGTTCCCTGGTAGAATTTTGGGGGTCACTTATGTATACTATCGTATCATCTCCAAATAGTGAAAATTTGACTTATTCCTTTCCAATTTCTATCCCCTTGTTCTCATTTTAGAACTTCAAGTACAATATTGTATAAATATGGGAAGAGTGGATAGCCGTATCTTGTTCCTGATTTTAGTGGAATCACCTTGAGTTTCTCTCCATTTAATTTGATGTTAGCTGTAAGCTTGCTGTAAATTGCCTTTGTTATGTTTAGGTATGTTCCTTGTATTCTTGATTTCTCTAGGACCTTTATCATGAAGGGTGTTGGATTTTTGTCAAAGGCTTTTTCAGTATCTAATGAGATGATCATGTGGTTTTTTTCTTTCTGTTTTTTTTTTTATATTTTGTATTACATTTTTGTATGTTAAACCATCCTTGCATCCCTGAGAAGTCTACTTTGTCATGGTGGATCATTTCTTTTATGTGTTCTTGGATTAGTTTTGCCAATATTTTATTGAGTATTTTTGCATCAGTGTTCATGAGGAAGTTTGTTCTGTAATTCTCTTTCTTTGTTACATCTTTGTGTGGTTTGGATATTAGGGTAACTTTAAAATCATAAAAAGGGGTTGGTAATTTTTCTTCTGTTTCTATTGTGTGGAACAATTTGAAGAGTATTGGAATTAGCTCTTCTTTGAAAATCTGGTAAAATTCTGTGCTGAAACCACCTGGTCCTGGGCTATTATTAGTTGAGAGACTTTTAATGACTGTTTCTATTTCTTTAGGGGTTATTGGTCTATTTAAATAGTTTATCTGGTCTTGATTTAACTTTGGTATATTGTACCTATCCAGAAAATGGTTCCATTTCTTTCAGATTTTCCAATTTTGTGGAGTACAGGTTTTTGAAGTATTATCTGATGATTCTCTGGATTTTTTCATTGTCTATTGTTATGTCTCCCTTTTCATTTCTGACTGTTAATTTAGATGTGCTCTCTCTCTCTCTCTCTCTCTCTCTCTGTTTTTTGGTTAATTTGGATAAGGGCTTGTATGTTTTGTTAGTTCTCTCAAAGAACCAACTCTTTGTTTCATTAATTCATTGTATTGTTCTTTCTTTCTGGAACCCATTGGCTATGGTAGGATGCCTTGCTCTGCCTTGGTACAGTGGGGAGGGGCTTGGTAATGCCTCAGCTGAATTTAGTAGGCTTTGGTGACTTCCCATGGGAGCCCTTTCCCTTTTGGAGGAGAAGATGAAGGATGGGTTGGGAGGGAATCTGGGAGGAGAGCAAGAGGTTGTATGGGTGTGTGATCTGTGACTGATATGTAGAATGAGTAGAAAATTTTCTTAAATTAAAAAATTATAAAAAGACATCTGTTTCATTATTTGTTAGCTGGTGGTTCAAAGTAAAGTCCAAATATACCTCTCTTTCTCTCTCTGTCTCTGTCTCTGTCTCTCTTTCACCTTCTCTCTGTCCCTCACTATCTTCCCCTGTTTCTAACTATCTCTAGATTTCTTTCCCTTAGACACCCTTACACACAGATGGACATTTGAACACATGCATGGGCACACATGTATGTACCAGGATTTACTGACCATCCCCCATGGGAGCCCTTATACTATTGCAGGAATTGATGAAAGATGGATTGGGAGGGAACCTGGGGGAGAGCAAGAGGAGGGATGGCAGTGTGATCTGTGATTGATACGTAGAATGAGTGGAAACATTACTTAAATAAAAATTATTTTTTTAAAAAAGTCTGTTTCATTATTTGTTAGCTTGCCTCTCTCTCTCTCTCTCTCTCTCTCTCTCTCTCTCTCTCTCTCTTTCTGTGTATGTGTGTCTGCCTTTTTCTCTCTCCCTCTCTCCCTCTCTCCCTGTCTCACACTATCTCTAGATTTATTTCTTTCTGTAATACACACTTACACACAGATGGACAGTTGAACACACACACTGGCATACATATACATACATTTAGCAACAGACATTGTACAAGGAGATAGCTAAATATCTTGGTGCTCATGTATATAAGGGTTCTCACCCTCACCATGAGAAAGAATTTCAGTATCATTCACTATGAAAAGATGTTGAGTTGAATTAACAATTAGGTCAAACACACCTCATTTTCATAGTGAGTATTAAGATCAAGGTGCTTCTGGGCATAGGTATAAACATAATTTTTGTCTTATAAAGTAAGTGTTTTCAACATGTCTATGCTAAAATGCATATCTATGCTAAAAATAGTAAACATGTTTGCCCTATGACCATGATTCATATTCTCCTTAGTGGGAGATGGTTTTGATTGCATTAAAATATGTACTCTATCACCTACACAGAAATCATGAACAATGGAACAGTGATGAGCCACATCCAGGTTTGTCAGGCTTTGTAATCTCTAGGTCTAGCCCTCTCAAAATTCTGGGCTCAGACTGAGTAAGACTTAAAGAATATGCAGGGAAGTTGTGGCTTCTCTTCCTATCACATGCCATTTGTATTTCCCTGTCTTTCTAGCCTCAACTAATCCAATGATATAATAGCTATACAGAATAAAGGAGTCACCACTCCTGAAGCCATCTAAGCTATCTGAAATTCATGGAAGTATATGAAAGGAATATGGTTGAAAGACATTTGGAAAAAGGTGTCAATGACCCATGTGGATACCTTGGGGAGATGTGAGCTTTAGATAAGACATCACTATTGCATCATGCAAACAGCAAGAATTATGAAATTACACGTGGAGCTTGATATGTGATTCAGACTCACTTCAGCATCATGGGAAAATCTTTATTTTTATTTAAGGACTTTAATGAAGGTACTCTGAGTCTAATCTAATAAACAGAGCAGAGAGAGAGAGAACTCATAGAACATTTCCAGTCATCCTACAAATCTACTTCAGATTCTATCTTTCACTAGTGACTATGTCAGATATGCAGTTGACAATAACAGATAAGATAGATAATGTTGCCCTAAAGGTCCCAAAGCAGACAGGACCATTCAGATGTCATAAGAATGGCTAAAGGGACCACCAAGGAGTTCAAATATTTCAGAATCCTCATTGGGAGTTTTAAGAGAATGCGTTTCAGTTTTGAAATGTCTTCCAAGTATGAAATATTATGAAATCATTTCTCATACAACAGGATCTACTCTATGAAAGCAAAACTTATCCAGTAGGGGTGAACTGAATTTTTGCTTGTTTAGTAAAAATACCATAGATACTTCAAATTTGGGCAACCTCCATAATTCTTCTTTTGCAAATTATATTTCATCTGCAAATTATTCAAAATATCAGAACTATAAAAATTTGAGTTGTAAAATATTTTATAAAGATATGTACCCTTTGCATTGGCTTTAATTTTATTCTGTACTGCATATAACAGCATTATTCAAACATAATCCTTATGTAAATGGTAAACTAAAGTCCAAAGTATTGGCTTTGTGTGGTGTGGTTGTATAATTATTGCTATGACCTAGACCTGTGCTCATGATATTTTTGTTGTGTCCCAGGAATATGCCTATGGAAATTAGTTAAACAAAAAGGATTTGATGAATCTGCAAGCTGCTTAGGCATATAAGTAAAAACCTAGAAGATGGTGATAGTGATTAGCATGTGATTGAAGATTTAGCCTTATAGACTGAGCCTCAACCTGTAGGATATGAACTTATCTTCCAGTAGAAAATGACAAGGTAGAAAAGAGCTAGAGAACATTAAAATAGTGATTTCCCATGAATGGCCAACTGCTCCCTGGTGAAGAGAATCTTCATAATTCTAGTGTCAAAAGTGATTTGGGAATTGCAGAAATCATCTTGCCAGGCAGTGGTGGCACATGCCTTTAATCTCAGGAGGCACTCGGGAGGCAGAGGCAGGCAGATCTCTATGAGTTCAAGGCCAGCCTGATCTCCAAATTGAGTTCCAGAAAAGTTGCAAAGCTACACAGAGAAACCCTATCTCGAAAAACCGAAGAGAGAGAGAGAGAGAGAGAGAGAGAGAGAGAGAGAGAGAGAGAGAGAGAGAGAATACATTCAGTTTGTTCACTGCTTGACATACAAGTGTGAAGATCTACATTCACATCCTCATTACCCGTATAAATTAAGTGAAACAGTACAATCCACAGGTCAGAAGACAAGAGGATTCTTGGAGCACACGTTGACCATCCAGGCTAACTGGTCTTTTGAGAGATGATCTGTGTGTTGAGTGGGAGACTGTTTATTTCTTGCACAGGAGAACAACCAAGAAAGACACCTGATGTTTATCTCTGGCCTCTGCACAGATTATCCTCTTCTGTGTATACTTGTATTCACAACTAGTCATAGAGCAGAGAGAGAGAGAGAGAGAGAGAGAGAGAGAGAGAGAGAGAGAGAGAGAGAAATGGAGAAATATCTTATATGATGTGAGAGTCTATTAGGGGAACTGAATCTGAAATTTCCCTCTGGATTCTCAGATCATGAACAACTATTAATATATAATATGTAAATATACTATTAGCATATATATATGTATCTAACACATTTGATAAATATTAAATATGTGATAATATATAGTACATTATTTCTTTCAGTGTGTACATACATCTGTACACAAAGATGGTCCATGATGTTCCTCTTCATGTGTGAAGTCTCCTTATAATCCCCTATCAAGAACAGGAAGATTCTTCTGATTCATCATTTTCTTTAAAGAATAAACTAATAGGACTAAGGAAAAGCCTATGGTCATTGAACTCGTCTGATGGGAATGCTAGCATCTGTTTTATTGTCACTTGAAATTGATTTTAAAATGGTGCTTGTAGACCAAGACCCACAACCTAATTTATAACCCCAGACTCGAGTCTGAGGATCTAATGGCCTCAACTGGAGCTTCTTTTCCCTCATCTCAAGGACTTTTGATAAATAACTTAAATTATAAAAGAATGGCTTAGAGACTTCAAAAGTAGTAGTTCATAGAAGAGGATGGTGTCAATTCATGATAACCCTTGTTGTTCAGACTCTGAATCTTTTGAATTCTTGGCCAGTAACTCTCAGATTAGAACCTCCTGTTTTCACTTTGAATCAGGGTTTTCTACACTGTCCCCAGGAAAACTTCCTAAAGTAATTGGGAGCTAAAGTAGATTAAAGAAATGGTCTCTGCAGGCAAAGTGTGAGTGCTTCTTCCCTCTGCCCTGCAATGAAGGAAAGATAGTGAGGGAGGACTGTGAGAATGAGGATGTTAGATCAAGTCTTCCATATGGGGCACTAAAATGTTGCCTGTAACCAAAGTGGTACTGTTTCAGGAGAATTGTCCATACAGCCAATCCACCATGCCAATAAAGCAACCTTGAATCAAAGAGTCAGCAATTGGATGCCTAGGTTAGACATAAAATTCTTAAAGGATTTTGTAGGGGCTAAGACAGGACAGGAAGAGAGGAGGAAGAGGAGTTCTAGGGATTTTCTACTGTGGGGGCATTCAGGAAAAGCATGGCAAGAGGGTCAGCCAATTGCTCTGCTTTCCTTGATTTTATCAAATCATTATCTCAAATTCTGACTCCCATGTTTTTATTAAACTAGAACAAAATAGATAATCGGTGCATCTGGCAGCCTCATGGCACTGAGTTTTTGTAACTGGCAAATATGTCCTATTATGAGATGGAAGATAGTCTAGTATATTTCAGTCTTTATGTAGAAAGTCAGAACCCACTGTCTATCTGGACACTGGATATGAAGAAAAAAAATCATCCCCACCCCAGTTGCCCAAGGTGTATGGGATGGATGCTCAGGGTTCTGGGTCCTATCACCCTGTCTCAACTATACACAAGTATGTATGCACATGCACACACACACACACACACACACACACACACACACACACAAACACACTTTACTCTGCACACTGTTATCTAAAGCTCTTCACAAACATATGAGGACATTAACTGTTACGTGAGAACCAGTGTCAATTTGAGAAACACAGCATGCTCTTCAACATGTTAGCTCTCCACACTCACTTGACACTTGCATCATCTGTGATACTGATACATTTTCTGAATCATTTTCAAAGTGACCATAAATGTTCCAAGATGAGAAACAAAGTTCTTTCTTCTGATCATTCTTCAGAAAGAAGTACACATGGGTTATGGATACCATCGCTTTCTGAACCCTGTTCACTTCCACAGGCGATGCTGGATGCCTGACACACAATGTGGGTAAGTTGCTTTAGGTCCTGTCTGTTTGATCCCATTTCCCTAAAAACTATGAGAAATCATCAAGTCAAATCCAATAACAATAGACGCATTCTATTTTTATTGATCAAAACACAGGCACACCATGTGGGGCTTGCAATGGTGAAGATCAACGAATAGAGAAGAAAAGAAAAGGTGGAAAGTTCCTCAGGCATGCACAACTTGGTTGCAGTAGATGGGATTCCTGACATCTTCACAATGGAGTGAGATCCGTAGGGGCTGTTGGATCCATCTGAGTTTTGGAGTTCTTCAAGAAACGTGTATAAGAATGGTAACACAGCACACTCTTGCTCACACCCTCAGACACTTTGATAGTTGACTGTCTCCACACTCTCCCCACACAAGAATATATGTTCACCTCCTGAACATGAACCATGAACAAAAACATTCCCAGATATCATAAAAAGGTGCTTGCAATCACAATGTTAGTCTTTCAGCAGAGGTTCTTTTGTGAACTACCAGCATACCTTCTGGTCATCCGGATGTTGACTGAAGGAGCAGTTGGACAGTTCAGACAGGAACTTACTGCATGGTTTGTGGTTTTGGCTCCAAAGTCCATATATATATATATATATATATATATATATATATATATATATATATATATATATATAAATTCTAGGTTCTTTAGAAGAAGAACAGGATTCATTACTGTACTGGGACTAAGTTTCCATGTGTGCAGTAGCTTTATGTTATGGATGGTATTTATTTGCTCAGGGTTTATGCCAGAATTCCTCAGCTGCTAGAACCATTACCCACACAGCATACAAGACACATCTTCCACAGAGATGTCTGCACACCTCACTTGCAACTGGTTTTCTGTGCAACTTAGACAAGGTGTGTTGTGCGGATGAGGAAGAAGAAGCCAGGGCAGATGAGAGAAACAGCCCATTCAGTGGAATCAGAAATTGAAAGCCCAACTAGCAGTACAGGTTAAGGACACTGGAAAAAGAAGAGGTAGGCATGACTAAGTCAGGGGATGGGGGCATGACTGCAGAGCATTGGCCTTTACTGGGCTATATTCTGTGAGGGAGATCCTGAGAGCTTTTCATGCTGTGATTTAACTAATGCCTTCAACCCAGAAAGTGCCCCTACAATGGTGTCCTTTCAGTATGAAGACTTCCAAGGTAAACACACTTAGAAACTTAAGTCAGTCCTTTGTGCATATACTCCTCTTCTAATAAACAAGGACACAGAACTGCATTAGTTTGATCATATATATCTCCATGTGAAACAGTTTCCATTTATGAATCACCATTTTACTGCACATTTCCAGACTGACCCTCACAGATTCTCTCAACATATCCTATACAAACAGAAGTCCATTTGCCCTCTGAATGCTTGACTAACCCTTGGTGATTATCAAATACATACGTGAATCTGAGTAAATTTGGGTTTTAAAGGACATTCGTCTAAGACAGATTCAGCCCAGGTACATGTTGTTCGTCTTAGTTCTACTTCACCATAGGTCATATAACGTATACCCTATATGAAAAAGAATAATTTTTATGTTTAGTCTAGTGTCCAAGTTTACAAGCATGCATTGAGTTTTCTTCTGGAGGCAACACGGCTTGCCATGGGGCCATGATTGAATTTATGAACTTACAGAATTACAGTCATGGTAGGTAGGATAAACCATTCCTTAACCTACAAACATGGATTTTCCCCGAGCAGTAACAAAAACTCTGGGATTCGGTATGGGGATATTAATCCTGGTAACCACAGTACAGAAAGCAGCAATTCTTGTTTAGTCTGGGAAGGCTGACTGTGAGCTAGTTACTCACCTTCACATCACTGACAGTCCCAGCATTTAACACAGGGATTCTCTGTTTTTCTCATCATGGAGTCTCCACACTTCAATTAACAGAAGAATTTGGGACGCTTTATGCAAGGCGACATTTCAGGCTAAATGAGTAAAGCCTTTTAAAGCCTCCTTCTAAGTGGTTGCTGATGTTCCTATATCTCAACAAATGTCACTAATCTGCTTAAGAAATTAACAAAAAGAATTTGCCATTTCAATTGCAAAAGGCAACTCAGAAGAAACTTATCCGGACACTGGGGAAAACAGAGTCTGAGTTACTAGACCTCCTCTCAAGGAACCAGGTGTGATCTCATGATTCCAGTGTTGCTCCTTTTTCTGTCTGTTAAGTGAGACTCACAGACACACTGACCAATAATCAACTTTGTTCTCCCTGTTTTGCCATAGTTAACAAATATCCAGTCTAGAACAAACTGTAGCAACCAAGACAGGTTGGATATGGTGTCAAGTAAAAGCCAGATGTGCTCTGTAGCAGGAGAAATGAGCTGACAGTCACTCATCTGCATTTTCATGGGATGGCACAAAGGAGATCCACATACCAGCTGACACTTCTGTTGTGACTGTGTCCATGTGTTCTGAGTACATACTTCCATTTAGTATTAATTCCAAGTTAACTCTGGTTTTGAAATACCTTGTCATTTAAGCATTGCCAACACATCTCATGGAAACTGATCTGTTAAGAACCTATCTCAAACTTTCTAACAGAGACTGCCTACAAGGCAGATATATCCCCACAGTGAGTAACTGCTTCCCTAGAATTTGGGTACAATGTATTTATCTCAGAGTTGAGACACTAGTTCCTAATTCCTGCTACAATATCATTTACAAGACACTGTGTAGAGTAGAAGAAGGATCCACAGGATGGTTTGTAGTCCTAATTTTTAAAACCATTAAGTGGAATTGCTTAATATCCTTCACCAGTCTTTCAGATGTCTCCATTCAATCCACACAGATAATCACCCTACTGAAAAGAGCACACATGTATTCTCTGAAATGTGACTTTATGCTCTTTCAGTATAAGACAGTGTATATTTACAGACTAGAAGACTAGAGCATGACAGCCTTATCTCATTATGGGGGACAATCATTGTATATTAGGATCATGGCTGACCATAACCGGGACAAAAGGTGGTTAGCCACACTGGGATAGACCCTTCCTCAATACCTATGTTAGATAAGTACCTCAAGGTCCACATACACAAATAAGCATCAGGGACAGGGACTAAAATCTATTCTTGATATATTCATCAGTGTGCATCAGCAAACTGTATGTAAAGGTAAGTATATCAGAATCTGTACACTGATTCTTGATTTTCCTGGAATGAATACTATCATATATAGAACAACATTTTCTGCCTGAACCATATGGAGTATTGTTTTTTAAAGGAAATTCAGAAAATTAGTATAGATAAACATAGAGACCCAAATACCCATGCACTAAGCAACAGCAAGAATAATACAGCAAACATAACCACATATAACACTACAGAGAAGGGTATAATATCCACAGGTTTGCTGTGAGATACTAAACCAGTGTCACTGGAAATCTACCATCACACAATAATCAGAATTTTAAGGAAGTCTGTCAAGAGTGCTCAGTAAATACAAATGTTTGCCATCTTTACTGAAGATTGGCAAGCAGGAATCTTTGAATTTGTCCCTACAATTCACATGATAGGAGTAAACATCTAAAGACTCTAAGGTTTCTACTAACCTCCACATATTTACCTGGCTAACTGATATCCAGACATACATACACACACACACACACACACATACACATACACACACACTATAAGAAATATCCATAAATGTAAAAAAATGTATAAAAGATGTTAAAGAGTACCAAAAAGATCCTTCCTGTATGATCATTAATTTTTCTTTGTTTTTCTTTCTGTATGATCATGAATTCATTGGTATACACTGGGTGTTTATGCCAGGGAGCTAACCCAAGAAAAACATAACTGTTTCCCTGAACTATATTGTTGGTTCCTTCTGACAGTGGGCACCTGGAAATAGAAATACAGGGAGAGTAGCAATTTCTATGCAAAACTCCCTGCCTAGTATTCTTGTTGAACCAATGGTGAGCATCCTTCAGGAGATCCTTGAAGACTTAGATATAAATACAAAAAAAAAACCCATGGACAAAGTTTGACATAGAAGTATGCATTCTACAAGATATAATCTGATGAGCCCTACCTTGGGCTATTGGTATTAATGAAAGAACGTTGTACATTGTACAATTGGTATGGTTGCAGCAAGACTGAACAGGCTGAGCGTAGGAAGAAGGGCAAGATTTCATATGGATAAGTCCATACTATCTCTTATGTTAGGACAAGTACTCACCTTAAGTCTGTCGCTCATTATTTTGCTGATGTATGTGCCATTGCTGCGGAGATTGTAAATAATGTTGATGATATCCAATGCAAATTGCTTAGGAATTTCTGGTAAAACATATGTGATTACTATATCAATGTAGTTTCTCTTTGCATGACTGGAGTCCAGGAGCAGGATCAAGGTGGCCTGTAGAATCAGTGAGCTCCACAGGGTTTTGCCCATGGTCTACTCAAATATGTAGCTGGAGCTTCAACAAAGCAGAGGATTCAAGGTTTTTTGGTAGCAAGTAGAGCCACACTGTATTATATCTTGACTGCCACGGTTAGCCACACCCTCCACATACACCCCTCTTTTCCTACCTCCTTATCTCTATCTTTGCCAGATCCTCCCCCTTTGGACACTCCTCATCTCAATCCTCCCTTTTGGGATTCAACCAATTCTCCTAGCCACTCAACACAGACTGTCCCAAATATCCAGTCGTTTCTCAGCTTTCCAGTTTAGGTTCACCCTGGTTTCTGTAATGGTAATATATGTGTCTGGCTATCAGACACTTGAATCTTCATTCTTTATTTCTTTAGAAATTTCTAACATAACTCTTGCATTACCTGTGTCTTAGAATTCATTGGTGTCCTTGAGTTCCTGGTTCAAGATCTGGAATCCCTCCTAGTCTCTTACATCAGAGTTTGGAGCAATCCTCATCTTTAACTTCCTTTGATACTTCTTTTCCAAACCTACAGAGTTAACCTCTACTTTGGAAAGGATATACTGTTTGTTTTTTCAAGACTCATAAGCACCATTCAGTCAACATACTCTCAGTAGTTATTCCTGAGCCAAATCCCACAGCCTACAGATAGATCACCTGTTACTGAACCTTGGGAAGGTCTGCAGAAATATTATATGAGACATTATACAACTAATACTTACCAGTAGACACCGCGTGTTCCAAAACACTGAACATTTTTATACTGCCCTTTTTGTATTAATGCTAATAATAATGTAATGTTAATATTTAATATCAACAGTGCCAAAACATTAGAGTTAGACTTGGATACAGTTCAATGCCTGTCCTAAAGGTCCAGGTACACCAAGTAATTTCCTTTTAATTATTTATTTATTTAATTTGAAAATCTTAATTTACTATAACCATAGTACTCCAAAATGTGCTTACCCAATGTTTTAGACCCTTGTCATACATAAAGTCACAGGGTCAAGAAGTCCTGGAATGAGTGCCTAAACCATAAGAGAAGATTTAAAAGTTACCTCTCTTAAATTTTTCTTTATTTTTTTTGTGAAAGAAACAAAAACCTGCCCAATGCATGAAGTAATATTATGTGAATTACACAAACAGAAGTATAAATTATAAAAGGAATTATGCAAAACAAATAACTTATAAAACATGGATAGCCATCATTTCTTCTTAAATTACATTCAGCCAATACCTTAAACTTCAAATATCACAAATGACAAAGGACCAAATCCTTTTGCAAATATTCCTTTCCACAGTTTCAAATTTGGTCTTTTAAGTTGGTGAAGGATCATATATTTGGTCCAGATCTCTGCCCCTTGTTTTTGTAGTACTGCTCTCCTGGATTCAAAGCCTCATGTTATCTTTAACTCATACTTCTTCATGAGAATTTGACTATTTTCCACCTGACTGGTGAAGTTATGATACTCATCTAACAGAAGAAGAGTGACTCACACATTTGGCATGATGATGACATACTGGAAATTTTTATTTTGTTGTTTCTGGGTTTTCTGTCCATAAAATTTGTTAGGAAGTACCTAATGTACATTCTTTAAGATGTTAAACACTGTTCTAAACTGTTTTATTTTGGTTTTTACTCTATATTTTCTAGTGACCCTCTTTTCTGTCCACGGAGGAATTTTTTTGGGAATAATCTTGAGAAGGCCTCTGTGGATGCCAATGGTTCTGAATTCAAGACAATAGTGTCTCTGTCATGACTATGAGAAGGAGTTCAACAACACTTGCAACCCATCACCTTGTAACACTGGGACTGTGCTCTCTCCACCAACCAGGGATTTGCAGTTACTGCCTTTATTGGTAAAGCACAGCAAGGGAAAACACTGTAACACAGAAGGTATTGAAGTCTTATCTATTTCCTGTGGAGTCTCAACATGTTACTTTACAAACAATCTTCTAGAATATGAGACAACCCAAGAGAGAGAAGGGAATTAAAATGGAAAGGAGCCAGGAACCAGAAGACTGCAATGTCTACCCTATCCACTAACAACAGAAACACACTTCCATTCAAGGAGTGAGTGAGAGCTGTTACAAAAGGTATTGTTTATGTGTCAAGTGTCTTGTAGAGTCAAAGTTGCAGCTCTGATGTCATCAGGAAACCAAGACAAATAATTTTCTTACACTACCCTTTTCTGAAACACATATACAGGATAAATGGTCAAGGTTTGTTCACTAGTTACCATACACAGTGAACTCTCATTCTTCATCTTCTCTTCAATTTCCCATTCCTGTCACCTTCCTGTCTAGTAGCTGGAGAGTTTTCTCTCCAGCTCCCACCAACCTCGCCAGTCCTGGAGCACACTTATAAAATAAATACACAGACACTTATATTATTTAAACTGATTGGCCTAATGGCTCAGGCTTCGAGGTATCTAGTTCTTCTATCTTAAATTAACCCATTTTTATTAATCTTTGCCACGTGTCTCATGGCTTACCGGTACCTCACATCTTGCTCATCATGGAGGCAGCTCACAGGTCTCACTCCCCCAGCCTTCCACTCCCCTGAATTCTCCTCTCTCCTTGTCCCACCTATACTTCCTGCCTTGCCACTGGCCAATCAGTGTTTATTTATACAGAGTGATATCCACAGCACTGTCCTAACTACATTTTCCTTTTAACAGTCATGGTGATTTGTATTATTTTTTTGGCCACTCATTTTACCTGGATTTTGTTTTTGTTACCACATTTTTAAATGTATCCACTGGATCCTAGTGGAGCTGAATGTTGGGTATACAATGGAAAACAATGCATATCCCTTTCTCAGAATCTACCAGAAGTCCTCAGTTCAGTGGGGAGGTGTAATGGCCCTCAAGCCTATCACTGATCCATGATTTCTGTTGACAAATGTCTTGTGTGGGCCTTGTACAGGCCATATCAGTTGCCTTGAGAACAATTTTGCAAAGCCCAAGTGATACCTGAAGGATAAAATGTAGCAGCTGTTTTTTTTTTTTTTTCATTTTTATGCCTTTCTGCTATTTCTCCTCCCATTTTCTGGTGTTCCCTGAGCCTTTTGTTTGGGTTAAAAACCATTTTGTTTATGGAATAACATTCATCTGTAATTTCTTTTAAATTCCTTGACTAGTCATTGGTTCATTGCCCTTCAGTTCTGTAACCCCTCCAGCACCCAAGAGAGGTTCATGTAATGGAACCACAACATTTCCTTTCAGAGAATCCTAACCTGACCTGAATTGCACTTACTCAAGGGATTTCTGAAACTGGAAAATCACACTCTCTAGTATCTGCTACGCTTTGTCTTTCAGACTTGAGATCAAGTACCACATCATATCATGATTATCCATTCTGTTGCAATCTCTGTATGGAGACTTGATTCTTTGGCCAAAGCAGCAGTATTATTTTTTCCATTGGTTATGATTTATTGGAAATATTCCCTGCATATTTGTTTTGAAAGAAACTCATATAGCAGAATTCTCAGTGTAGGCACTTACCTTTCAAAGAAGTACAAATTTCCCACACTGTAGTCCTAGCTGGTTACAGCCTTGTACTGTGAGTAGCTTTCTTAGTATTCCACTCAGCACAGAGCATGAGGTTTCTTTGAAACAGTCACAGCCCCTTCTCCAGAACATTCCTTTCTTAGACTTTACACTTATTCATGTTGTTTTCCTCAACAAACATTTCTTTTCCTATTTTAGTATGCACTATCTTGGTGGTTTTTTTTTAATTCTGGACCTCAAAAAGTGTGGCAGCTTGCAATAAATATTTAAAGAGCTAGTTCTTTCCAATGGGGGAAATTTCCATTCCCCAACCCATTATTATTACATGTAAAGTCAACCTCCATGAAGTCCTCAGCACAGAATCAAATGCTTATAAATTGTTTGCCAGATTACTACTGCAGTAACCTCTTGCCCATTTCCCCATAATGGCATTTTTCTGATCTTCACATGAGTCAGACTTCCTACTGTACATAATTCTCTGAGCAGTTTATTTTTCCAAACTCTATCAAGAAGAGCCCCTAAACTCTTCTTACAGCATCTGAGCGATTTCCTATCCTATAGTTGAAAACTCTTTCTCATTTGTCCCACAGACAACTTTTAAAGAATTACAAATCATATGGACCTGTTTGTCAGATCAATGGTCCTATTTTTCAATCCCCATTTTCTAACTTAATTACTTTCCCACTGCTGTTATAAAATCAGTGTAAGCATTCATTGCCTTAGTCTTATATTCAGGTCCATGTTTTTCTTATAAAGAGAGAAAAATCATATGAATTTCACTGTGTATCTCACCACTTTTACTCTAAGTATGATTGAGTTCATAGAGTTTTCCTGATTAAAAAAATACATGATATCAATCCACAGAAGTCTAAAATTGATTCATGGGTCAGTAATTTCAGAATCTCTTTTTATTTTTATGATACAGAATGCTTTCTATACACTCTGTAAACAAAATATTTTTACAAGATATCTTTAGTTTTCTCTGAAAACCTATGTGCACACATAAACATAAAAATCCCTTTCAATTTATGTACTCAGTTCTTCGGAAGGGACAACATTATCAAACAAGTGTTTAAAAAGTAATTATTTTGATGATGGTTAATGTTTTGGTTAGTCATGTTATCTGAGGATTAAACAGCTAAGGTAAAGTGTGAGGACTAAAAGGCAAATGGGTGAAAAGAGATTACTTAGCTTACACATCCTTATTTTAGTACAACATTGAAAGAAGACAGAAAATGAAATAAATGGGAGGAATTGGAAACAAGAGGTGAATCATAGGCAATGGAGGGGTCCTGCTTACTGATTTGCCTCACATGGTCTGCTTCTCCTGCTTTCTCATATAATTAATGGCCACCAGCCAATGTATTTTGAAACGTGGAAGTGACTGGTTCTCTCTCATCAATACCTAATTAATAAAATGCCCTGCAGGCTTCCAAGCATCTTGATTTTATAAATGCATTTTCTGAAGAGTATTTTCCTTCTCTCTAGTGATTGTAGCTTTTGTAAAGTTAAAATAAATATAGCCAGCCTACTTGTTGCCTTCTAAAGGAACTTACTTGAACTTTTTTCCCCACATAAACATTCTTGTATATGTTTGGTGTGTTTTTCTGTGTTCTCTTAATTCTCCCATGAGTTTCCTACAGACTCTTTACCCATCAAGGAGTGTACTTTCTATAATTTGATGCTGGTTATTCTATTGTAGTCATGGGACTTTGTTCGCGGCATTGTTGAACTGTCTATTTATTCTCCATTGATCCTGGTTATATTGTCATACTGAATTCTGTTTTTGTCTCATCCTTACATTTCTGTCTTTTCAATACACCAATTCTTTCAATTTCAAGATTTTCCACATTTAAGCAAAAAATGACAGAATTCTCCCTGCCATTGTTTTCCACACAAGTTTATGTTTCAGGTTACCTTCTTTAGAATGTATCAAAAACTTTCCACTCCTCTGTATTAAAGGTTAGGTTGATGAATATCCTCTATCACATCTGATTTTTCTCTGTCTTCACTTTACTTTTCTCATGGGTTCCAAGTTATTGAATTGCAGCAGGGGCTCTTTACTACAGATCTAATTGGGCTCTCTAAGTGTTAGCCTATAGTTCATAGCAGATGGCAAGCCAGTGCTGCCATCTCATCTTTTCTTTCATTCAATTTAACTGCACATCAGAGGCTAATATAAAAGATCCTGGCTGTTTGTCCTGTTCCCACGGTGGTTACTTCTGTACACAAGAAAGCTTCTCTGCATCAGCTTACTTATTAGCTCATAGTAGACTTACTCAGGCCTCTTGTGAGGAGCATCTTTGTCAAGTCTCCTATGTGATTCTCTAATCTAAAAAAGACAAAGTATTCTCTTTATAGCACTCATGAGTACCATTCTACCCATTTGTTCAATATGCTAGCCCATGTTGAAATTTTGTTTTTCAAACACATTCCTTCATTACACCAAATTCAGACTCATTCAGGTTCTCAGGGCAAAGGCTAAATATTCCAGATTCATTGCCAGAATATAACTGTAATGGTCTCTAACCTATTACCCAATGTTAGCATTGTCATTCTCTGACATCCTATAGCTAGATTTCCACTGTTCATAATTCCCTAAGAATTCTGGTTTCCCAAACTCCTTCCAGCATGGACTATTATGTACTCCTTAGAGCATCTGAAGCCTTTTCTATTTCATATCTGGAAATTTTTCCCTTTCCTCCACAGACAACTTTTAAGTGACTAAGAATCATATGGTCATGTGCATCATAGCCATGGCTGTACTTCTAATTTTCCTTTTTCTACATTAGTTTCTTTCCCAATTTCAATGATAAAAATATCAAGAAAAAATCAATGCATGTAAGCAATGGCTTTTTATGACTTGGGTTTCAGCAATTATGTTCTACTATGCCAGATCAGGCATGATGCACGAAGGTGAGTCTGGATGGCCACATTGCATCTGCAGTAAAGTAGCTTAGCGGGGAGTGTGTGGGAAATGGAAGAAGTCTTGAGGGAATATGTAAAGAATTGATGAAGTGCTGGGTTAATGTTTGTTGTTAACTTGGACAGAGGTTTTCCAGGTTTCTAATCCCTCAGACTCGGGTGACCTAGGAAATCCTTTTTCTGGTGGAGGCTCAAGTATGGTACAAGTATGAGCGTTTGAATTTAATAACCAGAGTATACAAAAATTAGCAACCTCAGTATCTATTTCCCATATTAGTAAAACATGAAATTGCTTGTGTAGATACCTCCTTCAAAAACTATTTACTTCCTCCTTCTTGTGCTGCAAATGAGCCCAAGGAAATTTAGGGTTGTTAAGTACATGTTCTCCTCTATCAAACTAAGCATATCCCACTTGATCCCAGCTTTTGGTACTTGTTTCTATGTGTCTGTACTTTCTCCAGTTTTCACCAGCACAGCCAGATATGCAGAAACAAGCTGTGCAGGACTAGATGGGGGTTGGTTAATAAACTTGAATTCCACTAAAATGATAAACATTCTTCAGTAAGACTCCACATCCTAAAGGTTTCACAACTATCCTGGATAGCTTTTCTTAGATAGTAATTCAGACTAGAGAAAGTTACAGCAAGATTAATGTGTGTAAGAACACAGTGTGAGAGGAAGACTGGAAGCAAAACTGTACCAGGTCTTCATGCAAAGGTCGGTATATCCAGTCACCTGGTAAGTTGTGATTTTTTTGTGCAAGACACCTCCCTTCATGGGGCACTTATATGTCCACTGAGTCCCTAATACAATCTTTCCTTATGAGGCACAAAATTCTGGGACTGAATAACTTCTTAACTTAGAGGTACAACTTTGCACTAATTATTTTCCCTGTGATATAATGGGTTTCTTTATCTGTGACTTCCATGGCCAGCATAAAAAAACATAACATTTTTCTTCATATCTCCTCAGACCTGGCAGCTATGGGAATTCTCCTTTGCCTATACTGTTTTTTTTTCTGTCAACTTATATGAAAAAAAGACCTTCTAATTTCTTCAGTGTGTATTTTACATTTTTTTAATTAATACAATTAAGAACTCCAAAGGGTCACTTCAGTGTAACCTTTAACAATCTACTAGAAACCAAATGTTTAAATACATGAGCCTAAAGGGGCATAGCATCTTGAACAACAACAAACAGTTGTGGAATCACATCTTGAGTGTAGTTAGACTGTAAGCAAGTATTGTTTATGAACATGCTCTCTTGACTTGCTTGAGTACACTGAGGCCTAGTGCTTTTGTGTTTTGCCTTTATCGGTAGGGTGGCAGAAGTTACTCTGCTGCTACAATTCCTACCCTGACATATCTGTAGCTTTGATTTCCACCAAAAACTCAGTCTTTCTGCCTCCACCATGTAAGTGCTGGGTCATTATAGTTTTTGTGTTAGTCATTGTAAGTTTGCTTTGCTGAAGAATGTAAACACCTATCAACATGTACACTGTGTTGATATTATTCGTAACTTGTTTTGTAGTTGATCTGAGCTTAGTCATATTCATGGTAAATCCTGCAACTTTTCTCTAATTCCAAAAAGAAAGTATATGGGCAAGGAATGTTAGAAACACCACATTTAGAAATTTTCTATAATGACTTATCATAGTTACATTCTAGTTTACTTTTTTGAATGACAAATCCACACAGAAATTACTAGATTATGCTCTCTCCTTTATAAAACATATAATTTGTTCATATTTTTCATTATATAGCACTACACTCTTGATGTTTTAGAGTTAACTGGGTCTTGTCCTTTCTACTGTAATCAACTGAGTATCATCTCTGTAGTGCTGATTCTAGAACTTTTTTAACCTTTAGACTTATGTTGAAGAAATAATTGGGAAACTTCCCTCCTACAAAAGATCTAGAGTTAAGGTTTTAAATCTGTTAGTCTCATGTTCCCCTTGTAGTCATCAGAAAGCTCTTCGGTTTCAAACAAAGCTAACTTTTATTTACATAGAAATGGACATCGTGTGTGTGTGTGTGTGTGTGTGTGTGTGTGTGTGTGTGTGTATGTGTGTATACATATATGTATATATATGTGTGTTTTATATATATATATGTATATATATATATGTGTGTGTTTTATATATATGCATGTGATATATATATATATATATATATATATATATATCACACAGGTTATCTGATCATGTCATCTTTGAATATAAAGGATGCTTTGAATCAAATTTCATGTAACATGTAAATACTGTTAAATCATATCAGTGAGGTCTCAAATTGATTGCTGGGTTGATAATTCCATCTTATCTTGTGATGTCCATTGCACAGAGTGATTTCCATACATTGGAAAGAACATATTTTTCCAAGATAACCATAAGTTATTCTTAAACACTTGTATACGGCAACAATAAAAAAATCTAGTTTATATACTTGTGTATGAAGAAATTGTTCAAATCAACTGATCCAAGAAATTATTCTTAGAATATTGTTGAATATTCCATTAAATTCAAATTGACCTCTCAAGGGATCTATTTGAATTATATTTTTGCCAACTGCCAATTATCCATCTGTAAGTTCCCTTCTGTAGTTCCTTGATTGTTCTGTACCAAGGCAATAGTCCTTTGTTCCCAGGGTTAACATATTTGATATTTTAATCTGTGTTGGACTTTGGTTATTACACCTAACTGATTGCACATTTCCACTCATCCTTCTCCTCTTCTCTTTCCACCACACCTGAGTCTTTGCAACTCATCTTTTTATTTTGTTGATTAGCATGTAGGAGACAAAGTCTGCTCACATGTTGCTTTTGGCGATTCTAGGTTACTTTCCAAACTCTAGTCTCTCTTCTAACACTAGATATCTTGTGTCTGATTACCTGTGTTTGGATTTGTGGTGAGTTTGTTGTTGGCAAGAAGGCAGCGTGGCAAGAACACTTTCTATTCTATGTTTTCTCATCTTTTAGCAACATATTTTTGCTCTTTGCATTTCTCTGCTCTGTGGAAAACATAATATAGGGATTAGCTTTAGACCTGTAGTTTGCAAATAGTCATGGAATTTTGATTTTTGAAACCATGATGATCTGCTATCTCTGTCATGCTTCATAATCTCAGATCAAAGACAAGCAGGTAATCTTGACTATGTAAATGCCCCTCCAAAAGTACTGTCTTTTTCTACCCTGTTCGTGACTGAAATATGGACTTATACTATCACCTTCAAGTTGTCTTTGCCTATGCCCTTCATTTGTTTGGGGAGTTCATTGTGTGAGAATCACTTACGGTCAACATGGCCTGTGGAAACTGAGTTCTTTGTACTTCAAGCCCATAAAGCTTCCCATGGGAAGTCATCAAAGCCTGGTACACTCAGTTGAGGCAGGTCCAAGCCCCTCTCCCTGCATCAAGGATGTTCAAGGTGTCCCACCACAGGTAATGTGCACCAAAAAGTCAGCTCATGCACCAGTGATTGAACCTGATCACACTGCCAGGGGCCACTTAAGCAGACCCAGCTACACAACTGTCTCAGTTGTGCAGAGGGCCTAGTCCAGTCCCATGGAGGTTCCATAGCTGCTGGTCTAAAGTTTGTGAGTTCCTACTAGTTTGATTTAGTTTTCTCTGTTTGTTTCCCCATAATGATCTTGATGCTGCTTGCTCATAGAATATCTATTTCCTCTCTTGGACTGGACTCCTGGAGCTTGGCCTGGTTGATAGAGGGAGACATCATGGGGAAAGAGAGAACTCTGGTACTAGGGAAGTTTCCAGGAATCCCAAAGGATGACCATAGCTTAGAATACTCACAATAGTGGAGAAGGTGCCTGAGCTTGCTTACCCTGGTAATCAGATTGGTGAATACCCTAAGTGTCATCATAGAGCCCTCTTCTAGTAACTTATAGAAGAAGATGGATTCATTCTTAAGCTTTATTCAATTATGAAAGAAATTAAAATAATTTTATTCAATGTCAAAGAACCTCTTTCTATTGCCTTTGTATTTCTTTTTAACAAGTATTTTTTTTTTTGTTTTTTCAAGATAGAGTTTCTCCATGTAGTTTTTGTGCCTATCCTGGATCTTATTCTATAGACCAGGCTGGCCTTGAACTCACAGATATCCACCTGGTTCTGCCTCCTAAGTGCTGGGATTAAAGGTGTGTGCCACTGCTGCCATGCTAGAAGGATTATTTTTAATTATTGGAATTATGTATAGGTGTGTGTATGTGTACACATTTTTATATGTGTATGTGTGTGTATGTTTGCATCTAGGTATACTCAGATGTATGCAATGCCACTGAAGTCCTGACTATTGGATCAACACAACAAGTTAAGAAAGGTTGTCAGCTGCCTGACTTTCATATTTAGAAACTGAATCAATTCTATTAAAGAGTAAATATCAAGTGTCTGGTCTGAAGAACAGAGCAATCACTTAAGGCTTGTTGCTTATTTACTTATAGCTACTTCATTTCAGATAAAAATATAAATCCAAAATAGTGAGATGTATCTATTCCTTCTATTTTATAACTTCCCTATCATCTTTGGCTGTGTATCATAAACACCTTACATGCTACCTGTCACACAGGAAACAATTCTGTCCAGTGTTCTGAATGATAATGAATATAAATGGTGATCATTAGAGTAAAAACTGAAGAAATGCAATGATGAAGTTTCAGGATCTATAAGGTAGTAAGGATGGGTAAAATTTCATTTTGAATTCCTTCTAGCATGTCACATATTAAAGTGCTATCAACTCCTATTTTTTCCCTATAGCTTAGACTGCTTCATGCAGTGTATATATATTTCTAAGACTACAATACAGTCTATCAGGAACAAAAAAATGTAATAACATTAAAAACAAGCAACAAATAATGAAAGGCACAGAAAGAGACCAGCTTCAACTCTCCCAACCACTCTATGTAGGACACCTCAGAGAAAGCCTTCATTGTCTTCAACAGCCTCTGGCAGTTGGATTGGACACCTTGTATGAAATGGCAGTTCTGAATGTCACTGAGCAGGCCAAGTATTACTCAGAGTCTAGATGCAATATTCTAACATCATTTGACAAAGCTGTTTCTTGCATTCCTCTGATGTCAGCTTTCCTAGAACTCTACTCCCATGACAGAAAACAAACATTTAAATTGGGATTCAAAGAACCTTCTTCTGAGTTCTCTGAGTCTACGAAAATGATAGAGAGTTCATTCCTAAGCCAAGAACCAAGATTCTATGGAGAGAAACCCTTCATTGGTTTGCAGAGATTGGAAGCTTACTTTCATGCATACAGTTGATCTCTAGGAACAGAATGATATTTCGGATATATCTGTGGAAGTATAAGTAAGATATTTTTAAACCAATGATGTATAAAGACAGATAAAGAAATACATATTAAGCATTTTCTGTGAATACAAACATATATTCAACACATTGATAATATATAAAAAAGCATAGAGAGGATATACTAAGAAGTATCTTTTTCAGCATGCAATATGTACATGTGCATAACCTTGTATATCTTTGTTTTAAAATAATTTTTGAAATAATTGTGTATTGAATTTATATCATTACCCATCACCTGCCTCTACACACTTCAGGGATTTCTTCCCACTCCCTCTACAATTAATGTCCTTTAATTTTCTTTAATTATATGCATATATGTGTGTATATTGCATGAACATATTTGTATATAAACATGAAAAAATATATGTTTACATATATTCATAAATAAATACATAATTATATCGCATTGAGTCCATTTAGTGTTTCCTATAGGTATATGTTTTCACAGCTATAGTGGACAACTCTTAGGAGCCTCATCCCTTCGGATTGCAATTTCACCCATTTTTACTAGTTAGTAATCGCTTGTATGTACTACATTTTCTTTCCATTCTTCAGTTGAGGGACATCTAGGTTGTTTCCAGGTTCTGACTATTTAAAATAACACTGCTATGAACATAGTTGAGCATGTGTCTTTGTGGTATGATTGAGAATTCCTTGGTTATATGCCCAAAAGTGGTATACCTAAGTCATGAGGAAGATTGATTCTGAGAAACCATCATACTGATTTCCAAAGTGGCTGTATAAGTTTGCATTCCCACCAAAAGTGTAGGAGTGTTCCCCATGCTCAACATACTCTCCTACATAAGTTGTCTTCAATGCTTTTGATCTTAGCCTTTCTGACAGGTGTAAGATGGTATCTCAGAGTCATTCTGATGACCAAGGAGGTTGAGCAATTACTTTCATACACAGTGGAATACTGCTCAGCAGAGAAAAACAATGACATCATGAAATTTTCAGCCAAATGGAGGGAACTAGAAAATATCATCCTTAGTAAAGTAACCCAGACTCAGAAGAACAAACATGGTATGTGCTCACTCAAAAGTGGATACCAGATGTAAAGCAAAGGATAACTGGACTGCAAGTGACAGATCCAGGGAGGCTAGCTAGTAAGTAGAACCCTAGGAAGGATGCATGGTTCACCCAGCAAAGGAGAAATAGATGAGATCTACATGAGCAAACTGGGAGTGAGTGGGGTAATGGAGGACAAGGGATAGGGGATGAGAACATAGGGGAATGGGAGGTTTGAGCTAGAACAGGGACAGAGTGGTAGAGCAAGTAAAAAGATACCATGATAAATGAAGACATCCTAGCAATAGGGAGAAACAGAGTCTGCTGAAGTATGGTCCCCACTAGTAAGTCAATCATGTCACTAAGTAATCCATTTTAAGATGGGGGTAGCATCATAACCTGTAATTCAATTTCAGACTGCTCACAGAGAAGAGATACCAAAGTGAAAGATCAGGATCACTGTCTGGTTTCCTGCTTTAATCCCCTGGCATGAGATGTCTGATGTTAGTGAATGTGCCTAAATTAATAAGCAGAGAGAAAGACAAACAGACACTGTAATTGTCATCCTGACACAGAAAATTACCAGGAAACTCCACTGTCCAACGAACACTCAATGTATGATGACACAAACTGTAGTACAGGAGAGAAGTCACACTCAGTCTAGTAGCTTAAACATGTGCTGCCTGAACTGTGACAATATAGTTCCCACCCTTGACCATGAGCAGGTTTGGAGCCATTCTCAGTGAATGGTTATCTCAGTGGGTATGTAACCATTCAGCACATTCTGAAAGCAGAAGCTGACAAGGTGGCACATATTCAGAATTGACGCATCATGCCAAATTCTGGTAAAATCCTAAGATAATGCTCTGTCTCTCTGTCTCTGTCTCTCTCTGTCTCTCTGTCTCTCCGTCTCTCTGTCTCTCTCTCTCTGTCTGTCTCTCTCTCTCTCTCTCTCTCTCTCTCTCTCTCTCTCTCTCTCTCTCTCTCTCTCTCTCTCTCTGAATCCACTAGTTGATATATTTTCATTAGGGAATAGAAGTAATGCTCCCTGATCCATGATTGACTGTTGAAAGTAAACCTTTGGTAGGCCCAGTACAGACAATGCTAGCCTCCTTGAGATCATCCTTGCAAATCAAATTTATGCCTGGAAGATCAAATTTGGCAGTTGTTTTCATTATCTTCAGGAGTCTACATTTTCTTCTTTCACTTCCCTGATATTCCATGAGTAATTTTTATGTGGAATAAACTTTCTGTTTAAGAATTAATTTCACATACCATTTGTTTTCAATGGCTTGACAGCCATATATTCACAGCCATTTGCTTCTGCCACGCCATCAACACTCAGTTCATTGCTCTTTATGCTTCATCTATACAGGCTTATATAACAGACCATCAATGCTTTCTTTCCTGTACCTCAATACTTCCCCTTCTTAATAGCTCTCTGGGTCCATAGAACAACATCCCATATCATTGTAAATTGTGTATTTCCTATAACTAAAAATCCAATATCACAAGAACCATGATTCGAGTTTGCAATTTCTGGATGGATCCTTGACTTCTGGGCTTAAGATCCAATATCTGCATTCTTTGGATGTTGAATTAGTGGACATGCTTCCCTAGGTAGTAGGTTGAAAAATGAAGTCCTGTGGCTGCATTATCCATTTGGAAACATTCTTTTCAAACAAATCCACAGTTTATATTTTGAAGTCTTGCCTTCAAAGGAAGACCCTTGTCCTCACAATAGGCTCACTGATGTCCTAGTATAAAACCTGATGTTTCTTTGAGGCAACCACAGCCTCTTTTCCAAAAAATTCCTTTTTACCACTTTATGCTTGCTCACACGCTTTGCTTCAACAAACTGCATATTTCTTTTCATATTTTAGTACCAAACTTCTTGCTGTTTTTTAGTGTAGATCTGGAAAAGAGCTGTGAGCAATAACCATACGACAGAATTAGTGATATCTACATTAAATTCTTTGTCATTTGAGGGCTTGCCTATCATACAGTTCAAAACACTGCCCCATTCCTCCTACAGGCAACTTTTAAAGGACTAAGAAGGAAACCTTCATATTTAACACAGCAGTGGTCCTATATTTCTCACTCAAGTCTGTTAGTTTTTATTTACTGTTGTCATATGAAAACTTATTAATGCAAGAATGTAATGGCTTATTCTGATTTTCTGTTCCCAAAATATATATTCCTCTCTGACAGTTGGCAGGAAGGGAGTCAGGATTTTCAAATTTTACCTGTGCTCAAGAATCAGAAAGTAAAATTAAATGAGTGTATATGGGAACCTGTAGACTCCTTGATTGAATATATAAGGAGCTGATTAAATTTTGGAGGAAAATGCATTGTTAATTTGGGCACAGACATGACAAGAATACCAATACCTCAGACACAGTCAAATTGTGCACATCTGCATGCTCTTTTGGCATATCACATGCTATTGTATTGTTTATAAAAACATTTTTTAGGAGTTCATGATGCACCTCTTGTCATGTATAGAAGACATATTTTGAAGCAAATTTTCTGGTACTGCTGTGGGATATCTTTCTTTATGCTGTGAATATATATTGCTCTGATTGGTTGATAAATAAAGCTGCATTGCCCTATGCCAAGGCATCTAAGAGACAGGCAGAAATCCAAGCATATTGACAGGAAGAAAAAGAGGAGGCAGAGAGAAGCCAACCTGCTGCCCAAGGAACAACATGTCTGCAGCCCAGTAAGCCACAGAACATGTGGCAAAACATAGACAAATAGAAATCATTTAATTTAATATATAAGAGCTAGGTAGTGAGAAGACTGCCATATGCTACGCAATTGGTAAATAATACTAAGCCTCTGACTGATTATTTTGTAAGCAGATGTGGGACATGAGTTGGAGAGATTTGTTTTTTGGCAGTATGAGCAGTACCAGAGAAATCTTCTGACTACATTTGGTGCTCATTATTGGGCATTGATCCACATAGACCTAAGAAAGCTTAAAGATTCTAAATGCACAGAAACAGAGCCACACTAGACTTCCTAGTCTTACAGTCTTATGCCAGAAGCAGCACATACTCAATTTCCAACAATTGCCTGCAAGGTGGAGCTGGCCACCAGCCATCATGTGATAAGCTGCATATCTGTAGATTTCCACCACAGTACACAGTGGCATCTCTGTCTCCAGGCTGCACTTTGTGGTTGTGGTAGAAACAGCTTTTGCTAATACAGACAAAAAGAGAAAGAAAGAAAATTTTTCTGGGCTACAGGCTGATGGATGGATGCATAAACCCACTGCCTCCCTGAGTCATCAGAGAGCATGGCTCCCTGAGCTGGTAGTGAACTACCTCAACCTTATTGGGAAACTGAGGTGGGAGGAGTCAACAGCCAAGGCTGTAGTTTAAAGCAATAGATTCACAGTAAGCCAGATGGAATGAGACTTTAAATAGTTTACAGTTGTGTAAAAATGTATGTAGGCTTGGAAGAGATAAGAAAATGAATATAGACATTTATATAAAGAAATATTTTTAAAAAATAAAGTCTTCAGCTATTAGTTCATAGTTCATGTGTTTCCAATAGTTTGGCTATTTGTCCCTGTGCTTCTTCCATTCATGGCCTCAATATCTCTTGCTCATATAATCTCTCCTCAATCAGTCTCGGTGAAGGGAGGAGGGAACTGAGCCTGCCTCAACTGAATCTACCTGGCTGAGCTGAATCCCCATGGAAGTCCTTGTCTTGGAGGAGTTGGGAAAGGGGGGGTGGATTAGAGGGGGAGGGAGGACAGGGGAATCCATGGCTTTTATATAACATTAAATTAATCATAAAATTAAAAAAATAAAGTCTTTAAAGAGACAGTAAAAATAATATAAAAATAAGCCATGCAAAGGGGGAAATCACACAAAGAGTCTAGATTATATTGTCTTTGGGATTTTTAAGTGCAGAAAGGCATTTGATTGTAAAGGCTGCTGAGTTAAATCTCTCTCTCTCTCATCTATATATTATGAAACATCAGGATCGGCTGAGGAGTTGGCAAGTAATTTGAGTTACAATATGTTTTTAGGAAATACAATATAAGTTCTGAAATTGACAAGTGATGGCAATTGTAAGGATTCATTGTCACATATGGAAGAAATGTCAATGTCCACACTTATATAGTCAACTGAAAATTCAGCAAAAGCTACTACATTGAGTTTTCACTTAACCTTTCAGATTGTAAACATAGTGATATCACCAGGCGGCGATTTTATAGAAAAGCAATAAGTGAGAAAAACAAGTTAGTTTGTATTTAGTTGCTTTAATTAAATTTCTATCAATGGCTTATAACAGTTATACTCTGAATTTTTTTATGTTTATACTATGGTTGGGCATCCTTGGCTAGTGTGGAACTTGCTATATAGGTCAGGCTAGTGTTGCATCAAATTAACTCAATCTTCCTCCTTCTGTCTCAGGTAGTGAGATTACAGGCATCCCATTTTTTTAAGTCTGATTTGGGCCAGAATGTTGATATTCAGGAAGAAACCAAGGGAGGGGACATGCAATGGTTAGACATAAAAGATGGAGAATTTCTTTTGACAAGAAGCCTGAAAATACATTCTCAATTCAGACCCTCTCTTTTCAAATTAATCCACATTTTTCTCTTGATTGGTCTTGTTCACAGAGTTGTTTTTCTAATGTCCAAGTAGAGAGCCTGAGGTTTCTTTGAAGCAATCACAGATTCTTTGGCTGAACATTCAATGGTGTGACTTTATACATGCTCATGTTGTTTACCTTAACAAACTGCATGTTTATTTTGGTATTTTACTATCGAACTTCTTGTTCTTTCCAGGGTAGATATAAAATGAGTGTCATAACGATGACATTGATTTAGTGCTAAACAATGTTGAAATTTCCTCTGCCTAACACATTAATTCATTACTTGAAATTCAGCCTCATTGGAGTTGTCAGAGCACACATTGAATACACCAGATTCTCTGTACTATTATAACTTCCATGGCTACATCATATTCTAAATGTTGGTGTTATTCTTCACTTATATCCTATAAGGCAAGCTTCCACTGTTCATAACTCCCTGAACACTCCAGTTTTTCAAACTCCTTCTACCATGGACTATTAAGATCTTCTTAGAGTGTTTGAAGGCTTTTCTATCCCACTCTTGAAAACCCTTTCCCATTTCTCCACAGAAAACTTTTAAAGGACTAAGAACTTGATGACCATATTTAGGAAAGCAATGTCTCTACTTCTCAGAACTCATTTTCAACCATGTTTTTTATAGCTGTGATAAATTGTATAATAATAATGTACCTAAGTAATGTCTTATACTGAATTTGGAGTTTTGGAACTATATTTCAGCCTGACAGAAAATTTGTGGGCTCATTCCCCAGCAAAATTTCCATTCCTGGGAACACTTTTCTTTAGTCATTTTGCTAACAGTTTTCTAAAGCAATCTTTCCTGTGAACATAAAATCCTGGGATTGAATGCCCTCTGAACCTAGAGCTGCTGCTTTGTACTGAACATGATTTCACATAAATCTTTGAGCTTCCTCTCTATGCCTCTGACCTCTAGGGCTAGTGTAAAAGGCATATTTTTTTTCATATTTATTTCTTCTTAGTGGCCTATGGGGAATTCTCCCTAGCTTTCCTGTTGTTTCTCTATCAATTTTGAAGCCTGCATACATGGCTTAGTGGTTAAGAGCACTGATTGTTCTAGATGATCCAAGTTCAATTCCAGACACTCACATGGTTATTTCCAACTATCTGATATTTTAGCTGGAGGGGATCCAAGGACATTGATCCATGAGGGAAATCAGTCTTTAAAAACATACATATGCAAGTAACATCATATAGACTGGAAGATCACATATTATATTAATACACATACACACATAACAACAATGAAAAAATCGCCATTAATATGAAAGAGAGTAAGGATATATGAGGGTTTAAAGGGAAGAACATAAAAGGGAAAAATCATATGATTATATTATAATCTCAAATAAACATTATTAAAACATTTTCTGTCCTAGTTCTTATGCTTCTAATACATATATTTACATCATCTTTCATAATTTATCCTGTATTTCTCCTATTCCCATTTCCTACTTGTTTATCTATGTAAGTATATCCTTCACTCTATAAAGCTATAAACTGTTTTTTTCAAATCAGTAGCACAATCTCTGAGCTTTACATAATGCAAATTAACACCAGAAATGATGGCAAATCATTCACTACAGCTGTTACTGTAGGTGGCTTCCCTTATAGCAGTGGAGAACATAGTATCAAAACCAGTCACCTAGAAACAGATATAAAATAAAACAAAAAAAGCAAAGGTAAAAATAAAATCTGGGGAATATATATATATATATATATATATATATATATATATATATATATATATTATATATATATTATATATTATATATATATATAATCAACAGATGGACAAACTACAATAAAAAACAAACACAAACAAACAGGTCCAGTCCCCCCCTCCCAGACCGAGCCAAGCGTCCCTGCATAGGTCCCAGGATTCAAACAGCCAACTCATGCAACTAGCCCAGGACCCGGCAACAACACACAGCTGCCTCCCAAACAGATCAAGCCAAATGACTGTCTCACCCGTTCAGGGGGCCTGATCCAGTTGGGGGCCCCTCAGCCTTTGGTTCATAGATCCTGTGCTTCCATTCATTTGGTTATTTGTCCCTGTGCTTTATCCAACCTTGGCTTCAACAATTCTCGCTCATATAAACGCTCTTCTTTCTCGGTCGATCCCGGTCCTCGGGGGAGACCTTGATCTGGAGGAGGTGGGAATGGGGGGTGGGGGAGGGGGAGGGGGAGGGGGGCGAGAGTGGGAGAACAGGGGAATCTGTGGCTATTATGTTGAACTAAATGATGTTGTAAAATAAATTTACTTAAAAAAAACAAACAAACAAAAAATGTCTACTGGTGACAAAATATTTGAACATATGAGTCTACTAGGAATATAGCATATTAGAACGACAAAACTGTAGTGTCACATTATGAGTTTGGTTTGACTGTTGCCAAAGATAACTAATACATATGACCCCTGACCTACCTGATTGTTCTCATGTTCAGTGTCCTTGTGCTGTGCCTTTACCTGGAGGGTGTGGAGGCCACTCTGCTGCTGCTGGAAACCCTCTCCTGATACCTCTGTAGCTTAAATCCCCACCAAACTCTCAGTCTTTCTTTTTCAGCCATAGAGTGTGGCATCAATTAGTTTGGATTTGTAGTTATTGTAAGTTTGCTTCATAGAAACTGCAAACCTCTATCAGTAAATATTAATGTTTAATGCAACTTGTAAACATTTACATTTTAACTTTAGCTGAGCCTAGTCATATTTATTGTAATCCCTAAAATATGTTTTTCATCTTCTGAGTTGATATAATAAATGTGAGTGTTGACCACCATGAAATTATTTAGAAAGTTTCTCTAGTAATTTATTAAACCTACATTCTATTCTCATTTATCAAATGATAAATATTTGCTCAAGACAAACATGAGTTTTTGAATTCAGCACTCTTGCTGACCAAAACATCAAATTTTCCCATATTTTCTCTTAATCTTACTCTACAAATGTAATGCTTTAGAGTAAATGATACTCTTCACTGTGATCATCTGCGCATTCTCTTTGTAGTGTCGGTGTTAGAACTTTTCTAATCTTGTACATTTGTATGTGAGACAATAATTGGACAGCTTTGCTTCTTCAGTAGCATTAGAGTCCATGGCTATACAGTCCAGTACTTCCATATGTTCCGCTCCATTTCATCACTAACTCATCAGTTTCAGACTCTGTTGACTTTTAATTACAAAGAGATGGACATTAGATAATGTCACTGGCTATCTGATCATTTGATCTCTGAGAATGAATCACACTTAGCATGAAATTTGCCATGAAAAACATAAATATTAAAACATAGCAGTGTTTCTTCAAATTGATTCATGGGGTGGTAATTCCATCTTCTCTTATGATGATCTTTTCACAGAGGAGAGTCATCTACAATCTGTAATGAAAATGTACTTACAGGATGCTTAGAAGTTACATTTGACAGCCTTTTGTACACCACCACCAACAAAATCAGCAACAAAAAAATCCTTTTAGATTATATTGTTTAGTTGTAGGTATACAAAACTTTCTCAAATAAACTGGTTCAAGAAATAATTTTTGTGATGATGGATAAAGTACTAGTAACCCATGATGTGTTCGCAAGAAATCTATTTGAAGAGTATTTTTCCCAACAGTGACTTATCCATAAGGGAAGGTACTTTCTGCACTTCTGTGCATGTACTCTATCAACGCAATGGTTATTTGTTCAGAGGATTAATTGATTATTTCTTTTAATATTTATTTATTCTGGTTATTTCACTTCAATGAACTTTCATTTCCTTTCATCCTTATCCCCCTCTGTTCTTACATCACCTGCTCTCTTTTGTTCTCACCTTTGTCCTTGGCTTCTGTTTAGTGTGTGTGAAGCCAAGTCTGCTGACATGTTGCTGCTGAGAATGACAGCTTTAATCCTAGACTCTAGTCTGTCTTCTAACTCTGAATGTCTGCTGTGTCATACCTTGTCCCTAGATTTGAGGTGGGTTTTTTTTTTTGTGGTAAGAATAGGCAGCGAAAACAACTTTTCATTTTCTTTTTATATTTGCTCATCTTTCAGCACTATAATTTGTTCTTAGCATTTTTCCACATTCTGGACTTTGGGACACATTGTTTGCCAATGCTTTTGGGCCTCTGTGTTCTAGTATCATGATGATATGGCATCTGTAACATGCTTCAAAATCTCAGGTCAAAGTAGTGGAGGCAAACTTGACTAAGTAGCTACCAATCCAAAAGTCATGAATTTTCTACCCTAATAATGAGTGACTTGCAGACACACACATTCACCTTATGGTTTCCCCTTGCCCATACCCTTCTCTTTTTTTGGGGAGCTCATGGTATCTGGGTGGCACTCACACTGTAAAAACGGCTTAGTTCTGCTGAATTAGAGTCCCATCAACGAATGATATGAAGCAGAAAGTTTCTTTTTTATCAACTTAGCAAGAAATGCACCTAATAAACTCTCAAAAGGTGACTAATATTGTGTGCAGTGGCCCCAGTGTCTAGAGGCACTGAATACACTTACTGCAGTTACAGAGGGTTGTCAGCTGCTTGACTTGCATGCTGGGAAACAAGCTCAGTTTTTTTCCTTTGGAATAACACCAGGTATTCTTAACCACAGAGACATCATTTAAGTCTTCATGAGATTTTTTTTTATCTCTGCTTCATTTCAGATAAAACATACATGTAGCCTAGGTCATTAATACATTTCTGCTATTTCATTACTTCTTTATCATCTTTGGTTGTGGTGCATAAAACACATTACAACTTACCTGTCACAGTGAAAAACACATTTCTGCCTAGTTTTCTTAAGGCTAAATTCTGTAAATGGTCACCCTCAAGAGTCAAAATTGGAGCAACACAAGGATGAAGTCGCAGGACTCTCATATGGGATTAAGACTAAGTAGAACTTGCAATTCCAAGTGTTATCTACTCCTAATATTTCCCACCAGCCTGGACTGCTTGATGTTGTGAATACATATTTCTAAGAATGCAATAGTGTCCAGCAGGAACAAATAATCTGAGAAGGGATAAAAATATTAACAATTAATGATTCAAGAAAACTAGAGCTACCCCATCTCTGAAGCACTCTATGAAGGACACATCCGAGAAATGCTTCAGTATCTACCCTACCCTCTGTCAACTAGACTTGTGACCTTGTATGAAACATGAGGCCTAAGTATCACTGAGCAGATCATATTTTAGCCAAGTCCCGTATTCAAGATTCACACATTATTTGACAAAGCTGTTTCTTGTTCCCCTCAGACCTCAGCTTTCCTGAAACTCTATTCCCATGAGATAAACAATTATTTCACCTGGAATCATATTTCAGAGGGCATCTTCTGAGCTGTCAAATCCAGGAAAATGATTGCAAATTCCTAAAGGCAGGAACCAGGATCCTCTGCAGTAGTTTGAGAGTTCAGGTTATATACACAAACATATACCTTTACATGTACATACGTGAAACTCGCACAGTGCTACTTTTTCATGTGGCCTTTACTGGTAGAAATTCCTCCCTTTTCCTGTCTTGCTCTCTTTGCCAACCCCTCATCCCCCATTTAACCCTTCCTTGTTCACTGTTCCCCTTTCTTCTTCATCCAACCTCTCTTCTACTATTGTTCTTCCTTGAAGTCTCCCCATCCTAAAGCCCATTTCTAGTAAAGAAATTCTCTTTTCATCCTATTTAAGCACCATGTATAAAAATATTGCTTCCCTTGGTCTCAGGTCACAGAGATGCTACTCTGACTCTAGAAGACACACTAACAACATTCACTCTAAAAGCTCTTACTTCATGGATGGAAGTATGTTTATGGCTGTTTGTGAATAGGGTAGACTTGATAGTGTCCAGGCTCCTGGTTCCTCTCCATATGAGCTTCCTCTATTCTCTTGTGTTCTACCACAGCTTAGTCATTTTGTTCTAAAGGAACTTGTCAAACTAAACAGGAAATTCATAAAACATGATATTTCAGATATTGATGGTACAGTTATCAGGTCATTTGAAGTGGCTCCTAACCATTTAACTGAACCAAGACCACATACTCCTTCATTATAGAGAGTTAATAGAGTCCCCATTAAAGCATTCTGACCTTCATTTGTGGACACCAGGTGAGACAGAGCTTCATGTTAATGTGTTTTGTGTAGAAAAGCATGCTTGTTTTGGGATTGTCTCTATTTCAACACGAGATTCTGAAGGCAAAAGAGAAAGTACAGGATATGTCAGATTTTCACTGCTTCCCTATCACTTTGCAGGAGTGAGGAAATTGTGTTCATCAACCTCTTCATTTAAAACAGGAAAATAATTCACACAATTGTTTTCAGAGTTAAAGATACAAAGAATCTTTTGCTATATCTCTGGTAAACTGTCCTGTCTTACAACAGAGGTGCTTCCTTTTACCACTTGACAGAATCTGGCACCTGCTTGTTAAGTTGGAGTACTTATTTGCTATGAAAAAGTGAATTTGTAGAGTATCATGTAACCTGCTAAGAAAACTTTAGGTAATGGTCAGTTTGTATCCATTAGTGTCTAGGCACTTTGTGGAGAAGGAAGTTTCACTGATACTATCAATTGAATTACCCTCTTGGTGTCTCTATTCAACTTAATGCCATTGCTCAACAATATTTGCAGAGACTGCCACCTACAGGCCAGGACCCTGAAGAAGTTTGAAAAGCTTTTCATGACCAAATGTGCAATATCAAGTCTTTGTCTCTACCCTTTGCTAGACAGTTATTTGCCCTTTGAAATCAAGAACTTTACTTGTGGGACAACCGAATTATGAAAATGCCAACACTGCATACCCAGTTGCTACATGGCGTTTCAAAAGAAAGAAAATCCTTCTGATTGTGTTTATTTCTGTGCATGTTCAGGCCCTCCTATTTGCAAGGAGTAGTTATTCCCAGGCCCTTAAGGGACTGTCAAGAAAAAAATATTTCTGCAGTATAAGGTGTGTGTGTGTGTGTGTGTGTGTGTGTGTGTGTGTGTGTGTGTGGTGGGAGGCCTCTGGAAGGTGTGGCTATTTTAAACATGCTCAGCTCGGGCATTTGGTAGAGTACACCTCTCTAAACATACCTACTTGAAGGTAAAGAGGGAGCTCTCACATAGTCCACTGTGTAGTCAGGGTGTTTCTGTCACTGCCTGAAATATAAGGCCTGGGATTTTAGTGTCAATCTCAAACTGAAAGTATTTTTTCCTATAGCCCCTAGTTGGAAATTCAGCATCAGGCTTGCTGCAGTCCCTTGTAGATGTAACCAATCGTATTATTAAAATAAGAAACACAGAGCCAAGGTAAAAGAGAAAAGCCGAGAGGTCAGAGCTCAGAGATAAAATCTTACCTCCTGCAGTGCTCCTAGCTTCCCCGAGAGAGGGAGGTACTTCCTGTGTCCCTGTTTAAAAATCTTTCTGTTCTGCCTTCTCATTGGTTGTAAACCCAACCACATGACTGCCTCATCACTGCCTGTAAGTACCGCCCTCCAGGTCTTAAAGGCGTATGTCTCCAATACTGACTGTATCCCTGAACACACAGAAATCTACCTAGCTCTTCTAACCACCACGCTCTCACTATGGCTCTAATAGCTCTGACCCCAGGGCAACTTTATTTATTAACATAAAATTAAAATAACATTTCAGTACAAATAAAATATCACCACATTTCCCCTTTTCTATTTTAATAAAAAGAAAAAAGGCAAAAGGTTATAACTAACAAAAGAAAAACTATATACAAAAGTACAATAACTATATACAATATATACAAGTAACAAATACCTAAACGATGTCTAGTCCATTTGTATTTGACAAATCAGAGAAAATAATTCCCTTATCTATCCTATTTTAGTAAGTACAAAATGTATCTAATTCACTTTCTATCCTAATTAATCTTCAACTATAACTAACTAATCTTCAACTCCCTCAGAGACCCAAGAAGGAAATAATATTAGCTAACAAAAATAAAAACAGGAAGTGCACAAAAGCAACTTCCAAAAATTTTGTGAGTTGACAGAAACAGCCAGCTGCCTGGACAGTCACCTGAGGTTTCTCCACAGTGTTGGGGCATCATCTTCAGCCTATAGGCTTATGGTATCTGACAGACTCATTTGTGAAGTAGGTTGTACACAAGGTCAACAGTTCAACCTCCATTTGGGTGAGAGCAGTCCATGTACCAGAAACACCTGAATTCCACTAGTGTCATGTCATGATTCAGGATTTTAAATTCTGGAAATTGTTGATGGTTTTTGAATTCAGCTGTCCATTCTTCTTGGCTGTGTATATATGGCTTCATCTAAGCATGCCCTTCTCCACATCCCTCTATTAAATGCCAGTCTACTATTGAGAGGCGTGAGCTTTCAGTTGCTGTTCCATTGCACAACAGAAGCCATCGGCCCACTGCCTGTTCAGCTGCCTTCAAAGAAAAGGGCACTGTACCTTTTCCAGATTGTGAAGGCCACTTCAGGGATGGTGCCATATTGTCCTGGCCTCAGAAGATGCCTTCTGATAAAGCCATAACCATACTTGTTTTGGCAGGAATCGGTAGTCCTTTGTTTCGTGTTCTGTCTGTCCATTTTGTCCTGTTGATTTGAGGATACTTTGTTGTCCAGTGGCTAACTTTTGCCACAATGAAAATTAACTCCATATGCAGTTTCTTCAATGCCCATATTTTCTCTGAAGTAGATTGGTACTGCCAGGAGCTGACATGTCTCAAAAAAGAAAAATTTCTAAGTTATTAAAATATTTTAAATGCCATATTCGTTAGATCTCTGAAGGGTTTGAAGATGACCTGTCTAAAATATATCTGCTCAATTTTTAAAACATATCTAATATGACTACAATTTCTATTGTAATGTCTAACTACTAACTTTCATTTCTTTATATCCTAATAGTTGGTAATAATGTAAAGTATTTAAAACTAGTAATTGTCTTTTTCTTTTCTTTTCTTTTCTTTCTTTCTTTCTTTCTTTTTTTTTTTTTAAAAACAAGAACCTTAAATCTAATCTCCTTTGCTTAGCCTTTTTCCTAACCCTTGACAACTTGTAACCTACCCCCCTAAATAATGAAAATTATCCCAGACCCAAAACCCATTAAAAGAACCAAAAAAAACCACCCGCCCCACACCACCTCTTTGGGAATGTGGGCGTCATTCTTAAAATTGCTTCCTGCTGGGTATGGGCGAAGTTATCTTTATCCTGAAAGAAAAATTTAGGTTAATTGTCAAATTCTAGGAAAGATAACTATATCCTTCCTTATTATCCAGTCTATGTATAAAGCCAAAGTTCAGGGTTTATCTCAAGTCCTTATTCAAGTAGTCTTTGAGACTGGATCATCTCAGCTAGTCATCTCAAAATTGCTCTGAGCACCTTGTAGTTCAAAGCTGATCAGTAGATGATGTTTGTCAGTTCAGTGATATTATTATTGTCCACGTGGAATTGTTGTTGTTGTTGTTGTGGGGCCCCATCTTCTTTCCGGAGACTTCAGTTGATGTTAGGCCTGGCCGTGATTTCCTGCAGAAAACTGATAAGAGACTCGAACACAAAGACATATATATGCAGCTAACTGAAGCCTTTTTTCTAGAATTAGTTAGTACTCTATATGACCATTCATATCTTAACAAAGTTTAAAATGTATATATATATATATATCAATCTTGTAAATTTTGATATAAAATTTATACTTTAAGAAAAGTTTAAAGAATCAGAATAGAATCAAAGAGTTGAGATTAGTAATAGAATAGTCCCTTAATTAATTTGGCTTTTGTCCTGTCCCATAGCAGAAAATGGCTCTTTTATTCTGTCATGATACAGGGAGTTTGTATTTTCATTTTAACAACATGCTTGAGTTTAAAGAAGGAGAGAGCCATTCTCCAACTCCAAAGTCAGCTTTAAATTTTAATTGAACTGGGACTATTAGAAAACCAATAGTGTTAAATCTTTAGAGAAAAGCAGAAACAAACATTTAAGAAGACATAAAATTTTTTAGATAATATATACCCATATGCCATATACTCCAATATACTCTGTTTCCTGAGATAGATGATTTGTCCCTTTTCTTCAGTTGTCTCATTTGTCTTGTGTCCTTCAGATTCCTTAACCTTCATTCTCCTAAAAGACAAAAACAAAAACCTTCCCCCAAGACTAATTTTGGGGATGTTCCTTTTTGGCAAGTTATTATCTGATTAAATGAAAAGACATGTGTTACAGGTACAAGTTAGTTTAAATTGGATGTTCATGCTGATTGATGAACTATCACCTCCTCTAATTAAGAGGTTTTTCTTGTTCAAATCGAACCTTTATCAATTTTGATGGTACCCACAGCTTATCTTCTCCTGTAGAAACAAAAGCAAAACCTCGTCCCCAACGTAATACATACCCTGGCTTCCATTCTGAGGTCAGCACATCCTTAAAGTATATAGGCTGATTTAATTCTGTAGTTTTTTCTATTACCCAATGTCTCTCTGCAGCTGTTGTTCCTTTCTCATTGGCATTCAGAAAATTCAAAGTTAATAGAGCATTATGCAGTCTATTTCTGGGGGTTTTTGTTACTCCTTTCTGTTTATTTAGCATATCCTTTAGAGTTCTGTTTGACCTTTCTATAACTGCTTGACCTGTAGGATTATGTGGTATACCTGTAATATGCTTTATATTGTAATAAGCAAAAAACTGTTTCATTTTAACAGAGACATATGATGGAGCATTGTCAGTTTTGATTTGTGCAGGTATACCCATAATGGCCATAACTTCTAGCAAATGAGTGATTACAGAATCAGCTTTTTCAGAACTCAAAGCAGTTGCCCATTGAAATCCTGAATAAGTATCAATGGTGTGGTGTACATATTTCAGTTTTCCAAATTCTGCAAAGTGAAACACGTCCATCTGCCAGATTTCATTCCTCTGAGTACCCTTTGGGTTACATCCTGCTGGTAATGGTGTTTGATTATAGAAGGAACAAGTAGGACATTTCTTTACTATTTCTTTGGCTTGTTGCCAGGTTATGGGAAAATCCTTTTTTAAACCTTTACTATTGACATGATGTTTTTTATGAAATTCTGAGGCCTCCAGCACATTTCCTATCAATAATTTATCAATCTCATCATTGCCTTGTGCTAGAGGGCCTGGTAGACCAGTATGAGATCGGATGTGAGTTATATATAAAGGATGACTCCTTTTCCTGATTGTATCTTGTAATTGAATAAATAGTGAAGTTAATTCTGAAGCATCAGGGATAAATTCTGCAGTCTCAATATGTAACACCACTCTTTCAGCATACTGAGAGTCAGTTACTATGTTGAGAGGTTCTGAAAAATCCATTAATACCAACAGAATAGCATACAATTCTGATTTTTGCACTGAATTATAAGGACTTTGTACCACTTTACTTAAATTTTCTGATTTGTAACCTGCCTTTCCTTGTTTGTTGGCATCTGTATAAAATGTACGAACTCCAGATATGGGTTTTTGCCGTACAATTCGAGGCAAGATCCAATCAGCTCTCTTTATAAAATCAATTCTGTTGCTTTTGGGATATTTGCTGTTAATTTCTCCCAAAAAATTACTGCAAGCTCTTTGCCAAGGTTCACTTTCTGTCCATAATTTTTCAATGTCCTCCTTAGTTAAAGGTACGACAATTTCTGCTGGGTCTATTCCTGCTAATTGACGAAGTCTCAATTTTCCTTTCCAAATCAAGTCAGAGATTTTTTCCCCATAAGTTTTTAATTTTTTATTTGGTTTATTTGGTAAAAATATCCATTCCAATATAATATCTTCCCTCTGCATTAATATTCCAGTAGGGGAATGCCTAGAGGGTAAAATAACCAAAATGCAATCCAGCTTTGGATCAATACGATCCACATGCCCTTCATGTACTTTCTTTTCTACCAAGGCCAATTCTTTCTCAGCTTCAGGTGATAATTCTCTTGGACTATTTAAGTCCTTGTCACCTTCTAAGGTTTTGAACAAATTAGTCAGTTCATCATTTTTTACCCCAACAATAGTTCGTAGATGAGAAATATCTCCAAATAATCTTTGAAAGTCATTAAGAGTCTGTAGTCTATCTCTCCTAATTTGCACCTTTTGGGGTCTAATTTTTTGTAGCTCTATTTTATATCCTAAATAATTAATAGAATCTCCTCTTTGTATTTTTTCAGGAGCAATTTGTAATCCCCAGCAAGGCAAAATTTTCTTTACTTCTTCAAACATTCTTTCTAAAGTATCTGCATTTGAGTCAGCTAGTAAAATATCATCCATATAATGATAAATTATAGATTTAGGAAATTTTTTACGTATCACTTCCAATGGCTGTTGTACAAAATATTGACACAGAGTTGGGCTATTTAACATTCCCTGTGGGAGGACCCTCCATTGAAATCTTTTAACCGGTTGAGAATTATTATAAGTAGGCACTGTGAAAGCAAATCTTTCTTTGTCCTTTTCTTGTAAGGGTATTGAAAAGAAACAGTCTTTTAAATCAATAACTATGAGAGGCCATCCTTTTGGTAACAGAGTAGGCAAAGGAATTCCAGATTGTAGAGAGCCCATCGGCTGAATTACTTTGTTAATTGCTCTAAGGTCTGTTACCATTCTCCATTTACCAGATTTCTTTTTAATAACAAATACAGGAGAATTCCAAGGGCTGGTTGACTGTTCAATATGCTGGGCATTTAACTGTTCTTCTACCAGCTCTTCTAAAGCCTGGAGTTTCTCTGTTGTTAAAGGCCATTGCTGAACCCATACAGGCTTGTCTGTTAACCATTTTAAAGGTAGAGCTGTTGGTATTTTTGGAAGATTATCAGTTGTTGTGCCCTGTTCCTGTATAATATGGATGGCTGGTGACCACTCAAAATAATGCCTTCTAATATTTCTCTCAGAAACATGTGCTAGTTTATGATTTGTTTCTGAGATTGGAGGGATTTTAATCTGAGTATTCCATTGTTGCAACAAGTCTTGACCCCACAGGTTCATAGCTATGTTAGCGACATATGGTTTTAATTTTCCTCTCTGTCCTTCTGGACCTATACATTCCAGCCATCTTGCACTCTGTTTCACTCCAGATAATGTCCCAATTCCTAACAGTTGAACGTTTACCTCCTGAAGAGGCCAAGCTGGATGCCAAAATTCTGGTGCAATTATGGTAATGTCCGCACCTGTGTCTACCAGACCAGACAACAAAACACCATTTATTTTTATCGTTAATTTTGGTCTCTGTTCATTAATAGAAGTTTGCCAAAAAATTTTCTTTATGTTTTCTCCTGAATTTTCTATTCTCTCTTTTTCATCATCCTGACCAGCCTGATTTATTCCAATAGTCATTTGGTTATTTAATCGCTCAGAGCAGGGATTTCCTCTACAGCTGCAGGAAAGGTTTGAACTGGTTTTGCTATGGGGGCCTGCATGAGGCCCCTCCGGGAGTTTCCCGAAAACTGAGGCAAAGGATTACCCTGTCTGTCCTTTGTTGATCTACATTCGTTGGTCCAGTGTTTTCCCTTACCACACCTTCTGCATACTCCAGAAGGAAGGGGCCTTCTGTTGCCATTGTTCCTTGAAGAAACATTGCTTCTAGGAATGACCTGTTTACAGTCCCTTTTAAAATGTCCTTGCTGTCCACACCCAAAACATCTAACACTCCTCAAACCTTTTGAAATTACTTCTCCTACCCACGTATCATGCTCATCAACCTCAACATTAATTGTTTCTCTAATCCAATCTTCCAAAGGTGCAGATCTTGCCCTTAATGGCCTGATTATTCTTTTGCATGCTGCATTCGCATTCTCAAATGCCAAAGCTTCAATTATTGCCTTACTAGCTTCTGATCCTGAGACCATTCTGTTTACTGCTGAAGCCAGTCTTTCTAAAAAATCTGTGAAAGATTCTTTAGGGCCTTGCATAACCTTTGTGAATGACTCATGTTTTTTTCCTGGTTCATCAACTCTGTCCCATGCATTCAAGGCTGCCATTCGACATAAAATTACGGTTTGAACATCATATAAACATTGTGTTTGTATTGAAGCATATTGGCCTTCTCCAATAAGCTGATCCTGACAAACTTGTATTCCTTTATCCCTCCATTGTGTTTCTACGTTTCTAGCTTCCTCCTTAAACCAAGTCAGAAATTGAATTCTCTGGCTGGGTTCCAGAACAGCTTGTGCAAGGTCCCGCCAGTCCTGTGGTATAATCCTATTATATGTTGACCAAGAGTTTAACATTTGCTTTACATATGGGGAATGCATGCCATAAGATACTATTGCCTCCTTAAACCTTTTAAAATCCATCAGTTCAATTGGAGCCTAGATATTTTGTGTAGCCATTTGATCAGGCATCTGCTGTACGGTTACAGGATAAATTAAGGATGATTGTGTGAAAACAGGCTTTCTTTCTGTAACCTTATGATCCAAACTTGAACCAACTTCACTGTTAAAATTAACAGGTTTTTCTAAAGCTGTTATCCTGGCACTTAAATCGACTATCTTTTTAAATAGTAAAATGAGAATAAGCATGGTGATTAACTGCATAATTCCCATAATACTAATCTTTTCATATAGTTGTTCCATTGTCAGACTGCCTAAAATTTCAAACAAAACCCAATTTTCTTCCAATGTACACAGGAAACCCATTTTTTTAAATGTGGAAAAAATTTGTCTTTTAAATAGTTTCCTTTATGACTTACCAAATCTGCGTAGAACAGTAGAAATCCGAGCGAATTTCAAAACAGCCACCTAGAGTCCTAGGTGTAAATCCAGAGAGAGAGAGAGAGAGAGAGAGAGAGAGAGAGAGAGAGAGACAGAGAGAGAGAGAAACAGAGAGACAGAGAGAAAGCAAAAGCGAAAGTGAAAGTGAAAGTGAAAGTGAAAGCGAAGGGGTAGCCGGCTAAAGCTTAAAGCCAGCCACTTGTTCCCTCTGAGCCGAGTCAAGGCTTGGCTTTACAGCCAGGGGCCCTGTTTAGCAGGGCAGGCCTGAGCAGTTTTTAATGGATTCTTGTCACGTTGGGCGCCAGATGTAGATGTAACCAATCGTATTATTAAAATAAGAAACACAGAGCCAAGGTAAAAGAGAAAAGCCGAGAGGTCAGAGCTCAGAGATAAAATCTTACCTCCTGCAGTGCTCCTAGCTTCCCCGAGAGAGGGAGGTACTTCCTGTGTCCCTGTTTAAAAATCTTTCTGTTCTGCCTTCTCATTGGTTGTAAACCCAACCACATGACTGCCTCATCACTGCCTGTAAGTACCGCCCTCCAGGTCTTAAAGGCGTATGTCTCCAATACTGACTGTATCCCTGAACACACAGAAATCTACCTAGCTCTTCTAACCACCACGCTCTCACTATGGCTCTAATAGCTCTGACCCCAGGGCAACTTTATTTATTAACATAAAATTAAAATAACATTTCAGTACAAATAAAATATCACCACAGTCCCTTCAAATAATAGCAGCCTTGACTTACACTCCCTGCGAAGGGAACAGCCAATTGTGAAGCACTGAATAGTTTCCCTCTCCTAGGCTAATTCTGGGACACCTGTCTTGGATCACTCTATGTCCTTCCATCATATACTAACACCTTAAATGGTGCCTCAGGATATTCCTCAAGTGAATTGGTTCCCCACATCAATGCATGTTACATCTTTCATTAGTTAAATTTCGCTTGACTGTGTGGGGAATTTGTGATTTGGTTGGCATCTCTAAGGCCAATTACACAAAATAAATTTAAGTTATGACTCATTCTTCTCAAGGAATATCCAAAGTATTCTCAAGCAAGTCTCTAGCCTATTTAGAATATTCTCAATATCCAAAGGAAATAATCACATTCTTACTGGTTTTGATTCATCTGGTGCAGTCATTTGGATACATTGTTTGAACCTCACTGGATGGGACAACAACTTTCTTATGGAGAAAACTAATTGAAAACTGGTTTCAGAGTCTGGTGGATACTGATCTGATGTATCTGTGGTAGGTTTGAATATTAAGCCTCTGAAACAGCCCTGAAGTAGGCTGTCACAGAGCAACTACAGGGTATTTCAAAAGTGCAGAGCAGTCAGAGTGCTTTCTTTCTGATGTGGGTCAAGGACAATTTTGACCATATGTCCCTTCTGTCTTATAATTTTATTTGTGGGGAAAGAATGTGTTCTCTATAATGGGAGCAATGGTGTATGTCCCCACACCTCTTGTTGCTCATCAATTGTTTCAACAATGACATCACTCCCAAGGATGTTAAGGCAGAGATAGTCAAGGAATGGTATCTCTTATCATACTGTTGGCAAATCCTGATGGCACAGTCATGCAACCTATGAGGAATTAATATCTTGTCTCTTCTTTCTTTCCTGTACCTTTTGCTTGACATCTTATGATGCTAGATTTGAAGGACACATTCTTCACTATTCACACTTCATCCTCAGGTTAATCTTCATTTTGCTGTAAACCTCCCTTCCCTTAATTCTATAGAAACTTTGAAGACATTTCAGTGCAAGGTATTGCCATAGTGTTTGGCCAATAGCTTTACCTTGTCTCAAAATTTATTGCTGAAATTTTATTTCCTTTAAGAAATATGTATCCTTCTCTCATGATTATTCATTATATGAATGATTTGCTTTTAATAGGCCTTACTGGATAGTGACTGATTCTGTTGTTTCCTACTGCCCAGTTTCCTCTGTGAATGGATAGGCTGGAGATGCCCCCAGAAAAATTTACAGATGAAATTCAATTTTTGTTTTTCAGGAAATATTATAGAGGAAAGTGCCACTTGCCCACAGAATGTACAATACATGTGGATCAACCACAACCAAGGATTAACTAACAAAAGATGTCAGGAGATATTAGTTGCCTTGACCTTCCTTAAAATTTATCACAAAATATTTTTCTAATTTATTTTTTTAAAGAGGGGGTAATGACCACTCTTCTCTTATACAACACAGAGCTGAATACAAAAAGGGCCTTTTAAATAAAAATCGAAGCCATTACTCCAGGGCATTTAAATTAAACTTCCACTATCTTACATTGTTACATAGTCCTACACATCATTCTGCTGTACTGTTGCAGATGAGACAGCCCAAGAGTGTATCATTCTCCTCACTAATCTTGGATGTGCTGAGACCACTTACTATGAGAATCTTCCTAGTCTCATAAAGCTGTGTCATTTTGAACTTAATGAGCTTATTGCATGAGACCTTGACATCACCCAAACTCCTCTTCCATCTCTTCTACTCAACTCACTTTGGGCCTCCTCTTACTTTTGGCAAATAAACTCCTGCTGATGTTTTGGATCAACTTTCTACTTCATATTCTGCAGATTCTGTAATTCATTTTTCTAGACACAACTCTCTATTGTCCTCAACTCTGTGCATGAAATTGCCAGCACCAGTATATCCTGAAAGAGTTCTTGATCCTTTGCTAGTGTTGAGGTAATGGTATGTTTGTGGTTTTTCCACAGGAAGATTACAGGTCACTTTAAGTCTCTGAGTGCCTTGTCTGAAACTCACAGAGCATCAAGGAAGCCATCAGTGGAGGCCTATACAGAAGTTGAAGAAGCAAATGAAAAATCTAAAACTGGGTATAATATAGTGCAAGAGGTGATCCTAGTCAATGAAGAAAAGACAATGCCCAACATGGGAAGAAATTAAGTGCCTACCTGAGAGAATTTGTTTGATTAAGGATACTGGGCATCCAGTTATTCTTACTCATGGTTTTATTTTTATTCTTTTCTAGTCTGGCATTAGTCTCTATCCAGAAGACATATTGCTGGGATCAATTGGGTGTATGTATTGACCCGCATTTGTATCACACAGTGACTTGGAAAGATCTGCCTATTAGAGTATTGACTAATGATATGCTTTCCTGACAATTCTGTTACTTCTCATGTGGTGCTTTCCACTTATGTTTTTAACCATTCTTGGATATCATCAACTATTCCTATTGTTTGACATTGATGGATCAATGACATTTATCTGATGCCCATGTCTTTGTTAATAAAAGTTAGCCAAGTTTGAAACTGGAGATTTGAGGATTTCAAAAAGTGGCAGTACTAGATTATAAAACCACAAACGCTAGAGATATTGATGAAAAGAATCTGTACAATTATTTTGTAGCCCATGAATATCTAAAAGATTGTAACAATTCTAACACTGACACTACAAAGATAATGCACAATTGATCACAAGAGAAAGTAAAGACCTAGTTTGCTTAAAAAAAATCAGAATTGTTGAGCTGGATCATGAGAATAGATAAACAAATTTCATGTTTTATACAGGAGAAAGCAGAATAAAAAAATCAATATCTGGCTTCAATAACAACTTATTATTTGAAAAGTGAGACTAGAATATAAGAGTGTAAACCATTATAGGACATTGTGAGTAAGTCTTCATGGAATCCTTACTCACATATATTCTATCACATGAGAATAATGTGATAAGGGTTGACATCTGGTATTAAAACAAATATGAACTGGCTCAGCCCAATTTACAAAGACAAATGTTTACAAGTTGAATTTAAAATAATTATCTATTGATAGGTGTTTTCATTTCCAATAGAGCAAACTTACAAGAACTACAAATCCAAATTGCAATGATCCATCACTAATGCCCGAAAAAGGGAGATGGAGTGTTTGGTTGGAGATCCAGCTACAGAGCTTTTGGTGGAGGACTTGCAGCTGCAGAGTGGCCTAAAGGCAAAGCACAGGAACACTGAGACAGAGAAGAGGCAGGCAAGTTGGGAGAGGGGCATATATGTTAGTTATCCTTGTCTACATCCAAACCACACATGCACACAAAATTCTAAATGGTCTTATTAAATAGAAACACAGATTCAGATATAAGGGTGAAAACATGAGAGATCAGGGAAATAGGTAAATCCACAGCTAATCTCACCTCACCAACTCCACAACTTCCAAAGAGACCTACTCCTTTGTACCCATGCTTATATGATTTTCTGTTCTGTTCTCTCATTCATTTTCTCAGTCCAGCTATATCACTTTCTCTTCCTGCCCAGTTCTGTCTCTTCCTGTCTGTCTGTACAGACCTCTAGACATCAATGATTGGTACTGGGAATAAAGGCATGCGTTCCCATGCCTGGCTCTGTTCCCCAGTGTGGCCTTGAACTCACAGAGATCCAGACAGATTGCTGCATGCCAAGTGATAGGATTAAAGGTGTGTGCTACCATTTCCTGACTTCTGTTTAATATGAAAGCTGGTATTTTTCTCTATTCTCCAGGCAAGCTTTATTTATCAGAACACAAATAAAATATCACCACATATTCCTTTTTTGTCTAAAATAAAAAATAAAAATGTTATATGTAGATGTAACCAACCGTCTTATTAAATAAGAAACACAGAAACAATGTAGAAGAGAAAGCCGAGAAGTCAGAGCTCAGAGCTAAAATCTCACCCTTCCTCCTGCTGTCCCAGCTTCGCGAAAAGAGAGCTACTTCCTGTCGGTTTGTTTTTTTTAAAGTATGTTGTTCTGCCTTCTCATTGGTTGTAAACCCAAACACATAACTGCCTCGTCACTGTCTGAATGTACAGCCCCCTAGGTCTTAAAGGCATATGTCTCCAATGCTGACTGTATCCCTGAACACACAGAGATCTTATGGGATCAAAGGCGTGTGCCACCACCGCCACACTCTTGCTATGGCTCTAATAGCTCTGACCCTGAACACACAGATATCTATGGGATTAAAGGCGTGTGCCACCACCGCCACACTCTTGCTATGGCTCTAATAGCTCTGACTCCCAGACAACTTTATTTATTAACATACAATCAAAATAATAATTCAGTACAATTAGATTATCACCACATTTCTCCTTTTCTATTTTAATAAAAAGAAAAAGAAAGCAAAAGGTTATAACTAACAAAAGAAAAACTATATACAAAAGTACAATAACTATATACAATATATACAAGTAATAAATACCTAAACAGGTATTTGACAAATCAGAGAAAACAATTCCATTATCTATCCTATTTTGGTAAATCCAAGATGTATCTAATGCACTTTCTATCCTAATTAATTTTCAACTATAACTAACTAATCTTCAACCATAACTAACTAATCTTCAACTCCCTCAGAGACCCAAGAAGGGAATAATATTAGCTAACAAAAATAAAAACAGGAAGTGCATGCAAGCAACTTCCAAAAAATTTTGTGAGTTGACAGAAACAGCCAGCTGCCTGGGCAGTCACCTGAGGTTTCTCCGCAGTGTTGGGGCATCATCGTCAGCCTATAGGCTTAGTGTATCTGACAGACTCATTTGTGAAGTAGGATGTACACAAGGTCAACAGTTCAACCTCACATTGGGTGAGAGCAGTCCACGTACCAGAAACACCTGAATTCCACTAGTGTCCTGTCATGATTCAGGATTTTAAATTCTGGAAATTGTTGATAGTTTTTTAATTCAGCTGTCCATTCTTCTTGGCTGTGCATATATGGCTTCATCTCAGCATCCCCTTCTTCTCCACATCCCTCTATTAAATGCCAGTCTACTTTTGAGAGGCATGAGCTTTCAGCTGCTGTTCCATTGTACAACAGAATCCATCGGCCCTCTGCCTGTTAAGCTGCCTTCGAAGAAAAGGGCACCGTACCTTTTCCGGATGCGAAGGCCACTTCAGGGATGGGGCCATATTGTCCTGGCCTCAGAAGATGCCTTTTGATAAAGCCATAACCACACTTGTTTTGGCAAGAATCAGTAGTCCCTTGTTTCGTGATCTGTCTGTCCATTTTGTCCTGTTGATTCGAGGATACTTTGTTGTCCAGTGGCTAACTTTTGCCAGAATGAAAGTTGACTCCATATGCAGTTTCTTCAATGCCCATATTTTCTCTAAAGTAGATTGGTACTGCCAGGAGCCGACATGTCTCAAAAAAGAAAAATTTTCTAAGTTATTAAAACATTTTAAATGCCATATTCTGTAGATCTCTGAAGGGTTTGAAGATGACCTGTCTAAAACATCTCTGCTCAATTTTTAAAACATATCTAATATGACTACAAGTTCTATGATAATGTCTAACTACTAGCTTTCATTTCTTTATATCCTAATAGTTGATAATAATAACATTCAAGGATCAGAAATTTGCATTACATTGTTAAATGGATGGAATAAATACAATTATAAATATACATATAGCATTTTCTAACAATATCAGTTGCAAATTTGTGTACAATATAAAACAATTCAATCCAATGTAAAGTATTTAAAATTAGTAATTGTCTTTTTCTTTTCTTTCTTTCTTTTTCTTTTTCTTTTTTCTTTTTTTTTTAAACAAGAACCTTAAATCTAATCTCCTTTGCTTAGCCTTTTTCCTAACCCTTGACAATAACTTGTAACCAACCCCCCTAAATACTGAAAATTATCCCAGACCCAAAACCCATTAAAAAGACCAAAAAAACCACCCGCCCCACACCACCTCTTTGGGAATGTGGGCGTCGTATTCTTAAAATTGCTTCCTGCTGGGTATGGGCGAAGTTTTCTTTATCCTGAAAGAAAAATTTTAGGTTAATTGTCAAATTCTAGGAGAGGTAACTATATCCTTCATTATCCAGTCTGTGTATAATGCCAAAGTTCAGGGTTTATCTCAAGTCCTTATTCAAGTAGTCTTTGAGACTGGATCATCTCAGCTAGTCATCTCAAATTTGCTCTGAGCACCTTGTAGTTCAAAGCTGATCTGTGGATGATATTTGTCAGCTTAATGATATTATTATTGTCCACGTGGAATTGTTGTTGTTGTGGGGCCCCATCTTCTTTCTGGAGACTTCAGTTGATGTTAGGCCTGGCCATGATTTCCTGCAGAAAACTGATAAGAGACTTGAACACAAAAACATATATATGCAGCTAGCCTTTTTTCTCGAATTAGTTAGTACTCTATATGACCATTCATATCTTAACAAAGTTTAAAATGTATATATATATATATATACTAATCTTGTAAATTTTGATATAAAATTTATACTTTGAGAAAAGTTTAAAGAATCAGAATAGAATCAAAGAGTTGAGATTAGTAATAGAATAGTCCCTTAATTAATTTTGCTTTTGTCCTGTACCATAGCAGAAGATGGCTCTTATTCTGGCATGACACAGGGAGTTTGCATTTTCCTTTTAACAACATGCTTGATTTTAAAGAAGGAGAGAGCCATTCTCCAACTCCAAAGTCAGCTTTAAAGTTTAATTGAACTGGGACTATTAGAAAACCAAGAGTGTTAAATCTTTAGAGAAAAGCAGAAACAAACATTTAGGAAGACATAAAATTTTTTTAGATAATATATACCCATACACCGTTTCACTCTGTTTCTTGGGATAGATGATTTGTCCCTTTTCTTCAGTTGTCTCATTTGTCCAGTGTTCTTCAGATTCCTTAACCTTCATTCTCCTAAAAGACAAAAACAAAAACCTTTCCCCAAGACTAATTTTGGGGATGTTCCTTTTTGGCAAGTTATTATCTGATGAAATGAAAAGGCATGTTTTATTGATACAAGTTAGTTTAAATTGGATGTTCATGCTGGTTGATGAACTATCACCTCCTCTAATTAAGAGGTCTCTCTTGTTCAAATCGAACCTTTATCAATTTTGATGGTACCCACAGCTTATCTTCTCCTGTAGAAACAAAAGCAAAACCTCGTCCCCAATGTAATACATACCCTGGTTTCCATTCTGAGGTCAGCACATCCTTAAAGTATATAGGCTGATTTAATTCTGTAGTTTTTTCTATTATCCAATGTCTCTCTGCAGCTGTTGTTCCTTTCTCATTGGCATTCAGAAAATTGAAAGTTAGAAGAGCATTATGCAGTCTATTTCTGGGAGTTTTTGTTACCCATTTCTGTTTATTTAGCATATCCTTTAGAGTTCTGTTTGATCTTTCTATAACTGCTTGACCTGTAGGATTATGTGGTATGCCTGTAATATGCTTTATATTGTAATAAGCAAAAAACTGTTTCATTTTAACAGAGACATATGATGGAGCATTGTCAGTTTTGATTTGTGCAGGTATACCCATGATGGCCATAACTTCTAGCAAATGAGTGAGTACAGATTCAGCTTTTTCAGAACTCAAAGCAGTTGCCCATTGAAATCCTGAATAAGTATCAATAGTGTGGTGTACATATTTCAATTTTCCAAATTCTGCAAAGTGAAACACGTCCATCTGCCAGATTTCATTTCTCTGAGTACCCTTTGGGTTACATCCTGCTGGTAATGGCGTCTGATTGTAGAAGGAACAAGTAGGACATTTCTTTACTATTTCTTTGGCTTGTTGCCAGGTTATGGAAAAATCCTTTTTTAAACCTTTACTATTGACGTGATGTTTTTTATGAAATTCTGAGGCCTCCAGCACATTTCCTATCAATAATTTATCAATCTCATCATTGCCTTGTGCTAGAGGGCCTGGCAGACCAGTATGGGATCGAATGTGAGTTATATATAAAGGATGATTCCTTTTCCTGATTGTATCTTGTAATTGAATAAATAGTGAAGTTAATTCTGAAGCATCAGGGATAAATTCTGCAGTCTCAATATGTAACACCACTCTTTCAGCATACTGAGAGTCAGTTACTATGTTGAGAGGTTCTGAAAAATCCATTAATACCAACAGAATAGCATACAATTCTGATTTTTGAACTGAATTATAAGGACTTTGAACCACTTTACTTAAATTTTCTGATTTGTAACCTGCCTTTCCTTCTTTGTTGGCATCTGTATAAAATGTACGAACTCCAGATATGGGTTTTTGCCATACAATTCGAGGCAAGATCCAATCAGCTCTCTTTATAAGATCAATTCTATTGCTTTTGGGATATTTGCTGTTAATTTCTCCCAAAAAATTACTGCAAGCTCTTTGCCAAGGTTCACTTTCTGTCCATAATTTTTCAATGTCCTCCTTAGTTAATGGTACGACAATTTCTGCTGGGTCTATGCCTGCTAATTGACGAAGTCTCATTTTTCCTTTGTAAATCAAGTCAGAGATTTTTTCCACATAAGTTTTTAATTTTTTATTTGGTTTATTTGGTAAAAATATCCATTCCAATATAATATCTTCCCTCTGCATTAATATTCCAGTAGGAGAACGCCTAGAAGGTAAGATAACCAAAATGCAATCCAGCTTTGGATCAATACGATTCACGTGTCCTTCATGCACTTTCTTTTCTACCAAGGCTAATTCTTTCTCAGCTTCAGGTGATAATTCTCTTGGACTATTTAAGTCCTTGTCACCTTCTAAGGTTTTGAACAAATTAGTCAGTTCATCATTTTTTACCCCAACAATAGTTCGTAGATGAGAAATATCTCCAAATAATCTTTGAAAGTCATTAAGAGTCTGTAGTCTATCTCTCTGAATTTGCACCTTTTGGGGTCTAATTTTTTGTAGCTCTATTTTATATCCTAAATAATTAATAGAATCTCCTCTTTGTATCTTTTCAGGAGCAATTTGTAATCCCCAGCGAGGCAAAATTTTCTTTACTTCTTCAAACATTATTTCTAAAGTATCTGCATTTGAGTCAGCTAGTAAAATATCATCCATATAATGATACATTATAGATTTAGGAAATTTTTTACGTATCACTTCCAATGGTTGTTGTACAAAATATTGGCACAGAGTTGGGCTATTCAACATTCCCTGTGGGAGGACCCTCCATTGAAATCTTTTAACCGGTTGAGAATTATTATAAGTAGGCACTGTAAAAGCAAATCTTTCTCTGTCTTTTTCTTGTAAGGGTATTGAAAAGAAACAGTCTTTTAAATCAATAACTATGAGAGGCCATCCTTTTGGTAACAGAGTAGGCAAAGGCATCCCAGATTGTAGAGAACCCATTGGCTGAATTACTTTGTTAATTGCCCTAAGGTCTGTTACCATTCTCCATTTACCAGATTTCTTTTTAATAACAAATACAGGAGAATTCCAAGGGCTGGTTGATTCTTCAATATGCTGAGCATTTAACTGTTCTTCTACCAGCTCTTCTAAAGCCTGGAGTTTCTCTGTTGTTAAAGGCCATTGCTGGACCCATACAGGCTTGTCTGTTAACCATTTTAAAGGTAGAGCTGTTGGTGTCTTTGGAAGATCATCAGTTATTGTGCCCTGTTCTTGTATAATATGGATGGCTGGTGACCACTCATTAGAACAATATCTTCTAATATTTCTCTCAGTAACATGTGCTAGTTTATGATTTGTTTCTGAGATTGGAGGGATGTTAATCTGAGTATTCCATTGTTGCAACAAGTCTCGACCCCACAGGTTCATAGTTATGTTAGCCACATATGGTTTTAATTTTCCTCTCTGTCCTTCTGGACCTATACATTCGAGCCATCTTGCACTCTGTTTCACCTGAGATAATGTCCCAATTCCTAACAGTTGAACGTTTACCTCCTGAAGAGGCCAAGTTGGATGCCAAAATTCTGGTGCAATTATGGTAACGTCCGCACCTGTGTCTACCAGACTAGACAACAAAACACCATTTATTTTTATTGTTAATTTTGGTCTTTGTTCATTAATAGAAGTTTGCCAAAAAATTTTCTTTATGTTTTCTCCTGAATTTTCTATTCTCTCTGTTTCATCATCCTGACCAGCATGATTTATTCCAATAGGCATTTGGTTATTTAATCGCTCTCCAGAGCAGGCATTTCCTCTATGGCTGCAGGAAAGGTTTGAACTGGATTTGCACTGGGGGCCTGCCTGAGGCCCCTCTGGGAGTTTCCCGAAGACTGAGGCAAAGGATTACCCTGTCTGTCCTTTGTTGATCTACATTCGTTGGTCCAGTGTTTTCCCTTACCACACCTTCTGCATACTCCAGAAGGAAGGGGCATTCTGTTGCCATTGTTCCTTGAAGAAACATTGTTTCTGGAAATGACCTGTCTACAGTCCCTTTTCAAATGTCCTTGCTGTCCACACCCAAAACATCTAACACTCCTCAAACCTTTTGAAATTACTTCTCCTACCCATGTATCATCATGCTCATCAGCTTCAACATTAATTGTTTCTCTAATCCAATCTTCCATAGGTGCAGATCTTGCCCTTAATGGCCTGATTATTCTTTTGCATGCTGCATTTGCATTCTCAAAGGCCAAAGATTCAATTATTGCCTTACCAGCTTCTGAATCCGAGACTGTTCTCTTTACTGCTGAAGCCAGTCTTTCTAAAAAATCTGTAAAAGACTCTTTTGGGCCTTGCTTCACCTTTGTAAATGACTCAGATTTTTTTCCTGGTTCCTCAACTTTGTCCCATGCATTCAAGGCTGCCGTTCAACATAAAATTAGGGTTTGGACATCATATAAACATTGTGCTTGTGCTGAAGCATATTGGCCTTCGCCCATAAGCTGATCCTGGCAAACTTGTACTCCTTTATCCCTCCATTGTTTTTCTATGTTTTTAGCCTCCTCCTTAAACCAAGTCAGAAATTGAAGTCTCTGGCTGGGTTCCAGAACACCTTGTGCGAGGTCCCGCCAGTCCTGTGGTACTATCCTATTATATGTTGACCAAGTGTTTAACATTTGCTTTACATATGGGGAATGCATGCCATAAGATACTATTGCCTCCTTAAACCTTTTTAAATCCAACATTTCAATTGGAGCCCAAGTATTTTGTGTAGCCATTTGATCAGGCATCTGCTGTACGGTTACAGGATAAATTAAGGGTGACTGTGTGAAAACAGGCTTTCTTTCTGCAACCTTATGATCCCGACTTGAAACAACTTCACTGTTAATTTCTTCTGTCTGAATTTTTACAGGTTTAACAAGTTCTTCTAAAGCTGTTATCCTGGCACTTAAATTGACTATCTTTTTAAATATTAAAATGTGGATTATTATAGTGATAAGGTGCATAATTCCACCAATACTAATATTATATAGTTGTTCCATTGCCAGACTGCCTAAAATTTCGAACAAAAACCAATTTTCTTCCAATGCACACATAAAACCCATTTGTTTTTTAATGTGGAAAAAATTCTCTTTTAGATAGTTTCCTTTAAAATATCTGATATATTATGACTTACCAAATCTGCGTAGAACAGTAGAAATCCGAGGGGATTTTCAAAGCAGCCACCTAGTGTCCCAGGTGTAAATCCAGAGAGAGAGAGAGAGAGAGAGAGAGAGAGAGAGAGAGAGAGAGAGAGAGAGAAAAGAGAGAACGCACAAGAAAGCGTAGCCGGCTAAAGCTTAAATGCAGCCACGTGTTCCCTCTTGTGCCGAGTCAAGGCTTGGGTCTGGCTTCCTTAAGCTCCGACCACGTGCGTTGGCTTTACAGGCAGGGCCCTGTTCGGCAGGGCAGGTCTGAGTTGTTTGTAGCACCGGCTTTAGGCAAGCTGCTCACATACCTAGGCCCGGGCTAGAAGTTTCTACCTGGACTAGGAAGCCGGCAGCTCGGACTAGGACGCCGGCAGCTCGGACTAAGACGCCGGCCGCTTCCTGCCACTTCCTCCGCTGCCTGCCACCGCCTGCCGCCCTTGCGGGAAAGTGGACCTGCCGTCAAGCCAAGCGGTTTTTAATGGATTCTTGTCACGTTGGGCGCCAGATGTAGATGTAACCAACCGTCTTATTAAATAAGAAACACAGAAACAATGTAGAAGAGAAAGCCGAGAAGTCAGAGCTCAGAGCTAAAATCTCACCCTTCCTCCTGCTGTCCCAGCTTCGCGAAAAGAGAGCTACTTCCTGTCGGTTTGTTTTTTTTAAAGTATGTTGTTCTGCCTTCTCATTGGTTGTAAACCCAAACACATAACTGCCTCGTCACTGTCTGAATGTACAGCCCCCTAGGTCTTAAAGGCATATGTCTCCAATGCTGACTGTATCCCTGAACACACAGAGATCTTATGGGATTAAAGGCGTGTGCCACCACCGCCACACTCTTGCTATGGCTCTAATAGCTCTGACCCTGAACACACAGATATCTATGGGATTAAAGGCGTGTGCCACCACCGCCACACTCTTGCTATGGCTCTAATAGCTCTGACTCCCAGACAACTTTATTTATTAACATACAATCAAAATAATAATTCAGTACAATTAGATTATCACCACAGTTATAACTAATATAAGAAAAACTATATACAATAATTAAAACTCTATACAATAGATACAAGCAATAAATATATCAACAATGTCTAGTCAGTTTGAATTTCAAATTCAGAGAAGATACTTCATTATCTATCCTATTTTGGTAAGTCAAAAATGTACCTAATTCAATTTCTATCCTTATATTACTAACAGAAAACTACCTTATGACATCTATCAAATTTGTACACTTGACACCTCTTAGTGAGTTTCTTTTCTGAAATTTCTTAACAAGGAAAACTGTAACTACAACTATATAATCTTCACCTCCCTCAGAGACCCAAGAAGGAAATAATATTACCTTGCAAAATAGGAAGTGAAAACTAGTGGCTTCCAAATAATGTGAGTTATGACAGAAACAGCCAGCTGCCTGGACAGTCACCTGCGGTTTCTGTGTAATATTGAGGCATCTTTTTCAGCTGAAAGGCTTAGTATATCTGACAGACTCATTTGTGAAGCAGGATATATGCAAGGCCTACAGCTTGACCCCACATTCAGTGCAAACAATCCATATATGAGATAAACTTGAATTCTGCCAGTGTCATTCAGGATTTTAAATTGTGGAAATTGCTGGTGTTTCTGGAATTTGGCTTCCCATTCTTCCCCATTTGTAGGTGGCTTCATCTCCTTCATTAAATGCCAGTCTACTATTGAGAGTCCAGACTTTGTCAGCCTAGTTATTCCTTCAAGAATAACTGTTCCAGCTATGTTCCACTGCACACCAGGAGCCATCAGCCCACTGCCTGCTCTGATGCCTTTGAAGGAAGGGGCACTGGACCTTTGCCTGAGTGCAAAGCCACTTCAGCCATGGTGCCATGTTGTCTTGGCCTCAGAGGGTGCCTGTTGCCAAAGCTACACTTGCTTTGGCAAGGATTGGCAATCTTCTGTTTTGTGTCCTGCTTGTCCATTTTAGATAGTATACTGTCAGTAGTCTATGCAAGGGCACTTTCTTGGCCAGTGGCTAACTTTTGCCACAGTGAAAGTTACCTACATATGCAGTTTCTTCAATTCTCATATCTTTTCTGAAGTAGAGTGGTGCTGCCAGGATCAAACATGTTTCATAGTCATAAAAAAGGAAAAAAAAATCTTTGTCATTAAAACATTTTAAATGCCACATTGGGTAGATTTCTAAAGAGTTTGAAGATGACCTGTCTATCTAAATTATACTTGTGCTTGATCTTGAAAATATACCTAATATAACTACAAGTTCGATTGTAATGACTAACTACAAACTTTCATTTCTTTATGTCCTAATTAGATGGTAATAACTTTCAAGGATAGCAATTTGCATTGCATTCGTTTTTCTTTTTCTTTTTCTTTCTTTCTTTTTTTTTTGGTTTTTTTTTTTTTTTGGTTTTTCGAGACAGGGTTTCTCTGTGTAACTTTGTGCCTTTCCTAGAACTCACTTGGTAGCCCAGGCTAGCCTTGAACTCACAGAGTTCTGCCTGGCTCTGCCTCCCGAGTATCTTGAACAAGATTAGAAATATATGTACAGCATTTTTCAACAAAATCCATCTCAAATTTGTGTCAATATACATGATTTGTATACAACATAAAAATCCACTCCAATGTAAAATACTTAAAACTATTATTGCTTTCTAAAAAAATACTCAATAATCTACCTTTTATCTTTTCATATCTACATACATCAATGTCAAATTTGTAGCAATATACAAAATAATAAAATCCAATCTAATATAAAATATATAAAAATTGTAGTTGCTTTCTAAAAGTAAATTAAACACACTACATTTTATCTATATCATATCTATATTGTCTCTTTTTATTTTTTCAGAGTAGATTTAATAATCTATCCTTTATTTTTGTCATTTCTATATCATTTTTTTCCTCAGAGTAGATTCAATAATCTTCCTCTTTTTCCTTTTGTTTTATTTTTTTTTAACAAGAACCTTAAGTCTAATCTCCTCTGTTTAGCCTTTTTCCTGTCCAGTAATAATAACAACTTGTAGCCAAACATCCTATATAATGACAATGTTCTAAATGACAATTAAAAACCACCCACACATAGCTTGGCTGTTGTGGTGCACGCCTTTAATCCCAGCACTCACCTCAGCTTCTATTTTTCACTAGTGACTATGTAAGACATTCAATTGATATCAGATTATCATCTGATAATGGAGAGAATAGGGATGCTACCCTAAAAGACCCAATAGAGACAGGATTTTGAAGATTCCTTGAACAAGGCTGAAGGTCAATGGACTTAACACATTGCAGAATCCTGGCTGTGAATTTTAAGAGCATGGGCTCCAAATTTGAAAGTTCTTCCACAATTGAAATATTTTTAGCAGGTCACTCATACCACAATGAAATATTTGTGAAAGAAAAAAAGGCAGTCTGAAAACATGTTTTAATAATAATCTCTTATTTGACATGCAGGGTCAGTTTTGCTGCAGTCCCTTGAAGCAATTGCAGCATTGACTGCTGAAAGGGAAAAACACAGCTTTAAATGTAGCATGTCTATCCTCAAATAAGATACTCTTAAGTTGCTCAGCCTGAACCACTGTGCCTCCTCCTACCACATGTAACACCGGAACTGGGTCTTCATGCTGTCCCTACAGGACTATTTGGTCACCTGCCTAAAGGCATGGTGGGCTTTTTATTAGTTATATCTATCTTGACTATGAACCGATTTTGTTTTGCCTTGTATCAATGAGGAGAACTTAAATTATGGCATATTCTCCTCTAAGAATAGCCACAGTGTGCTCTAATAAGCCCAATTATTTACAAATTTCACTAATCAAAGGAAATAATCACATGCTTACTGGTCTTAGGGAATGAATGATTTTGATAAATCTGAAGCTGTCTTTTTTTGACACAGTGGCTTTGGGGGTGGGGACTACCATGTACTCAGGTACAGCTAAGAATTAATGGAGAAGTATTTCCAAGCTTGGTGGATATTGAGCTGATGAATCCATGATAAGTTTCAATTCTCAAGCTAAAATCTGGCCCTGGAGGAGGCTATCACAGGAAAGCTACAGGCTATTGCACAAGTGCAGAAGAGTCAAAGAATGTTGCACTTCTTATCTGGGGTCAGAAGAGAGTCATCTGGGACATTGTTGACCATATATACTTCCTTTCATGTCATTCTACACTCTGGAATGGGATGTTCTCTCTACAATGCAAGCACTGGTATATGCCCCAATACCGAATGATGCTCATCAATTGTTTCTGTAAAGAAGAGACTACCAGGAGGTTTATAGGTCAAGGAAAAATAAATCCTATTATGTCTTCACCTTCCTGTACATACTGTTATGCAATCTCTAGTGGCTTTACATTCTCATTTTGCTTCTCTTCTCTCTACCATTATTTTTGCTTGGCACCTTGTTTGATTGAAAGAATTTGTTTTTTACTCGTCACCTTTCATCCTCAGCTCACTGGTCATTTTCTTTTCTATGTCAATTCAAATATTTCAGAAACCTTTGAAGAAATTTCAATGACAAATGTTTTCATTGAGTTTTTTTTATTGTTTGCATGGATGATTTGCTCTTAGCAGTTTGTACTTGAAGTTTATCTACTCAGTTATTTCCTACAGGCAGTCTTCATCTACTACAATTCCAACTAGAAATTTCTCCAGAAAACTACAGCTTAAGACTTCTTATTCTTTATTAGTTCTTATTATAGAGGAAAGTACCATTCAGTCATAGAGTGTACAAATAAACATGGATCAACCACAATATCTGATTGACTTTCAAAAAAAAAAGTCAGGAGATATGAATTGCTTTGATCCTTCTTCAAATTCACAATGAAAGATTTTTCTCCTCTATTTTCCATCTTAAGAGATGATAATGACCCCGTTTCTCCTATACAAAACATCCAGAAGGCAAAAAGAACTTACAACTAATAAACAAAGACATCAGTCATGTGAATTTAACCTTTATTGACATGAATTTTCCCTTATCTTTTATATATTACACACTCCTTCATATACATTTGGTGTACTCTGTCAGAGGGGGGAGCCTGTAGAGTGGATTTCCTTCCTTACTAATCTCAGCTGTGCTGTGACCCCTTACAAGGCTCATGGTATGGAGTTGTGTTGTTTGAATCTAAGATGCTCTTTTAATAAAAAACCCAGAATGAGATACTGGGGTGAAAACTGAAGTATGAGAAGCAGAGCAAGCATCAGGTACCACTTATTAACTCACAAACTCCATGATTCCTCTGATTGAAATCCTTTGAATCTTTTCTCCAAAGGATCTCAGCTGAACTGCCTTAGTTCCTGTTTCCTCATGCCTTATATACCTTTCTCCATTCTTCCATCACTTCCTAGGATTAAAAGCAAGTACTAGGATTAAAGGTATGTGCCATCACTGCCTGTTTCTCTTTCCAGTGTGGCCTAAAACTCACAGAAATCCAAACAGCTTCTGACTACCTAGTGATAGGGTTAAGGGTGTGTGCCACCACTGCCTGACCTCTATGTCTAATATAGTGCCTGGCTCTGTCCTCTTATCCTCAGACAAGAGTGTTAGGGTACACAATATATCAGCACAGACTGGAAATTTCCTGTATTGGAAGAGAAAGAAGACATATTTTGCTGATGAAGAGACCAGGTGATGCCATACATAGGAAGATGTCATCTACTTGCAGAATATAGAAAAACCTGCAGAATTTCAATCATTCAGCCAGTCAGAATCTGCTCCCCTTTCTGGCAGGTGTGACAAAACAGAAACATCACCAACAAAATTGTAAACAAAATAACTCCCTGGGGCAAACTTGTCTGTCATGCATTTAATCATTCACATATTTTGCTGGCCATTTCATTCAAGCAAAATAGAAACCATATCTTTCATGAATGGCAGAACCATGAGACATATCACCTACTATTGTTGCAACTTAGAATAGGAAGCCATAGAAAGAGTTCCAATTCAGAAATTTCCCTTCGCTAAATAAGAAAAACTATCTCCAAAGCACTAGAAGACCAAGGTGATTCTCCCCTGAATTAAGAAGTTGAAAAGTCCTCTTTGAGGTCTATCCTCATCCAAAAGGCTTTCCTCAGGTCACATCCTCCTCAACCAGAACCAGAAATGAAGTCAGGTTACAGACTTAACTATAGGAACATCAACAGTCCTCTGTCTGTTTTTATGTTTAGGAAAATGTCTGCTATTGCAGACCTCTCCAGACTCAGTGAGATGAACAGGGCCCTCAAATTTTGTCAGGGGTGCCTTGCAACATACAGATTAATTTAGTTAATGCATCTGAACCATGGTCAAAACCATGGAAAACTTAAACGTGTTGGCACGGTTGAAGTGACAACTGGGGGAATGGATAAAGGGATTAAGTGTCTAAGCAAGCACAAAATGGAGTCATGTGGTGGTAATCTAATTATACTGAAATGTGATTTTGATTGTATGTTAATAAATAAAGTTGCCCGGGGGTCAGAGCTATTAGAGCCATTGCAGGAGTGTGGCGGTGGTGGCACACACCTTTAATCCCAGAAAGCCAGCCTTTAATCCCAGGGAGTGGTGGTAGAAAGCAAAAAGATATATAAGGCGTGAGGACCAGAAACTAGAAGCATTTGGCTGGTTAAGCTTTCAGGCTTTGGAGCAACACAGTTCAGCTGAGAGCTATTGGGATGAGGACACAGAAGCTTCCAGTCTGAGGAAACAGGAACAGCTGAGGAACTGGTGAGGTGAGATAGCTGTGGCTTGTTCTGTCTCTTTAAATAGACGAACAGACAAGAAATAGAGGCTCATTCGGGAAGCTGGGACACCGCAGGCGGAAGGGTGAGATTTTGGCTCTGAGCTCTGACCTCTCGGCTTTCTCTTTTGCATTACTTCTGTGTTTCTTATGTAATAAAACGGTTGGTTACATCAATAGAGTCAGAAGAGAATTATGTCACCTTAGTCATTTTATTCACCAGCAGTTTCAAAATAGAGACACTTTATTTTCTCCAACACACTGAAACACATTCTTGTCTCCTTGGTAGTTTAATATATAGAAATCAAATGATAGATCTAACTCCTTGCCATCTTTTTCAGATCTTTACCTAGTCATCCTGATCTAATCAAGTTGCAGACCTCTCATATACTCTACTGTAGTGGGTAGCCATTCCAGCTTGGTTCTGGAAGTTCCAACCCCCATTGAGACTCTGGCAACTGTCACGCCTACGAGGTGGGGCGAGGGGAGGCGCCGGGGGACCCGAGAGCTGGATGGGCCAGTGCTCTCTCTGGGCACGCCGCTCTCGGTGCCAGGATGCTGACCGGTGCAGATTGATTGTGCAGAGCTCCGGAGAACACCGCTGGACTGCGTTACACCTTCCCCAGACCCTGCGACCTACCCATTACTTAATTTGTGAGTTATGCCATTAAATAAATATCCTTTTAACTACGTGGAGTGGCCAAAATAATTTCTCCAATATCTGGCGCCCAACGTGGGGCAAACTCCAAAGGCCTGGGCGGCTCCCGCCATCTCCTCCCTAGCTGGCAGGGTACCTAAACCCACCTGCAAAGTTCCATATAACCAGGGAACACCTACACGGTTCCATTCCCAAAAAAGGGAGCAGCTAGTTTGATCTCAATTCCCTAGCTTAGCCCCAGACCAGCGAAAGAGGCAGGAGAGTGCTAGCTCGGAATTCCACCATCTCCCTCCAACTCCAGCCAAGATCGCCAGCAGGCCATGTTTCGGAGCTGTACCAACGCCACCTGCTGGCTGAAAAGTGCTACTACACGCCCCCAATCCCACGAAAGGTAAGCATATTGTTTCAAGTAAAGGTACTTGATAATTTTACACCTTAAAATTGACTAACAAATTTTGAGTAATTCGTGTAATATGGCCGACAACATTACCTCACAAGAATTTAAAAACCTTTTTGCCTGTATGATGAATGACATCTTCCTGGAAATATACGACATTCCTAAGGCATATCTGGGCTATACCATTTTGGCATTCATCATAATAATTCACACAGTGTTTAAACACTGGTTTAAGAACAAAGATGAGTCATTATTGGGACTGATACAGGCTTTAAAAGATAACAATGAAGGCTTACAGAAAAAGATTCTCTCTCTGGAATCTGCTTTAAAAGATAACAATGAAGGCTTACAGAAAAAGATTCTCTCTCTGGAATCTGCTTTAAAAGATAACAATGAAGGCTTAGAGAAAAAGATTCTTTCTCTAAAATCTGCTAATCAGGATTTACAAAACAGGCTTGTACCCAAAATTGATTTTATTGATAATAAATATGAATATTTAATGGATAGAACACTAACTCTCCAGAGTGAAGTTATGGCTACTCAGACAATATATAAGAAAGAAAGATTATCTTAATTGATAGGATAAGGTCCATGAAATCATATGTTTCTGAGGAACATAAAAACTTCTATGATTCCATGAGAAATATGGAGTCCCTTACAAGAGAGGAGGTTCACTCCCTAAAACAGACCCTAGGTGCTCGTTTACAAGCCCTAAAAGAAACTCTCAGTAAACATGACAAGGAAACTAATAAGCAGAAGGTCAAGACCATAGAGGTTGTAACATCTCCAAATGACTCTCATACAATGGCTTATCCTGTTATTGTCCATGAAAAGCCAGCAGATGACACACAGCCCGAGCTATATATGACATATACATTACAACCAATTACAACAAGGGACTTTAAAAATATAAAGGAAGCAGTAGTTACGTATGGGATACAATCCACATATGTAAAACAGATGTTAAATTCGTGGTCTACCTCACATAAAATCATTCCAGATGACTGGCATCAGTTAATTTCAGCTGTTCTAGAATATAGCCAAGAGTTACAGTAAAAAAAGCTGGTTGAGAGAAGAGACAAAAAATTTAGAACAACAAGGTAAAATCAGAGGTTTTATGATCTCCCAAGATCAAATACTTGGTGAGGGATGTTTCACTGACAGGAATGTACAAGCCACTTATGATGAGCATACAATATCCCTATGCCGTACAGCAGCTCTAAATGCTTGAAAAAAAAATCCAGAACCTGGAAAACCAACTGAGGTATACACAAAGATATTTCAGGGACCCATGAACCCTTCACTGCTTTTTTACAAAGACTAAACAGAGCTATAACAAGAGCTGTGTCAGACAAAAAATTAAAAAAAAGTATAAACTGAGTCCTTGGCATTCAACAATGCTAATACAAAATACAAAAAAAATACTTACACCATTAAAGAAGAGATCAGCTCCTTTGAAAGAATAGATTCAATATACTAATGGTGTTCAGTCTCTTAACTACAGTAATGAGGCTTAGATAGGAAAAACAAATCCCAGAGGTAAAAAAAGGCACCATGTTACAGTCAACAAGGCAAAGCGACAGCCTACAGAAAGGGAAAAGATCTTCACCAACCCCACATGTGATAGAGGACTGATATACAGAATATATAAGGAACTCAATAAATTAGACATCAAAATGAACAACAGTCCAATTGAAAAATGGGCTTTAGACCTAAACAGAGAATTCTCAACAGAGGAAACTCAAATGGCTGAAAGACATTTAAGGAATTGCTCAACATCCCTAATCATCAGGGAAATGCAAATCAAAACAACTCTGAGATACCACCTTATGCCTGTCAGAATGGCTAAGATCAAAAACACTGAGGACACTTTATGCTGGAGAGGATGTGGAACTAGGGGAACTCTCCTCCACTGCTGGTGGGAATGCAAGCTTGTACAACCACTTTGGAAATCAATATGGTGCTTTCTTAGAAAATTGGGAATCAATCTCCTCCAAGATCCAGCTATACCACTCCTGGGCATATACCCAAGAAATGCTCAATCATACCACAAGAGCACTTGCTCAGCTATGTTCATATCAGCATTGTTTGTAATAGCCAAAACCTGGAAACAACCTAGATGCCCTTCAACTGAAGAGTGGATAAATAAATTGTGGCACATATACACAATGGAATACTACTCAGCAGAGAAAAACAATGACATCATAAGGTTTGTAGGCAAATGGATGGATCTAGAAAAAAATCATCCTGAGTGAGGTAACCCAGACTCAGAAAGACAAATATGGTATGTACTCACTCATAGGAAGATGCTAGATGTGGAACAAGGATGACTGGACTGCTACTCACATCACCAGTGAGGCTACCTGGAAAACAGGACCCCAAGAAAGACACGGAAAAATAGATGAGATCTACATGAACAACCTGGACATGAGTGGGAGCAATGAAGGGTGAGGGTCGAGGGAAAGAGAGCGGGAGATCCTAGCTGGATCAAGAAAAGAGAGGGAGAACAAGGAATAGGAGACCATGGTAAATGAAGACCACATGAGAAAAGGAAGAAAAAAGAGCTAATGAGGCCCACAGAAATCCACAAATATACCCCCACAAGTGTCTGCTGGCAATGGTCGAGAAACAGCCGGGAATGACCTACTCTGGTGATGGAATGGCCAAACACGCTAATAGTTGTGCCATAAACCCCATCCGAGGACTGAGGAATCTGGATGCAGACATCCACTGCTTGGCCCCTGGTGGAGCGCTGGGAGTCTAATTAGTGAGAAAGAGGAGGGTCTATATGAGTGAGAATTGTTGAAACCAAGGTTGGATAAAGCACAGGGACAAATAACCAAATGAATGGAAACACATGAACTATGAACCAAAGGCTGAGGGGCCCCCAGCTGGATCAGGCCCTCTGAATAGGTGAGACAGTCAATTGGCTTGATCTGTTTGGGAGGTATCTAGGCAGTGGTACCAGGTCCTGGGCTTGTTGCATGAGTTAGCTGTTTGAAACCTGGGACTTATACAGGGACACTTGGCTCAATCTGGGAGGAGGGGACTGGACCTGCCTGGACTGAGTCTATCAGGTTGATCCCAGTGCTCGGGGGAGACCTTGATCTGGAGGCAGTGGAAATGGGGGGTGGACTGGGGGGAAGGGGAGGGGGCAGGAAGGGAGAGAACAAGGGAATCTGTGGCTATTATGTAGAACTGAATAGTATTGTAAAATAAATTAAAAAAAAGAATTACATTAACGATGTCTAGTCCACTAACATTTGACAGATTCAGATAAAATTCCATTACATATATTAACAATGTCCAGTCCAGTAACATTTGATAAACTCAGACAAAAATACTTCATTAATTATCCTATTTAAAACAAGTAGTTCCATTTTTAAAGTATTTTTTCTTTTCATAATAGTTTCAGTAATCTATCTTTTGTCATTTTTATATCTTCCCCTTTTTCTTTTTAGAGTAGATTCAGTGATCTACCCATTTATCCTATTATTTCTTTACTTTTTACTCCGATTAAAGTCAATGATGTACCTCATATCTATATTCTCTTCTTTCTATTTCCTTTTATTTTTTTAAACAAAACCTCTGAATCTAATCTCCATGTTTAGCTTTTTTCCTGACCATTAACAATTAACAACTTGTAACCAGCCATTATATACAATGACAATATCCATAACTCATTAAACAAACAAAAACCTCCCATGCCACCTCTAGGGAATGTGGGCATCATTTTCTTAAAATTACTTCCTGCTTTCTGGGGGTGAAGACATCTTTAGGGAATCCTGAACAGAAATTTTAGGGTTAATTGTCAAGTCTTGTATCATTTGTCCAGTCACTGCATAATAAGAAAATGCAGGGTTTGTTTCAAGTCCTTGTTCAAGTAGTCTCTCAGGCTGGATCATCTCAGCTAGCCATCTCAAAATTGTCCTGAGTAGTTTGCAGTCCAAAGTCAATCTTTCCTTGGTGTTCATCAGCGTAATGGCTTTGCCATAGTCCTTGTGGAATCATCTTTATGGGGGCCCATCACCAGTCATTTTTTGAAGATTTCAAAGTTGCTGTTAGGTGTGGTTCCCTGTAGATTTTTTTTTTGCTTCCTCTATGGTTTGGAGCAATCACAGTCTGATGTCTGTCTGTCTCTCGGACCCATGAACGTTCTTCCCTAGAAGAGAATGTCTTCACATCAACTTTTTGTCCCCACGATTTGCCTCACCAAACTTGTCCAAACTGACCTTTGCTGATGCTTTGTTGTAACACAATGGTCCGGGAAATTCTTCTCTGAACATGCAGCAGCAAACCCGTTGTCCCAGGTAGCAGCATCACTGCAGTCACCAACATCATGAGAAGGAGCTGGCAACGTGGAGCAGTGGCTCCTGTGTACATTTACCCACCACCACGGTTTTTGGCTGGACTCCAGCCAAAGCTTCTCCTTAGCAAGCCTCCTAGGCTGCCCTAAAACTCGGAATCCTCCTGCCTCTGCCTCCTTCAGCAAATACTACCAGCCTGCACCACCACAACCAGCAAGGTATAGCTGAGGTCTGAGCTGGGGCCAGCAAGGCCACAGGCAAGGGGCTTTTTTTGTGAATTTGTACCACAAATGTTGGGCAGCAGATGTAGATGAATCTTAGAAAAGTCTTATTAATAAAAACAAACTTGGAGCCAGGTATTGGGGTGAATGCTAGAAGATCAGAGAAGCTGAACAAACCACAGCCACCTCATCTTGCCAGTTCCTCAGCTGATCCTGTTTCCTCAGACTGGAAACCTCTGAGTCCTCATCCAGAATGAATCTCAGCTGAACTTTGCTGCTCAAAAGCCCAAAAGCTTAACCAGCTAAATGCTGCTAGTTTCTGGTCTTCACGCCTTATATATCTTTCTGCTTTCTGCCATCACTCCCTGGGTTTAAGGCTCACTTTCTGGGATTAAAGGCATGTGTCACTATGCCTGGCTATTTCCAATGTGGCCTTGAACTCACAGAGATTCAGAGGGATTTCTGCCTCTGGAATGCTAGGATTAAAGGTGCGAGTGTCACCATTTTTCAACCTCTGTATCTAGTGACTGTTCTGTTCTCTGACCCCAGACAAGTTTATTAGGGTGCACAATATTTTTGGGACCACAATACCACCACAAAATTATCTCTATATTTTTTTCCACAGAAAGTTTACTGGATATATTAGGTCTTAAGTGCCTTCTCTGGCATTCCCAGAGCACAAAGGCGGTACCAGCTGTGGAGACTCCTATGAAATTTAAAGATGCAAATTCAAAATTTAAATTTGGGGCTAACAAAGGGCAACAGATGATCCTGGTTTATATGGAAATGTCAATGTCCATCCTAGGAACAGATTACATGCCTCAATACTGAGAGAATTTATTTAGTTAAGGAAATAGTCTCATACTTCTACTCATTAACTTGACTATGTAAATATTCTGACATTATTCCTTTGCTGACCTGTTTATAGTGACAGAAACTACTGGGTTTATGCAGCAAATTCCCTTTGTCTCAAATAGTATCATGAAAAGATCAGTCAATTAGATTATTAGATAAGGTTCTTTTTAACCAGTCTTCTATGTCTCAGGTGGTGCCTCCCACATTTCCTTTAACTAAACTGGAGTAACATGAACAATTTGTATTGCTTGTCATTGGTGGGTCAGGATGGCTGTGCCCTTCACATTCAAGTGACCTGTAAAATTCATGACTTTGGAGTACATAAGAAACTCAAGGTATAATTTCTGAAACATCATCAATTCAGCCATCACTTGAGTTTTCCAGTTTCTAATTACCCAAAGTTTACCCTGTTGGATAGACTTCCCAGTAAGCTATGGAAAACTGGCATACTGATTTTCAAACAGAATTCACACTTGGGTGGTGTGCTCTACTGTTGTGACAAACTCCATGCTTCTGAAAGCAACCTGTGGTGCTGGTTTAGTTATCTGGAATGTCCCCACTTGGTCTAGATCATGATAACTTCCTAGGCTCTCATAAATGGCCATGTTCTATTATAATGTCTCAAGAAGGAAAGTTTCACCTGCCCTTTGAATGTAAGTCACAATCTTAGACAAAGTAATTGACCATGGGATTTTTGGAGATGAATAACAACTTTGGTATTGCCATCCTTTTATGTTTGGACTCACTGCTTGTTTTAACCCGCCATACATGTTACTGATTGATATGTAGAACAAGTGGGAAATTTTTTTCTTTTTTCAAATTTTTATTACTAAGACATTTTCTATTTATTTAACATGCCAACTACACATCTCCCTCTCCTCCCTCCTCCTGCCCTCCAGCCTTCCTGCCAACCTTCCAGTCCCCATTCCCACAACCTTCAAATCAAGGTTTCCCATAAGGAGTCAGCAGAGCCTATTACATTCAGTTGAGGCAGGTCCAAACCCCTCCCTGCTGCACCCAGGCTGGGCAAGGTGTTGCACCATAGGCACTGAGATCCAAAAAGCCTGCTCATGCACCAGGGATGGATCCTGATCCCACTGTCTGGGTTCCCTCTAACCAGTTCTAGCTAAACAACTATCTTGCCAATTCAGAGAGCCTAGTCAGTTCTCATGGGGGCTCCACAGTTATTGGTCCACAGTTCATGAGTTTCCACTAGTTTGGCTGGCTATCTCTGTACATTTTCCCATCATGATCTCAATGTCCCTTGCTCATAGAATCCCTCCTCTCTAATGGATTGGACTCCTAGAGCTAGGCCAGGCACCCAGCTGTAGATCTCTTCATCAATGTCTATCATTTAGTGAATGAATGCTCTATGATAACAGGGTAATCACTAATCTGATTACTGTAATAGGCCAGTTTAGGCAACCTTTCTACGATTGCTAGTAGATTAAGTTGATGTTATCCTTGTGGATTACTGGGAACATCCCTAACACCTTGTTTCTCCTATTCTCATGATGTCTTCATTTATCATGGTATCTCTTTCCTTGCTCTCCCCCTCTGTACATGTTCCAGCACAAATTTCCAATTCCCTTATCTTCTTATCCCCCATCCCTTGTTCTCCATGCCCGTCTTTACCCCCAATTCCCTCATGTAGATCTCATCTCTTTCTTCTTTGCATTAGCCAGCTTCTCTGGAGCTTTGGGTTGCAATCTGGTTATCTTTGGCTTTACATCTAATATCCACCTATAAGTGAGTGCATAACAAGTTTGTCATTCTGAGTCTGGGTTACCTCACTCAGGATGATATTCTCTAGTTGCATTTGCCTGCAAATATCATGATATTGTTTTTTAATTGCTGAGCAGTACTCCATTGTGTATATGTGCCACATTATTTATACATTCTTTGGTTAAGGTGCTTCTCGATAATTCCCAGTTTCTGGCTATTATGAATAATGCTGCTATGAACATAGTTGAGCATGTGTCCTTGTGGTATGATTGAGTATTCCTTGGGAATATGCCCAAGAGTGGTATAGCTGAGGCTTAAGTTTAAGATTACCCATTTTATGAGAAACCACCATACTGATTTCCAAAGTGGCTGTATAAGTTTGCACTTCCCACCAACAGTGGAGGAGTGATGCCCTTGCTCCACAGCCTCTCCAACATAAGCTATCTTCAGTGTTTTTTTTTTTAATCTTAGCCATTTTGATAGGGGTAAGATGATATTTCAGAGTCATTTGATTTGCATTTCCCTGATGACAAAGGATGTTGAGCAATTCTTTAAATTTTATTCATCCATTTGAGATTCTTCTGCTGACCATTCTCTCTTTAGCTCTGTAACCAATTTTTAATTGAATTGTTTGATATTTTGATATCTAGCTTCATGAATTATTTATATATTTAAGAGATCAGTCCTCCATTATATGGGGCTGGTAAAGATCTTTTCCTATTCTGTAGGCTGTCTTTTTGTCTTATTGAACACTGTCCTTTGCCCTACAAAAGCTTCTCAGTTTCAAGAGGTCCCATTTATTAACTGATGATCTCAGTGTCTGTGCTATTGGTGTTATATTTAGGAAGTGGTCTCCTGTGTCAATGCATTCAAAACTATTCTGTACATTCTCTTCTATCAAGTTCAGTATAACTGAATTTATGTTGAAGTCTTAGATTCACTTGGACTTAAGTTTTGTGCATGTGAACAGATATTGAGGGCTGCTGGTAGTGAAAGACCATGAGAGTATACAGCACTGACAACTATTGTTCAGAAGGTCATCCTATCATAACTAAGGGTTCTGTTAGAGGAAACCATCACACAGGTGTTATGGAATTACTGCCTTTTCAATGTTGTTGTAAACGTCTTGTGCAATAGCAGATATGAGTCTCCCCACTTAATATGCATCTTCATGTTATGTGTACATGTAATCTCATGATTGCATCTCAATCTTGGGCACAACTTTCCTTGTACATTTGGGGTAATTGGACAACTGTCCCCAGCTGCATTTATTTTTCATTAACAAATATCTGGCTAGGGCCATTCTCTGGACAAAAGTATTTCAGCAAAGATACCTTTTTGCAAGGACAAAACTGCACATAGATAAACATTAACTCATCTCACTCACAGATAGAGAAAAGAACCACTAACAATTAAATCCTCAACTCCTTACCTTCACCCTGGTTTATTTACACAAGACCCTAACTTAAGAGATTTACTGCGCACATTCCTGGGATGAAGTTTTAGCCATGTGCTAGATAGTGAGTTAAGGCAGTTACTTCCCACTGACCCAAGGAGATTGCCTCCAGGCCAGGCAGGCAATAGGTGCCAAGCTTCTTTCTTGTGCAAATTAAGTTTTTATTCCTCCACAGCCAGGTGCTATTCCTAGATTTTCTCCTCAGCCATTACTCTGAGTGAAAGTGCTTTTACTAACCAAATACTACATGCTCTGACATAGGTTGCTTACCACCTATCATATGTCCCCCTCCCTGTCAGAAAGCAGATACAGCCCGGATGAGCAGGAAAAGTCGCACCAAAGACAGTTTCCTTTCTTGTGACTTATTGTCCCCTAACATTCTATCTAGCCATTTCAGGATTATAGTTTGAGCACATAAATTCCCTAATGATCATAGCCTTTAGTTGACTCTACCAGAAAACTCCCCTTTAGTCACTCCCCTTTTGGGTTGTAATTGGAAGCTTACAATTAATTGCTTTATGTGTGGGTCCTTATCACCTCTCTTTGAGACCCTGAAAACTTCAAGCCTCACATTGCTTTACCAAATAATTACTGTGTGGGTATATATACTGCTTCTCTGAGAGCACTGGGAGGATTGATGGAGAAGAACAAAGATGAGGACAGAGATGGAAAGAGCTAGGTAGAATGAGGAGAGAACAGCAGAAGGGACTAAGAGCAGGAACAACTGAGAGCAGGAAGCACCAAGAGCAGATGGGACCAAGAGGAGCTAAATAAGAGAGCAGAAAAGAAACTGTGTAGATAGAATCATCACAGAAAAATAAAATGAATGGACTCAAGAACTTAGTGTGCATAGATTCATTGAAAATCCCTCAGATTAGAATCCTCAACTGGTTGGTAGACTCTTCTGTGGACCCTGGGAGCAAACAATATAGGCTGGACCTAATATTGCTTGCGTTAGATATGGGTGTATTTGCAATCTTCTATAAGTAGACATCCAGTTATGCCAGCACCACTTGTTGAAGAGGTTTTCTTTTTTTCATTGTACAGTTTTGGCTCCTTTGTCAAAAATCAGGTATTCATAGATGTTTGGATTAATGTCAGGGTCTTCAGTTGGATTTCATTGGTCTATATGTTTTTTTTTTTTTTGTTTTTTTTGTTTTTTTTTTTTTTTAATGCCAGTACCAAGCTGCTTTTATTACGATAGCTCTAGAGTAGAACTTGAGTTCAGGGATAGTGATAACTCCAGAGGTTGCTTTATTTTACAGGATTCTTTTAGCTATCCTGGGTTTTTTGTTGTTCCATATGTTGTTGAGTATTATTCTTTCCAAATCTGAAGAATTGTGTTGGGAATTTGATGGGGATTGCATTGAATCTGTAGATTGCATTTGGTGAGATTGCCATTTTTACTATGTCAATCCTACCTATATATGAGTATGGGAGATCTTTCCATTTTTTATTATCTTCTTCAATTTCTTTCTTCAGAGACTTAAAGTTCTTTGCATTCAGGTCTTTTACTTGCTTAGTTAGAGTTACCCCAAAGTATTTTATATCATTTGTGGCTATTGTACAGGGTGATGTTTCTCTGATTTCTTTCTCAGCCCATTTATCTTTTGTATATAGGAGGGCTACTGATTTTTTTTGAGTTAATCTTTTATCCTGCAACATTAATAAAGGAGATTATCAGCTATAGAAGTTCCCTTGTAGAATTTTTGGGGTCACTTATGTATACTATCATATTGTCTCCAAATAGTGAAAATTTGACTTCTTCCTTTCCAATTTCTATCCCTTTGATCTCATTTGATTGTGTTATTGCTCTACTTAAAATTTCAAGTACTATATTTTATAAATATGGGAAGTGTGGACAACCTTATCTTGTTCCTGATTTTAGCGGAATCACATTTAGATTCTCTCCATTTAATTTGATATTGGCTGCCAGCCTGCTCTAAATTGTCTTTATTGTGTTTAGGTATGTTCCTTGTCTTCCTGGTCTCTCTAGGACATTTATCATGAATAGTGTTGGATTTTTGTCAAAGGGGTTTTCAGCATCTTATGTGGTGATCATGTATTTTTTCTTTCCATTTGATTATATGATATATTACATTGATAGATTTTTGTATGTTGAACCATCCTTGCATCCCTGAGATGAAGCATACTTGGTCATGATGGATAGTTTCTTTGATAAATACTTGGTCATGATAGATAGTTTCTTTGATATGTTCTTGGATTAGTTTTGCCAGAGTTTGGTGATTTCTTTTGTTTGTATTGTGTGGAATAATCTGAAGAGTATTTAAATTAGCTCTTCCTTGAAAAATCTGGTAGAATTCTATGCTGAAACCATCTGGTCCTGGGTTATTTTTTGGTTGAGAGACTTCTAATGACTATTTTTATTTCCTTAAGTGTTATTGGTCTATTTTAATATTTTGTCTGGTCTTGATTTAACTTTGGTATTTGGTACCTTACCAGAAAATGATCCATTTTTTTTTCAGATTTCCCAATTTTGTGGAGTACAGGTTTTTGAAGTATGATCTGATGATTCTTTGGATTTCCTCGTTGTCTGTTGTTATGTTTCCCTTTTCATTTCTGATTTTGTTAGTTTAGATGCTCTCTCTCTGCCTTTTGGTTAATTTGGATAAGGGTTTATCTATCTTGTTAATTATTTCAAAGAACCAATTCTTTGTTTGACTAATTCTTTGTATTAGTCTGTCTTTCTGGAACAAATTACCTATGGTAGGATGCCTTGCTCAGCCTTGATTCAGGGGCGGAGAGGGGCTTGTTAATGCCTCAACTGAATGTACTAGGCTTTGGTGACTCTCCATGGGAGCCCTTACCCTTTTGGAGGAGCAGATGGAGGATGGGTTTGGAGGGAACATGGAAGGAGAGCAAGAGGTAGGATGGAAGGGTGATCTGTGGTTGATATGTAGAATGAGTGGAAATATTTCTTAAATAAAAAATTATAAAAAGAAGTCTCTGCTTCATTATTTGATAGCTGGCAGCTCAAAGGAAAGTCTGACTATACCCCCCCTCGCTCTCTTTCTCTGTGTGTGTGTGTTTATGTTTGTGTGTGTGTGTGTATGTGTGTGTGTGTGTGTCTGTCTGTCTGTCTCTCTCCCTCTCTCCCTGTCTCTCACTATTTCTGGATTTATTTCTCTAATACACACTTATACACCGACAGACACTTGAACACAAAGGTATATCAGGATTTTCACCTTACTACAAGAAAGAATTTCAGGATCATTCAGTATGAAATGCTGTTGGGTTGTATTAACAATCAGGCCATACACACCTCATCTTCAATGTGAGTATTAAGATCATGGTACTTCTGGGCATAAGTGAAAAAATATTTTTTTTTCTTATAAAGTAAGTGTTTTCAACATGCAATGCATACCTACACTAAAAACATAAACATGTTTTCCCTATGACCATGATTCATATTCTCCTTAATGGGTGATGGTTTCAATTGCATTCAAATATCTACTCTATTATCTACCCATAAATCTTGAACAAAGGAACAGTGATGAGCTTTGTAATCGATAGGTCTAGGCCTCTCAAAATTATGGGCTCAGCCTGAGTAAGACTTAAAGAATATGCAGGGAAATTGTGGCTTCTCTTCCTATCTCATGATGTTTGAATTTCCCCATCTTCTTAGCCTTACATTATTACACATCCAATGACATACACAGTTATACAGAATAAAGGAGTCATCACTCCTGAATCCATCTAAGATATCTGAAATTCATGGAAGGAGATGAAAGAAGTATGGTTGAAAGACATTTGGAAAAATTGTCAATAACACATGTGGATACCTTGCAGAGATATGAGCTTTAGATAAGCCATCACTGTGGAGACCTGTAAACATAAAGAATTGTAATTTTACATGTGGAGCTTGATATGTGATTCAGACTCACTTCAGCATCATGGGAAAATCTTTATTCTTTATTTCAGGACTTTAATGAACATACTCTGAATCTAGTCTAATGAACAGAGCAGAGAGAGAAAACTCATAGAACATTTGCACTCATCCTACAAATCTACTTCACATTCTATCTTTCACTAATGACTATGTCAGATATGCAGTTGACAATAACAGATAAGATAGATAATGTTTCCCTAAAGGTCCCAAAGCAGACAGGACCATATAGATGTCATAAGAATAGCTAAAGGGACCACCAGTGTGTTTGAACATTTCAGAATCCTCACTGGGAATTTTAAGAGCATGGGTTTCAGTTTTGAAATGTCTCCCAAGTGTGAAATATTATGAAATCACTTCTCATACAACAGGACATACTCTGTGAAAGAAAAAATTACCCATTAGGGGTGAACTGAATTTTTGCTTCTTTGGTAAAAATACCATAAGGATGTTAGGTCAAGTCTCCCATATGGGGCACTAATATGTTGCCTATAACTGAGGTGGCACTGTTTCAGAAAAAATGTCCATATAGCCAATCCACCGCGTCAATAAAGCAACCTTGAATCAAAGGACAGAGTTAATGATTGAAGGACTCTATTACCCATACATTTCTTGGAGGATTTTGGAGGGGTCAGTAGAGTACAGGAAGAAAGGAAGAGGAATTCCATAGATTTTCTACTGTGGATGATTCAGGAAAAATATGGAGAGAGGGTCAACTCTGCTTTCCTTGGATATTTCAAGTTTTATCTCAATTTCTGACTCCTAAATTTCATTATACTAGAACAAATTAGGTAATCGTTGTATCTGGCAGCCTCATGGCACTGAGTTCTTGTATCTGGCAAATATGTCCCAATAGAGATCAAAGATAGTCTACCATATTTCAGTCTTTATGTAAAAAGTAAGAAGCCACTGTCAATCTCGACAGTACATATGAAGAAAAAAAATTCACCCGCAGTGGCCCAGGGTTTATGGGATGGGTGCTCAGGATACTGAGTCCTATTACCTTGTCTCAAATGCTGGTTAATATTTTCCTCATCAATTACATACAAGGATACCTACACAAGCACACACACTCAAACACACAGACACGCATGCACACGTATACACTTACACTGCGCACAATTGTCTACAAGTTTTTACAAATATATGAGGGCATTAACTGTTTTATCTTAAGCCTGTGGCAATTTGAGAAACAAAGCATGCTCTCCACCATGTTAGCTCTCCACACTCAGTTGACACATGCATCATCTGTGATAATGACTATATGCTTCACTTTCTGAATCCTTTTCAAAGTGATCATAAGTGTTCCAAGTTGAGAAACAAAGTTCTTCCTTCTGCTCATTCTGCAGAAGTAAGTGAACATGGGTTATAGATGCCACCACATTTTGTTCTTTGCATGTTCTGAACCCTGTTCAATTCAACAGGCAATACTGGATGCCTGACACACAAATGTGGGTAAGTTGCCTCAGGTCCTGTCTGTTTGATCCCATTAAACCACACACTATGAGAAAGCATCAAGTCAAAATTCAATGACTATTTTTATTGAGCAAAGCACAGGCAGGCCTTGTGAAGCTTGCAATAGTGAAGATGAAGGAATAGAGAAGAAAAGAAAAAGTGGAAAGTTCTCAACAATGCACAAAATTCACAATGGAGTGAAATCCCTAGAGGCTGTTGGACCCATCTGAGTTAAGGAGTTCTTCAAGAAACATGTAGAAGATGGGGAAAACAGCCCAGCCATTCTCACAACCTCAGATACTTTGGCATTTGAATGTTATGGAATTCACATTTCTATTGAAGGGTGAGTTGAAAATCCAGAAAAAGCAGGATACTCTCTGAAAACAGGAAGTAAGGTAATCCATCAGTAAAGTCATAATTGAAAGAGAACATGCTGAGAATCATGCAAGTGATCACTGGTCCTTTTAGGTACTACTGTGTTTAGGACATTCAGCTTAACTGTTCAATCAAACAATCAATATCACTTCAATTTGTAGAGTCAAACAGATATCATGTACCTCCTCCAGATCTCATAAAGTTCTGCAACCTCCTGTTGGCCATGTAGGAGTGGGTGTTAAGGCCTATCAATATCCATCACATGGGCAACCCACTAAGTGTGTCCCATGGAAGAAGTAAAGCAGGTGGCAACAATGAAAATAAGAGTGCATGGGAAGGGTTAACAGAGTGAGAAATACTACCCCCAGTGTGGGGCATTCCAGGAGCCCATGGTCTGAGGGAACATCTGCCAGTGACCAAAGGGAGTCAGCAAGAGGGATTCCATCTATTGCCTGCCTCAAATATTTGCATGTGGTCTGTAATATGGGTTTACCTAAGAGGAAAGAGAATCCCTTCTCACAAGCAACCATCTCCACTGTTGATCCAACTGTCAAATGGGCCACAACCCCTAAATACTCTCGGTACCTAGACTACCAGATAAACTGAAAAAAACTAATCATGTATGTAACCTTTCTTCTCTATAACCACAGTGCTATTCCTGAGGGAATGTATATGGCCCAACTTAATTATCTATTGATGTCTCCCACTCTCTTCACACAAGAATATATGTTTGCCTCCTGCACATGGACCATGAACAAAAACATTCTCAGATATCCTACAAAGGTGCTTGCTTTCACAATGTTCTGCTTACATTGGAGGTTCTTTTGTGAACCATGAGCATACCTTCTGGTGATCTGGATGTTCACTGAAGGGGCAGTTGGACAGTTCAGACAGGAACTTGCTGCATGTTTTTTCTCTTAGGCTCCATTTCAAGTATCCAATTAGATTTTTATTGTCCTTTAGAAGAATAACAGGATTAATTTCTGTACTGGGACTAGTTTCCATGTGTGCAGTAGCTTTATGTTATGGATGATATTTATTTGTTCAGGGTTCATGCCAGAATTCCTTAGCTGCTCAAACCATTACACATACAGCATACAAGATCCATCTTCCATTGAGATGGCTGCACACTTCACTTGTACCTGGATTTCTGTGCAACTTAGTCAAGGTGTGTTGTGCTGATGCGGAAGAAGAAGCCAGGGCAGAAGAGGGAAACAGTTCATTCAGTGGAATCAGAAATTGAAGGCTCAACTAGCAGTACAGGTTATGCACACTGGGAAAGAAGAGGGAGGCATGTAGAAGGCCGGGGATGGGGGCAGCACTGCAGAGCATTGGCCTTTTACTGGGCTCTATTCTTCCGGGGAGATCCTCACAGCTTTTCTTGCTGTGATTAAACTTATGCTTTCATCATAGAAAGTTCTGCAATGGTGTTGTCCTTTCAGTATAAAGGCCAATAGTAAACACACTTAGAAACTTAAGTCTGTCATTTGTGCACATACCCCTCTTCTGAGGGCACCAAAGTACATTTGTTTGACTTTATATATCTCCATGTGAAACAGTTTCCATTTATGAATCATAACTTTACTACACATTTCCTGACTGGCACTCAAAGATTCTCTCAACATATCCTGTACAAACAGAAGTCCATTTACCCTCTGAATGCTTGACTGACCATTGGTGACTATCAAATACATACTTGAATCCGATCGAGGTTGGTTTTAAAAGGACATTCATCTAGGACAGACTCAGCGCGGGTACATGTTGTTGGTCTTAGTTCTACTTCACCAAGAGCTATATTATATGAAATCTATAGGAAAAAGAATGATATTTATGTTTAGTACAGTGCCCAAGTTTACATGCATGCATTGAGTTTCTTTCTGGAGGCTATTTGCTATTGGGCCATGACTGTATTTATGAGTTTACAGAACTGCAGCCACAGTAGGATTGATAAACCATTCCCTACCCTAGGAACATGAATTTTCTCTTAGCAACAGCAAAATCTTTGGGACTCAATATGGGTATCCCCTGGTGACTGTGGCATAAGTAGCAGCAATTTTTGTTTAGTCTGGGAAGGCTGACTGTAGGCTGGTTACTCACTTTCAGATCACTTATAATCCCAGCACTTAACACAGGGAATCTCCGTTTTTCTCATCAGCCAGTCTACCACACTTCATTTAACAGAAGATTTTGGAATGCTTTGTATAAGGGGATATTTTATGCCAAAGAATACAGCCTTTGAAAGCCCCATCCTTCTAGGAGGGTCTTGCTGTTCCTATACCTCAACAAATATCACGAATTTGCTCATAAAATTAATAGATAGAATTTTCCATTTCAATTACACAAGGCATCTCAGACCCAACTTATCAAGACACTGGGGAAAACAGAGTCTGAGATTCTAGACTTCATCTCAAGGGACCAGGTGTGATCTCATCATTCCTGTGTTGCTCATTTTCTTTCTGTTAAATGAGACTCGTGGACACACTGACCAACAATAACCTTTATCCTCTCTGTTTTGCCATTGTTGAGCAATATCCAGTCTAGAAAAAAAAAGTGGGGCAACTAAGAAACATTGGATATGTTGTCAAGTAAAAGCCAGATATGCTCTCTAGAAGGAGAGATGAGCTGATAGTCACTCATCTGCATTTTCATTAGATGGCACAAAGGAAATCCACATACCAGCTGACATTCCTTTTGTGACTGTGTCCATGGGTACTGAGTACATACTTCCATTTAGTTTTAATTTCAAGTTGACTCTGATTTGAAATATGTTAGCATTACAGCATTGCTAAACACCTCCTGGAAACGTATCTGTCATGAACCTGACTCCAACTTTCTGACAGAGACTGTCTACATGGTGGTCATCTCCCCACAGTGTGTAACTACTTTCCTAGAATTTGGGCACACTGTATTTATCCCAGAGTTGAGACACTAGTGTCCTAATTCCTGCTACTGTAACATTAACCAGATACTAGGTATAGGGACAGAAGGATTCCCAGGATGGTTTGCTGTGAGAAACTAAATCAGTTTACCTTGAAATTTAGCCGCTCAAAATAATAAAATTTTTAAGGGAGTCTGGCAAGAGGGCTCAGGGGAGAAAAATGCTTACCATCTTTCCTAAAAATTGGCAAGCCTGAATCTCTGAATTATTCCCTACAAGTCCCATGATAGCAGGAAATATCTAAAGACTCTAAGGTTTCTACTGACCTCCACATATTCATCTGGCTAAGTGGTACCCAGACACTGAGAGAGAGAGAGGGAGGGGGAGGTTGGGGGAGAAATACCCATATATATTTTTAAAAAATGTTTAAAAGATATTAAAGAGTACCAAAAAGATCCTTCCACAGTAACGACTGTCTTTGTTTGTCTTTCTGTGTGATCATTAATTCATTGATATACACTGGGTGTTTATACCAGGGAGCTAACCCAAGGACACCTAACTGTTACCCTGAACTATACTGTTGGTTCGTTCTGACAGTGGGTACCTTGAAATAGAAATGCAGTGAGAGTAGCTTTTCTTTGTAAAACTCCATGCCTATTATTCTTGCTGTACCAATGTGGCCCATAATTCAGGAGATCCTTGAAGACTTAGAAAGACTTGGGTATTAATACTAAAACCTCATGGACATAGTTTATCTTAGAAATATGCATTCTTCAAGATATAATCTGAGGAGCCCTACCTTTGGCTATGGGTGTTAATGAAACAAAATTGTACATTGTATAATCAGTGTGGTTGCAGCAAGACTGAAGAGGCTGCTGAGGGTAGGAAGAAGGGCAATATTTCATATGGACAAGTCCATACTTCTCTTATGTTAGGACAAGTACTCACCAGAAGTTTGTTGCTTATTATTTTGCTGATGTTTGCTTCCTCACTATGCAGATTGTAGGCAATATTGGCAATATCCAGTGCATCCTTCTCACTAATTGGTAGCCAGTTAATTATCAAATATTTTCGGTTTACTTCATCCAGGTCATTTGCCCTTGCATGACTGGAGTTTAGGAGCAGGATCAATATGGCCTGTAGAATCAGTGAGCTCCATGGGGTTTTGCCCATGGTCTACTCAAATATGTACCTGGAGCTTCAGCAAAGCAGAGGACTTAAGATTCATGGGATGCAAGTAGAACGACACTGTATTATATCTTGACTTGTCATGGTTAGCCACACCCTCCAAATACACCCCTCTTTTCCTACTTCCTTATCTCTGTCTTTGCCAGATCCTCCATCTCTATACACTCCTCCTCTCACACCCTCCCCTTTGGCATTCCTACCACTTCTCCTAGCCTCTCAACTCAGGACATCCCAACAATCCAGTCCTTCTTTCTCAGCTTTCCAGTTTTGGTTCACCCTGGTTTCTGTAATGGTAACTTATGTGTTTGGCCATAAGGAACTTGAATCTTCATTTTTTATTTCTTCAGAAACTTCTAAAATAACTCTTGGATTACCTGTGTGTTCAGAATCCAGTGGTATCCTTGAGCACCAAATTCAAGATCTGGAATATCTCCCATTCTCTTACATCAGTGTTTGGAGTAAATCTTGTACTTCTCCTTCTTGAGACACTTCTTTGCCAAACCTACAGAGTTAAACTCTACTTTGGAAAAGGACATACTGTTTGTTTTATTGGGACACATGAGCACCATTCAGTCAACATACTCCCAGTAGGTATTCCTGAGCCAAATCCTACAGCGGCCTACAGATATATCTCATGTGACTGAACCTGGGAGTTAAACTACCTTTTGAAGGCCTGCAGAAATATTACTTGAGACATTATATAATTAATAATGAACAATATACACTGAGCATTCTAAAACATGAACATTTTTTATTCTGCCCTTTTTGTATTAATGCTAATAATAATGTAATATTAATTTTTAATAACAACCTTATGAATACATTAGAATTAGTGTTAGATGCAGTTCTAATGCTTGTCCTTAAGATCCAAGTATGCCAAGTAATTTGCCTTTAATTAATAATTTATTTAAAATGAAAATTTATTTTTTTAACCATAATACTCCAAAATATGATTAGCCCATATCATTGAGACCTGTCTCATACATAAAGTCACTAGGTCAAGAAGTCCTGGAATGAGTGTCCTAAACTATAAGATAAAATTGAAAAGTTAACTCTATTAACTTTTTCTTACATTTTTTTTGTGAAAGTAACAAAAAGCTGCCCAATGCATGAAAAAATATTATGTGAATTACATAAATAAAAGTATAAATTATAAAAGGAATTATGTAAAAACCAACTTATAAAACATTGCTAGCCATGATTACTTCTTAAGCTGCAGTCAACCAATACCTTAATCTTCATATATCACACAAAGTAACAAATCCTTTTGCAAATATTCCTTTCCACAGTTTCAAATTTGGTGAAGGATCACACATTTGGTCCAGATCTCTGCCCCTTGGTTTTGCAGTACTCTTCTCCTGGATTCAAAGTCTGGTGTTATCTTTAACTCATGCTTTCTTCATGAGAAGTTGACTATTTTCCATCTGACTGGTGAAGTTATGATACTCATCTAATAAAAGAAGTCCAACTCACACATTTGGCATGATTGTGACATACTGGAAAATTTTATTTTGTTGTTTCTGGGCTTTCTGTCCATAAAGTGGTTAGGAATTATCTAATGTGCATCCTTTAAAATATTAAACACTATTCCAAACAGTTTTTTTTTACGCTAGATTTTCTACTGACCCTCTTTCCTGCACATGAAGAAATGTTTCTGGGCATATTCTATTGTGCCAAAGTCGAGAGACCCACAAAGAGACCACCAGAGACAAAATTTCACCAAAATGCAAAAGCAAGGTTTAGTAGAGAAATTCAAGTGCTGCAGGGACCTCTTCAAGCACACCTACACAGTGGAGGCTAGAGGATGTACCTCTTCCTGAGCATGCATGGATACTAAAGGCAAAAACCACAAGGTGACCACATTAGTGGGATTTCAGTATGGATACAATCCCGATTGGCTCATGCCTAGGGACTTTTCAGAATTTTGCTGTTATCTTATGTTTGGTTTATCTGTTGTTATGTGTTAAACCCTTTTCCTGAGCTGTCTCCAGGATGGGACATTCTGTGGTTAATCAGTTGCTACCAGATGGCCAGATGGCCATTCCTGACATGCTGACTTTGTACTTTCTGAGTCCTGGAATTTATGTCAGCAATACTGAAAACTTGAACATTAAGGCCTGTTGCAAATGGACAGGCTTGCAAGATGGAGGGGCCCTGGTTCTTCATTTACCCCTTCTTATGTGCCTTATAGAAACTCAATCATGGGTTCCTAATGGCCAACTTGTGGCTGTCCCTTGTCTCTATGGGCATATACTCTTGTGTTCCTGTACCATGAGCTGAATTGTACCCAGCCTCTATCTCATGTATTGGAGCAACTGATTGAGGATAAAGGGCCCATTGTTATTACCAGAAGCAGGAACAGCTTCTTGGGCCCCCTATGGCTTGCAGGGGGTCCAGAATTTCTTGTTTGTTTTTGATTGTCATTCCCTCTGCTGTGAGCAAGTCCCTTTCCCATAGATTGCCCCATGAACATGTTCCTTGGCAAAGGCATATCTACTGTCGGTGTAAATGTTTAATTTTTTTCCTTTTCCCAGTCTCAAGGCTTTTGTAAGGGTAATTAATTTCTGTAAGAAAGTTCCAACCTGTAATGACTCTGCATATACAATGTCTGAGGATGTGGTCACCACCACCCCAGCATACCTCTGACCATCACACACATTGCTGCTCCTGTCTGTGAACCAGGTATGCTCAGCATCTGGTAGGGGTGTATCTCATAGATCTGGACTGATACAGTGTACTGGGCCAGGATTCCAGTACAGTCATGTAGTGGTGTGGTGCTCCAAGATCAGGGTTGGGCAGCAAGGTGTCTGGGTTAAGGGCAGTTGTAATTTGAAATGTTATCCTGGTGGGGTTGAGGAGCAAAGCTTGGTAATGGGTTAGTCTGACATTGCTCAGCCATCAGTCAGGTGGCTGTTTGAGGACGCCCTCCAGGGCATGTGAGTTGGTGATTAGTAAGTTCTGCCCTAAGGTTAATGTATTGGCATCTCTGAGCAGTAGTGCCATAGCTGCTATGATGCAGAGGCATGGTGGTCATCCCGTTGCCACTGGATCTAGTTTGTGTGAAAGATAGGCCACTGGCCTTTTCCACGGTCCTATTGTTTAGGTTAGCACTCCTTTTGCCACCCCCTTATTTTCATCTATGAACAGATAAAAGGGCTTAATTATGTCTGGCAGCCAAGAGCAGGAGACTCTAGGAGGTTTTGTTTCAAGGCATCCAATGTCTTCTCCTGTCCTCTGTCCAAACAAAGTCCAAGGTGTTCTTAGTTGCTTCATTTAGAGGTTTGGCCAGCTCTGCGAATCCAGGGATCCACAGGTGGCAGAATCCTGCTGTACCCAGGAACTCCCTCACTTGTTTTGTAATTTGGGGAGTGGGTATTTTTAGCACTGTCTCTTTATGGGCATCTGACAGCCATCTCTGACCCACTTTGAGGACATACTCCAGATACTGTAAGAGCCTGTTCTCAGGTTCCCCATGGCTTTACCCAGCAGGTCCGCATGGAGGATGATTAGGACCCCTGGCCTGAGTGCAGGTGTCTGAGATGTTCTGCACTTGGCTGTGCTGGAGGAGGATGTCTTTTGCTCCACCCCTTGGCATCTCTATAAAACCCTGGGTCAGAGACAGTTGGGACCCATTGGAAAAGGTTCCAGGCCCTCTCAAGGCTATCCTTTATTTTCTATCTGTTTATATCTGCAATATTCTCCATAATAAATCCTTCTATCTAATATTTCCTGCTGCTCGCACTTAAGAAAACTCTGGGAAGCTGTGGGGTTGGTGGGTAAACACCCCACAGAATGGCACCTGAACAGGGACTAAAGAAAAAAGAAAAAAGAAGGAACTAATGAAAAAAGGAACAAAAAAAGGGGGGACTAAAGACAAATGAACAGGGACTAAAGACAAAGTAATAGGGACTAAAGATAAAGGAAAATAATAGTTTTATTACAGAGTTTTTGGTGAAAGTGCTGTCAGCCCTGCCAGTGGAAAGGCATGCCAGTGTTATGGGAAAAAAATATATTTTTTCTGGGAGGCAGGGGTTTTATCCTTGAGAGAAAATGAAAGCGGACTGGAAGGATGTCCAATGCTGCAGTGAAATTCTCTTCTGTCAAAATTTTCTATCTTCTATCCCTTTCTCAATTTCTATCTGTGAAAAATAAGTATAAGGTATAAGATATTAATATAGTTTAGGAAAAACTTAGAAGTGTAAGAATGTGTAGGAAAAAATAAGTAAGGCAACTATACAGAAAAACTCTTCAATTTTCTAATTTTGGGGGCTATGAAAGCAAACTGGGGGAAAAATCTTTCTTTGGGTTTTTCGGGTAGTAAAATAGTTCTTCTTTGAGCTTATGAGGAAGAAAAAGTTTCCTAAGGAAGCTTTTGACCTGGGGACAGCTGAAATGCCAAATCCAAGTGGCAGGAGAAAGTAATTTCTCCCTGAGGCAAAAATGGGGGTATAAGAAGTCAAAGTTTAAAGTTGGGAAGTTTTAGAAAAAGTTGGTCTTTCTCTTGGGGAATAAAATCTTTCTCTTAAACTATAAAGCTTTTCTTGGAAAATTTGGGGGGAAAACTCTCTAAAAAGCCTTAATCTTTCTCAAAAGCTCTTAAGAAACTTAAAAACTAAAGCCTTTAACTTTCTCAGAAGGACAAAAATTAGAATCACTCGAAGATATTAGTATGGGGACCACCTGTGATTAGCTCTAAGGGAAAACAACAAACCTCTTAAGACAGCAAAACCTCTAAGTTCTTTCGAGCTTTAACAATCCTCCCTGCAATGCAGGAGGCAGAAACAAGTTTTTAAAAACCTCTTCTAAGCTCTGTCTCTTCAAGCTAGTAAAAGACAGTGGGTCAGAGTACCCTGAGGGAAATGCTTGGGAGTGTGGGTGAAGAGCTACAGAGAGCCCAAAAGGGCAGGAAACTTTACCTGAGAAAAGCAAAAAAGTCAAGTTTTTCAGTTACAGCTGAGCTGAGGCAACAAGGGTTTTGTCTGAGTGAGCGTTTTCAGAATGAAAAGGTGCTCCTAATCTTCCTAATGCAAAGATCCCTTGAAGCAATGCAAACTGTTTCATTGTATCATCACTTCTGACCAAATACCCAGGGGCGACTGGCCAGGTCTCTGAGTTGGAGTGCATTTCGGGGATACTAGGGTTCCTGCAGTTGCAAACTTCCTGGAGGACAGAGCTAAGGCAGGAAGGTGCAGGACCCAGGGGAAGATTGCTAATGAACAAACAAAGCTAAAGCCGGTGGGAATGGCACAGTTGTCCACTTTTCTACAAGTCCCGGGTTGATAGGTCCACAGCTGCAAAAAGAATTCTGAGAAAAGCTTTCCTATCAGAGAAAGGACCTTTCTGGGAAAATAGTAAAGCCTAACTGTGTCTGAAGCAGTTGTGCTGCCAAGTCAGAATGCTGTCTGGGGAAAGAGCCTAGCCAGGGCAGAACAGAACTATCCAGGAGTAAAGCTTTCTTTTCTGTCAGACAAAGCACCTCTTTGAGAAAGCTTTGTTTCAACTGACTCCAGGTGAGTTGAGGGAGTGTAGCCCTGAGGGGTGATTGCCTCTGGCATAAGCTCTTTCCTTGAGCACCCAGACAAGCAAATGTAACCCACTGGGGGACTGGGCCAGGTGAAGGCCTGATGAGGCAAAACACCTGTCCTAATGGGAGTTTAGAAATGGCAAAAACCTCCCTCACTAAGCTTGATTCATGAACACAAACCACAGACCCCGAAAACAGAAACGGACTAAAGCCCCTACCTTCAGTAGCAGGGAAAGCCGCCACTGTAGTGTTGGAAACTGTTTCTGGGGTAGAGGGGATAAACTGAGACCAAACTGGATACTGTCAGGGAGAAAGACTCTGAAGAAACAAAGGGGACAGATTCCTCCCCAGAAAATGCATGACCTGACAAAGCTGCTAGAGTTTTAGGCAAATTCAGGGCGAGAAAAAAAAGCCCCTACCTCCAAAGGCAGCTAGCAGAGGTACAGAGCTGCAGACAAATACCTGAAGCTCTGCATCTGGGGAGGAAGGAACAAGAAAAATGAGAATAAGATCAGTGGGAGAAAATCTCTCTGAAGAAGCTATGGAAAAGCACTGTTGCAAATGATCTTGTTTTTCAGTGACTGGCTAAAACAAACACAAGCCCTGAGGAAAGCTGCTATCAGAAATGCCAGCCTCAATGAGGCAGGTGCAGTTCTGATTCAGGGGCCAGTGTCAAATGAAGAAGAAGCACCTGTTAAAGCCAGTTGAGAGAATAGAAATCTCCCAATGTGCCATAGCTGAAAATGTAAAATGCTTGTTCAAATCTCCCATTGCAAAAGCAAAAAACTTTGTTGAAACCTCCCTGGCAAGAATTTGTAAGCAAGTCTGGTAAAAGAGAACCAGTTGACTCTCAGACCCAAAAAGAAATATGGGAAATGATATAAGGGACTGATATTATTATGGACTGATATAAGGGAAATGCATTTTGGGAAAGGTAGTTTTTCCACTAAAGATGACAACATTGCCCTGAAACACGTTTGTCAGCTCTAAAATTAAAATACAGCTTTTAAAAATAAGGAGGAAAATCATCTAAGAGTTTGGGTGTCAGTTCCAATGAAAAATTGAAAGAATACGGAACTAGGTGCTTCATGGTTTGGGGGTTGGTGAAATGCCTTATTTACCATAATAGCTGTGCAAAGTTTTTTACGGTAGTTGGATGACAAAAAGCTACCTATAAGAGCAAACAAGCCACTTTAAAATCCTTGAAACAAGGGAAAGCAGTTTATACACTGAACGTTGTCTTAGATATGAAGAAACTTATGTTGAAATTAAAAAAGTTCTTTGCCTTTTGAACAAATGGCCTGCAATGAGTAATTCCTTTGCAAATTTAATAAGGAGACAAGGAGACAGGCATTCACAAAAGAAATGACTGCTTTATAGATGGGAAACAAACTTCAGAAAATCTAGCTGTCTTACAAGAGTTGCTTCACCTGAAAGTTCCTTATAAGAAATCAATGCTAAATATTATAGCTGCTAATAACATCAGGAGTTAAAGCTAATGAAGTGAAAATACTAAATCCTGAAACTCAAATGAAATGGAAAGATCCCTGCTCGGGATTATGGAAGGGTCCTGATCCTGTGTTAATATGGTTGAGGACATGTTTGTGTTTTTTCACAAGAGGAGAATGAAGCTTGGTGGTTACCAGAGCATTTGGTAAGGAGCGTGCAACTAAGAAAAGTAAGCTCCGATGATGGTAAGGAGCATGGAACTAAGAAAAGACAGCTCCAATGATGTTCCTATAAAGGAACCATAATGAAAGTGGCTCGATTAGTGCTTCTGAGGTTTTGTCACTGGTTCAATGCATAGAGTGAGGAAATAGGGTTCCGAGCTGTGCCACTTTTGGCTTTACTAGCTTCTTTAGAAAAATACTTTATATCACCTAATAGCTGTGCAGTTTTTGGCGAAGAACTTTACAGCAGCTAAATACAGTAATTTCACATTCAGCGTGAAGTGAAGTTTTTCAGTAGAACGAACCAAAAATACTGCTGTAATAGAAACATTTGTCTGACATGAAGCACTTAGGGGAACTACTATGAATTTTGGTGAAGGGACAGCCTCTAGTTAAAAACTGTTTACCGCTGACAGTGCATCTCTGCCAGTTCTGAAAGGCCAAGAGAACTCGGCAACTTTGGGGTGTGGCTTTGTCCCGAGAATGTTACAGTCCCCTAGCAACAAGTATCACAACTCTATAATGACAACACTCACTAAATCCCAGTGCTTTATAACAAAGCTGACTATAAACTCTAAACTTTAGAAATGATGTATGTACTTCCTCTCTAGTTAAGAGAATCTTTCTAATAGAGATGGTGATAATAATTAAGAGTAAGAAGTAGAAAGACTAAAATAAGATATGTGAGTTTGTAAAAATTCTGTCTTGTTAGATCTGTGTTAAGAAATCTTTAGGTGTTTGCTAAGTTAGATATATGCTAATGGTATCCTATATAAGTTTGTAAAATAGATCTATAGAGTTCCTTTAAGAATATAAGCTTGTAAGAAGTATCTAAGTTAGTCTTAAGACATGTAGTAATAAGCTTGTAAGATGCTAGTTGTAAATGTAAGTTTAAATAAGAAATAAGATGGAATGAATATAAGTATATAGGAATTAATAAGAAATATATTTGCTAAAGTAGTTCTATAGTTTCCTTAAAGTATAAATAAGTAGATGTTAATATGTTATATGTGAGTTTGTAAAAATATGTAAATGTTGAGTGAGTTTATGCTTAAGCACATGTTATGTGAGTTTGTAAAAAAGTGTAAATGTTAAGTGTGAATCTATTCTTAATGTATATGGTGAAAGAACCCGAGACACAGAAGGTTAGTGTCCCAGTAGACTGGAAAGTAGGCAGTCTGAATGGTTTCAAAAACTCGAGAAGCCACTAAGAAGCTAAGAATGGTGGATGCCAGAACCAGCACAACAAGGCATTCGCAGCTGAGATCCGTGGAAAATTGACGCAACACAGAAAAACCTGAGCTAACATCAAAAAACGGTGCGGTTTAGAATACTACTGTACCTAAAAAGGTCTCTGGCTTGAGAATAAAAGTTCAGAGACACTTGTTTGAACAAAAATTATTAACTGCAAAAAGTTTTGGTTGAAAAAGTCTCTTCATATTTAGAAGTGAAAGCCTGATACCAGAATTTTTCTTGTTTGAACTTTTTGAACTTAAAAATGAGGTAAAATTACAAAAAGATTTTGGTTATGGATTTCTCATATTTGGAAGGCTAGCACCAGAATTTATCATTTGAATTTTAAGACTTAAATGAAATAAACAATAGAGATTTCATTGCAATGGGACAGTTTTGAGTAATGACCTAGGAACGGTTTTCTGGAATTGGATTAAAAATGGAACTGTTAAATGAAGAAATGTATTTCTACTTAGAATCAAGATGCAATTTTGTGTGTGCATATATGGTTTATTAACTAGTGATTTATGAATTGTTTTGTGGAACTGTTTATGTAAAAAATGGAATTACTTATGGAACTGGATTTGTGTTACAAATGGAACTGTTTAAACAGAAGAGTTTGGGTTTTCTAACTAGGTTTGAAATTTTGCTTAAAATTATAAAGAAAAGGGAGAGTTAATATTCCTTAGTCTATTTAATTTAAATTGTTTGAGTGGATTAATGTCACGTTTTGTTAGTAAGAAATGCAAATGGGGTATACTAAGAGACTACTTTTAAAGTGTGTAAAGAGTTTTATTAAGAAACTGCTTTTGGATGTTTTGCTAAGAGTTTTCAAAGTGTTAATGGTTAGATTGAAAATATTCCTTTTCAATATGAATTTGTAGGAATTGTATAAGTTTGGGTTCCTCTAACTATGTTTGAGTTTTTGTTTAAAAATTATAAAGAAATGGAGGAGTTATGAGATTGAATTATGTTCACAGAAACCTATTGATATTAATGCACCCTGGTTTTGTGGACTTAAGGAAATGTTTAAGTTTGATGTGAATACATTGAAGTTTTTCCTATGTTCTGTTAACAAGAAAATTCAATGACTGAGTTAAAGTTGTAAGACAGAGAAAATTGTTAACTATATATAGCACCATATATGCTAAATCAAATGGTTCTGTTAAGAGTTTGCTTTGAGTTGTAAGATTGAGAGAATTGTGACTATGTATAGCAATAATTATGTTAATCTGTTAATGGTAATGATGAAGCTAAGGGATTCTTTAAGATTGTAGTCACCTTAAGAGTTTTGGTTTAGAAAGGGCTTGAGGCAGCTAAGACCTTGGACCTAATTCAAATGAAAAATGCCATCTATATCATCCTCTACTCCCATACTGGAAGGTGTAACAGCTATGGAGATTGCTGTAAGCCATTAATAGTTATTTTTTTATATATTGAGAAGGGGGGACCTGTGGAAGCCCGTTATCAGGTTCCTCATGGCTTTACCCAGCAGGTCCGCATGGAGGATGATTAGGACCACTGGCCTGAGTGCAGGTGTCTGAGATGCTCTGCATTTGGCTGTGCTGGGGGAGGAGTTCTTTTGCTCCGCCCCTTAGCATCTCTATAAAAACCCTGGGCCAGAGACAGTTGGGGCCCATTGGAAAAGGTTCCAGGCCCTCTTAAGGCTATCCTTTATTTTCTATCTGTTTATATCTGCAATATTCTCCATAATAAATCCTTCTATCTAATATTTCCTGCTGCTTGCACTCAAGAAAAATCTGGGAAGCTGTGGGGTTGGTGGGTAAATGCCCCACAAGATACATTACCCTGGGCTGATGATTTGGGACTTTTGCAGAGGCCTGATACTCCAGATCTCCTTAGGCTCGTAGCAGATTTTCATTTCCCCTTTGACAGGTCTCTCTTTTGGCAACCACAATCAGCAAGTCATCTATATACTATAACAAGCTTATATCAGAGTTAGAGGATCTATACTCACTCAGATTCTCACGTAGAGCCTAGTCAAAGATGGTTGGAGAATTCTTAAATCCTTGGGGTAATCTAGTCCAGGTTAGCTGACCACTGATTCAGATCTCTGGGTTGTACCACATGAAGGTGAAGTACTGCTGACTCTTGGGGGCCAGGGGCAGGCTGAAGAAGGCATCTTTCAGGTCTAAGACTGAGTACCATTGCAGATATGGGGTGTATATCCATTACCCTTTTAATTACTTCTCTTACATTTTGTAGTGGCCTATAGTCAATGGTGCGGGACTTTCCATCCCATAGCAGTGGGGTGTTCCATGTAGACTTACATGGTCTTAGGACCCACAGGGTCAACAATCTTCTTATGTGGGGCATTATCACTTTCTTTGCTTCGAGGGGCATGGGATATTGGTGGACTTAACTGGGTCTGCACTTGCCCAAATTTCCACATATATAGGGGTTCTATGTTTTGCTAGACCCATGCCCTCAGTTTCTGCCCATGTTTGCAGAAACTTTTGAAGCCATTTCTCTATCTCAGGTTCAGGGGCCACAGGTTTTTGTTATAGTCTCCATTCTTCCCTCAGGTTGGCAGTCATTAATATTTGGACTGTTTTCCCATTTTGATAAAGTAACTGGGGTCCTTATTGGAGAAGTGGATTTGGGCTTTCATTTTTGACAAAAGATCTCAGCCTAACAGTGGAGAGGGGCATTCTGGAATTACTAGGAATGAATGCATTATGCTTCCCATTCCAAGGGCCACTGTTCTTCTAGTCCATGAGTAGATTTAATACCTGTAGCTCTTTGAACTCAAGTTTTCTGGTGGACATGGGTCTGCTGGATGTGAGGAGGATGGAGTTCTCTTCCCCTGTATCTACCGTGAATCTTATTGGTTTCCCCTCCACTCTCAGGGCTACCCTATGTTCAGGGAGTGGGTATGAGCCTTGTCTCCCCAAATCACTATCTTCTCCTAGAGCAGCTAGGAGTAGCTTAGCAGTCAAGGTCTTTTGTCTCCTTTTCTTAGGACAGTCTCTTACCAAGTGCCTGTCCTCCGTGAAGTATGTACACTGATTTTTGCCTAACTTAGGCTTGGAGTATCGCTCCCTGTCTCCAATCTGGGGGGATCCAATTGGTCCAGTTTCTGTTGCCAAGAGTATATCCTTTAGTTTACCTTCTTATTGTTCCAGGATCCTTGCTAAACTCCTCTCCTGTCTCTTTTCTCATTTTTCTTCTTTCTGTGCCCTTTCCATTTTCCACCTCTCTTCTTTCTGCTCCTCTGTCTCTCTCTTATTATACACTTTTCTGCCACTGCCATTAATTCCCTAAGATTCTTTTCACCTAATCTCTCCATTGACTGCAGCTTTTTCTTGGTATCTGGTGCTGCCTGATTTATGTAAGCCTACATTATCATCTGAGTGGATTCTTCTGCCTTGAATTCATATGGCTTATTTTGTTGAAAGGCCTCTAGCAAGCATTCTAAGTAAGCAGCTGTGCTCTCCTCTGCTCCCCATCTATCATAAACTTTAGCCATATTAGTTGGCTTTCATGCAGCCACTTTGAGATCTACCAATAGTGCCTGGGGGTAGACATGGAGCCTCCTCATAGCTTGTGCCATGTTGTAGTCCCAGTCTGGGTGGATTGAGGGAAAGCAGGAATTGATGATTACTGGATCAGCTATTGTAGCCCCCATAGGCCTCAGAATCAGTTTTCTCTAGGACCCTACTCCACTCCTCTGTGGTGAACAGGTTACCCAGGAGCTGGTTGTAATCATCCCAGATGGGCTGGTGAGGTTAAAGAACAGTCTCTAAAAGGTTAATTAGTTCTTGTGGTTCTTAGAGAATGGGGCATTCTGAGCTTGCCAGTTGTATAGGCCACTGATCATGAAGGGCCAGCAATGGAAGGGAGAGTTTCCATCTGAATCTACAGTTTCAGCCCGTCTGAGAGGTAAGACCACAGTGGTGTCTGGTTGTGGGTTTGCTTACCAGTGATTTTTGGGATGCCTGGTCTGGCCCCTGTGGTGGATCAGGCTGTGACTGTGGATCTGACAGGGGATTAACTATCAGAGGGGGATAGTATGGGAGAGAAAAAGTTCAGATTCTTGTGGTGCTATTGTGTTCCCCAAAATATTGTGTACCCTAATAAACTTATCTGGAGTCAGAGACAGAACACGATACAAAGGCTAGAAAATGGTGGCACTCACACCTTTAATCCTAGCATTCCAGAGGTAGAAATCCCTCTGGATCTCTGTGAGTTCAAGGCCACATTGGAAAAAGCCAGGCATGGTGACACATGCCTTAAACCTCAAGAAGTGAGTCTTTAATCCCAGGGAGCGATGGCAAAATCATAAAGATATATAAGGCATGAAGACCAGAAACTAGCAGCATTTGGCTAGTTAAGCTTTTAGGCTTTGAACAGCACAGTTCAGCTGAGATTCATTCTGGATTGGGACTGAGAAGCTCCTAGTCTGAGAAAACAGGATCAGCTGAGGAACTAGTGAGGTGAGGTAGCTGTGGCTTGTTCTGCTTCTCTGACCTAGCATTCAACCCAATAACTGGCCTCAGGTTTGTTCTTATTAATAAGAACTTTCTAAGATTCCTGCTACAGATTCCTCCCTGAAGAATTGTAGACTTTGGGTCCTTCCTGGCTTTTACAGAGAGCACCTGTGGGGGAGCTCATGGTTCAAGCAGGGGGTATAAAATGTGGTGAGGGCAAAAAAGTTTTGGCCCAGCAGAGGGGTCCCTGAGTCTGTACTGAGTAGCCATTCCAACCCCCACTGGGCTTCGGTACCTACAAGGAGGGGCCAAAGAGGTCCCTAATGACCCAAGACATGGATGAACCACCCTCTCTTGTTTCCTGGACCTTGGATGCTAGAGGTAGACCGAGGAGAGTTCTCCAGAGAACACTGCCTGAATGCACTACATCTTTCCCAGACCCTGAGGCCTACCTATCCCTTCATTTGTAAGTTATGAAAATAAATAAATCTCCCTTTTAACTACATGGAGTGGCCTTAATAATTTCACCAATATGAGTCCTATTAATAAGCCCTCTCCAAGTCACTATGTAACAGATCTGGTCTGGGTGTCTCATCTGGGAATCTGGGGTCTGAACATGAATTCCTCTACCCTGTGGATGGTACCAGAGTCAAAAGTCCCCTCCTGTGGCCAACCAACATTGAAGGCGGGCCTTTCTGAGGAAGCAAAAGTAATCCATTTATTTTTCTTAACATTGACACTATTTTGGTAAGCAGTCTCCTTTACATTTCTCCAATGTGCCAGGATCAGGACTAGAAGGGAAGAAGGGGTATTTCTCGTGGCTTGTTCTTGTACATTAGCAAAGGAGAGATGAGCAGAAATATAACAAATCAATCCTGCCCTGGACTTCCCTTCTGGAAAAGAGGTGAGTGCCTGGGTTCAGTCTAGATCCAATCCCTGGGCACCAGCCACTCTGGGGAAGACCTGCGGAACTTGGCCCCAGGTTGTGGCCACTGGGCAGGATCCCCTCTACCCCCACCCCTACCGGGAAAGCTCCCCTTCTCCAAGACCCCCAGCAGACCCTGCAATCTCCACGCACTGCCCCCATGCCAATCATCACCAAAACCCCAGCCACTTCCTGAGACTTAGAGACCAGCCTCCAGCACCCATCCTGCCCTGGACTTTCTGTCTGAGCTCCCAACCTGGCCCTGAATTCCCGTTTGGAAAGAGCTCCCATCCTGTCCCAGACTTCCCATCTGGACAAGGGCTCACATCCTGCCCTGGACTTCACATCTAGACAAGACAGCTCCCATCTGGACAAGAGAGAGAGAATTCCTGAATCTCTCAGCTCTGTCTGGACCAAGTGCACTGATAAGACCAAGAACGAACCACAAAGAAATAAGCAGATGTCAAGGCAGAAGTACATACAACAAAATGATGAGCAATACAGCATCACCAGAACATAGCCCTCCTCCAACATCGAGACCTGAACATCAAAAATTGGAAGAAGCAGAAGAAAACAGCCTTATGAATAATATCATGAAGAAGAGAGAGGCTTATATAGAGGAAAAGACAAACAAAAAATGGGAAGAATGCTATAAAAAATAGAGGAAAGGACAAATAAAGTAGAAGAAAACAATAAAGCCTTGGAAGAAAACAATAAAGACCAGAAAGAAAATCACGAAAGAGCAATAAAAGAGATGAAGGAAGCAGTCCAAGACATGAAAGAGGAAATAGAAAAAATAAAGAAGACACAAACAGAGGGAATGCTGGAAATAGAAAACCTGAGTAAGTGAATGGGAACTTCAGATGTAAGTATAACCAACAGAATGCAAGAGATGGAAGAGAGGATCTCCAGCATTGACGATAAGGTAGAAGAAATAGATTCATCAGTCAAAGAAAACATTAATGCCAACAATGCCATGACCCAAAATGTCCAAGAAATTTGGGAAACCATGAAAAGACCAAACCTATGAATAATAGGGATTGAAGAAGGAGAAGAATACCAACTCAAAGGCACAGAAAATATATTCAACAAGATCATAGAAGAAAACTTTCCCAACTTAAAGAAGGAAATGCCTATGAAGATACAGGAAGCCTATAGAACAAAAAACAGACTAGATCCCACAAAACATCCCCTCCCATATAACAATTAAACAAATAAACATACAGAATAAAGAATATTAAGAGCACCAAAGGAAAAAGGCCAAGTGACCTATCAAGGCAAACCCATCAGAATAACACCCGATTTTTCAATGGAGACTTTGAAATCCAGAAGGACCTGGACAGATATAATGCAGACACTAAGAGACCATGGATGCCAGCCTAGACTAATATAACCAGCAAAATGTTCAACCATCATAGATAGAGTGAACAAGACATTCCAAGGCAAAGCCAGATTTAAACAATACTTATCCACAAACCCAGCCCTACAGAAAGCACTAGAAGGAAAATTCCAACCTAAGGAAGTCAGATACACCCTCGAAAACACAGGCAATAGATAAAGCCACAGCAGTAAACACACACACTACCACCAAAAAAAATAACAGGAATGAAAAATCACTGGATATTAATATCCCCTAATAACAATGTACTTAATTCACCTATAAAAAGACATAGGCTTACAGAATGGATAAGAAAGCAGGACCCAACCTTCTGTTGCATAAGAGAAACACACCTCAAATTCAAAGATAGACACTACCTAACAATTAAAGGCTGGGAAAAACTTTCCAATCAAGTGGTCTTAAGAAACAAGTGGGTGTAGCCATCCTGATGTACAGCAAAATAGACTTCAAACTAAAATAAATCAAAAGAGATCAAGAAGGGCATTACATACTCATCACAGGAAAGATCCACCAAGATGAAGTTTCAATTCTGAACATTATGCCCCCAAAACAAGGGCACCCACATATGTAAAGGAAACATTACTAAAGCTTAAACCACATATAAAACCCCACACATTAATAGTGGGAGACTTCAACAACCCACATTCACCACTGGACAGATCTCCCAAAGGAAACTTAACAGAGAAATAAAGAACTTAATTGGTATCTACAGAACATTCTATCCTAACAAAAAAGAATATACCTTCTTCTCAGCACACCATGGAGCCTTCTCTAAAATTGACCACATACTTAGCCACAAAGCAAATCTCAACAGATACAAAACAATTGGAATAACCTCCTGCATTCAATCAGACCACCATGGTTTAAAGTTAGATTTCAACAATAACAAAAACTGAATAATGCTCACCTGAATCACCAATGTGTTAAGGAAGAAAGAAAGAAAGAAATTGAAGACTTCCTAGAGATCAATGAAAATGAACACACCACATACCCAAACTTATGGGACACTATGAAAGCAGTGCTAAGAGGGAAATTCATAGCACTAAATGCCCACATAATGAAGTTGGAGAAATCTCACACTAGTGACTTAACAGCACACCTGAAAGCTCTAGAACAAGAAGAAGCAAAGTATCACAGGAAGAGTAGACACCAGGAAATTATCAAAGTGAGAGCTGAAATCAATAAAACAGAACAAAGAGAATAATACAAAAAATTAATGAAACAAAGAGTTGGTTCTTTGAGAAAATCAACAAGATAGACAAGCCTTTATCCAAACTAACCAAAGGCAGAGAGAGAGCATCCAAATTTACAAAATCAGAAATGAAAAGGGGGACATAACAAGAGACATTGAGGAAATCCAGAGAATCATCAGGTCATACTTCAGAAAACTATACTCCACAAAACTGGAAAATCTAAAAGAAATGGATAATTTTCTGTATAGTTACCACATACTTAAGTTAAATCAAGACCAGATAAACAATTTAAATAATCCAATGACCCCTCAGGAAGTAGAAACAGTCATTAAAATTCTCCAAAACCAAAAAAAGCCCAAGACCAGATGGTTTCAGTGAAGAATTCTACCAGATCTTCAAAGAAGAGTTAATACCAATACTCTCTAAATTGTTCCACACAATAGAAATAGAAGGACCATTACCAAACTCCTATGAGGCTGCAATTACCCTGTCTCCTAAACCAAAAAAGGATACAACAAAGAAAGAGAAGTACACACCTATCTCCCTCATGAACATTGATGCAAAAATACTCAATAAAATACTGGCAAACAGACTCCAAGAACAAATCAAAACAATTATCTACCATGATCAAGTAGGCTTCATCGCAGGGATGCAAGGGTGGTTCAACATATGAAAGTCGGTCAATGTAATACACCATATAAACAAACTCAAAGAAAAAAAAACCACATGATCATCTCACTAGATGCAGAAAAGGCATTTGACAAAATCCAACACCCCTTCATGATAAAGGTCTTGGACCAATCAAGAATACAGGGAACATACCTAAACATAATAAAGGCAATTTACAGCAAGCCAACAGCCAACATCCAATTAAATGGAGAAAAAAAATCAAAGCAATTACATGAAAATCAGGAATGAGGCAAGGCTGTCTGCTCTCCCCATACTTATTCAATATACTACTTGAAGTTCTAGCCAGAGCAATAAGGCAACATAAGGAGATTAAGAGAATACAAATTGGAAAGGAAGAAGTCAAGCTTTCCCTATGTGCAGATGACATGATAGTATACTTGAGTGACACCAAAGATTCCACCAAGGAACAGGTACAGCTTATAAACACCTTCAGTAACATAGCAGAATACAAGATCAACTCAAAAATTCAGTAGCCTTCCTATATACAATTGACAAACAGGCTGAGAAGGAAATCAGAGATACATCACCCTTTACAATAGCTACAAATGATATAAAATACTTTGGGATAACACTAACCAAGCACGTGAGGGACCTATATGACAAGAATCATAAGTCCTTGAAAAAAGAAATTGAAGAAGATGTCAGAAAATGGAAAGATATCCCATGCTCATGGATAGGCAGGATTAATATAGTAAAAATGGCATTCTTCCCAAAAGCAATCTACAGATTCCATGCAATCTCCATCAAAATACCAACACAATTCTTCACAGACCTGGAGAGAATAATACTCAACTTCATATGGAAAAACAAAAACCCCAGGATGGCAAAAACAATCCTATACAATAAAACAACCTCTGGAGGCATCACAGTCCCTGACCTCAAGCTCTACAATAGAGCTACATTAATAAAAAGAGCTTGGTACTGACATAAAAACTGACATGTGGACCAATGGAATCAAATTGAAGACCCTGACATTAATCTGCACACCTATGAACATATAATTTTTGACAAAGAAGCCAAAACTGTACAATGGAAAAAGAAAGCATCTTCAACAAATGTGGCTTGTATAAGTGGATATCAACGTGTAGAAGGCTGCAATTAGATCCATATCTGTTACCGTGCACAAAACTTAGGTTCAAGTGGATCAAAGACCTCAACATAAATCCAGCTACTCTGAACCTACTAGAAGAGAAAGTAGGCAATAGTCTTTAATGCACTGACACCAGAGATCACTTCCTAAATATAACACCTGTAGCACAAACACTGAGGGAAACAATTAATCAATGGTACCTCTTGAAACTGAGAAGCTTTTGTAGAGCAAAGGATATGGTCAACAAGGCAAAGCAACAGCCTACAGAATGGAAAAAGTACTTCACTAAACCCACATCTGACAGAGGACTGATATCCAGAACATATAAAGAACTCAAGAAATTAGACATCATAATGCCCAACAGTCCAATTAAGAAATGGGCTTTAGAACTAAACAGAGAATTCTCAACAGAGGAAACTCAAATGGCTGAAAGACATTTAAGGAATTGCTCAACATCCCTAATCATCAGGGAAATGCAAATCAAAACAACTCTGAGATAACACCTTATGCCTGTCAGAATGCCTAAGATAAAAAACACTGAGGAACACTTTATGCTGGAGAGGATGTGGAACTAGGGGAACTCTCCTCCACTGCTGGTGGGAATGCAAGGTTGTACAACCACTTTGGAAATCAATATGGCGCTTTCTTAGAAAATTGGGAATCAATCTCCCCCAAGATCCAGCTATACCACTCTTGGGCATATACCCAAAAAATGCTCAATCATACCACAAGGCTCAGCTATGTTCACATCAGCATTATTTGTAATAGCCAGAACCTAGATGCCCTTCAACTGAAGAATGGATAAATTAAATGTGGTACATTGGAACGGAATACTACTCAGTAGAGAACAATAAAGACATTATCAGGTTTGTAGGCAAATGGATGGATATAGAAAAAATCATCCTGAGTGAGGTAACCCAGACTCAGAAAGACAAGCATGGTATGTAGTCACTCATAGGGTGATACTAGATGTGGAAAGAGGATGACTGGACTGCTACTCTCAACTCCACGGAGGCTACATAGAAAACAGGACCCCAAGAAAGATACAGGAATCCCCCATTGACAGAGAAAAATGATGAAAATTCTATGAGCAACCTGAACGTGAGTGGGGTAATGAAGGGCAAAAGTGGAGGGAAAGAGTGCTTAGGGCAGGGGGATATTCCAGCTGGATCAGGAACAGAGAGGGAGGACAAGGAATAAAAGACCATGATGGATGAAGACCACATGAGAATAGGAAGAAGCAGAGTGCTGGAGAGTCCCACAGAAATCCACAAAGATACTCCCACAATAGACTACTGGCAATTGTCGAGTAGCCCAAGTTGACCTACTCTGGTGATAGGATTGCCAAACACCCTAATTGTCATGCTGGAAACCCCATCCAATGAATGAGGGAACCAAATGCAGAGACACAAGACCAAGCCCCAGGTGGAACTTCAGGAGTCCAATTGGTGAGAAAGAGGAGGGTTTGTATGAGTGCGAATTGTTGAGACCAAGGCTGGATAGAGCATAGGGATAAATAGCCAAACGAATTGAGACACATGAACTATGAAACAATGGCTGAGGACCCCCAGCTGGATCAGGCCCTCTGGATAAGTGAGATAGTTGATTAGCTTAATCTGTTTGGGAGGCATCCAGGCAATGGGATTGGGTCCTGTACTCAGGGCATCAGTTGGCTGTTTGAAACCTGGGGCTTATATAGGGACACTTGGCTCAGCTTGGGAGGAGGGGATTAGACCTGCCTGGACTGTATCTACCAGGGGAGTCTTTGCCCTGGAGGAGATAGGAATGGTAGGTTGGTTCGGGGGAAGGTCTGGTAGGGATTTAAGGAGTGGGGAGAACAAGGGAATCTGTGGCTGATATGTAAAATTAAATTAAATTATAAAATACAAAAAAAATAAAATTGACAAGTTAACAAAAAAATAAATGTACATTGCAATGTCACCTGTTGCTAGTTACTACAGGAGAGAAGGCTACACTCATAAGCGACCCTTCATTATCTCACATATAACTTATTAAACTGTTACAATAATAAAAAAAGATTCTCTGCATCAGCTTACTTATTAGCTCATGGTAGTCTTACCCAGCCCTTCCTGAGGAGCAACTTTGTCAAATCTGCCATGTGATGCTCTACTCTAAAAAAGACAAAGTATTCTCTTTCTAGTATTCACAATCACCATTCTACCCTTTTGTTCAACAAATATACCCTAGCCTCTCTGGGCCTATTCCCTAAGACTTTGAGATAGAAGACAGGTGACTGTAGATGTGGTGATACTGTATCATGGACGTAAGCAGAAATATTCCCTGAAACAATACACACTTAAATATTTACCAATAAAACTGTACATTCCAAAATACTGAACTATATTAATAATATTTTGTATTGATAACAACTTAATTTTAATCTTTAATGTCACCAAGACCTCTGTATCTGGATTATCCTTAGATCCAGTCCTAATACTTGCAATTAAGATTGGGTAATGACACATATTTAGCTGAACGAGAGAGTTTACACATTGATGGATCTTTTTCTGGGTGCTTAATACAGTCTTGACAGAGAGGTAACCATTCTCTTCTAAGGGTGGAAACCAACTCTTCTCTACATGATCATAAGATCAAGGAGAAAGTTTCATTCACTCTATCTGAAAGTGCATTTTAATCACAGTTAGGAACTATTTAAAAAGTTTTTGACATGTTAATCATTGCCTTGGACACTGTATCAGCGCCTCATTTACTAAGTGACTCTTTGTGATATTATGTGAGGGAGTGTGTTTGGACATAGTATTACGAGAGGAGAGGGATGCTCATGTGGAGAGAATCCAGAACCCAGGAGAATGACATGACTAGTGTATCTACCAACAATCATATATATCCTTCTGTTAAATGAGGGAGAGCTGTGACAATGGGTTTTGCCAGTGTGACCTGTGTCCCGTAGAGTCATAGTAGCAACTCTGATGGCAATATGAGACCAAGACAAGCAATTTTCTTCACCTCCTCCATCTACAAATATATGTACTGTGTAGATGGTCAAGATTTTTGCAATAGTTACCATATACAGTGCATTATGTGCATTCTCACTCCCTACCTTCGGTCAACTTCCCATTCCTGTCACCTTCCTATCCTCCATGAAAAGGACATGTTCTTTTCAAAAGTCACATTTTTATTTTATTCTATGGACCACTCACTTGGACTATCTTTTTGAGTACATGTTTCAAAGTATCCATTGGAGCCAGGTGTGACTTACTATTGTGCACAAAACTAAAAACAATGTCTGTCTTCTGAGAATCCACCAGTAGCCCCATATTTAGCAGGGGGCATATTGCCCCTTTAGCATATCTCTGATTCATGAGTTACTATTGATAAGAACAATCTTGTGTAGGACCATTCTTGTGTAGTTCCAGTACAGGCAGCATGACCTACTTTGTGGTCATTTTTTGCAAGACCCAAGAAATAACTGTAATAGAGAAAGTGGTGGTGTTTTACTAATCTTTATGCTTTCCAAGGGTTTGCACTTCCTACTAATTTTATTTGACCCTTTAGTGGGTGAAATAAATAATCTGTTTAGTATTAAAACACTCAGGCCGGGCTGTGGTGGTGCATGCCTTTAATCCTAGCACTCAGGAGGCAGAGCTAGGCAGATCTCTGTGAGTTTGAGGGCAGCCTGGGCTACCAAGTGAATTCCAGGAAAGTCATGAATCTACACAGAGAAACCCTGTCTCGAAAAACGAAATAAATAAATACATACATACATACATACATACATACATACATACATACATAAAGCACTCAGTGCCTTGAATAGCCATACATTCACTGTCATTGACTTCTGCCACCCTATCAGCACCAGTTCATTGCTAGTTATACTTCGCCTGAATAGGTTCATGGAATGGTATCTCAGGATTCTTTTCAGGGAACCCAATCATCCTTTTAGTCAAATATTCTCTAAAACAGGAGGAAACATTCAATAATACTGTCAATTGGGATTCCTTACTACATGGACATTGCTTATTAAATCTGTTGTCATCTCTATATAAAATATTGACCTCTGGGGCCTAATCTACAACATTTAGCTATAATTCACTTGTGATTCAGAGGAAATATTTACCTAGGTAGTTGCTTAAGATGGGACGCCTGTTGTCCCCATTCTGTTTTCAGACTCTCTATTTTCACCAAATCCACATTTTCCTCTTTATGTCTTTACTGGGTGGGTCCTTGTCCTCAGAGTAGGTTTACTTGTGTACCAGTATAGAGTCTGAGTTTTCTTTGGAGTAATCACACAATTTCTTTTCCAGAACATACAACTTTGTACGTGGTCTTGCATTTGCCTCTAACTTGCATATTTCTTCTTATATTTTAGTCCTTCATTCCTTGTTTATTTTCAGTGAATACCTGCAAAAGAGTGTAAAGCAATACCAATGCCCAGCAGTTAGTGCTAGCCCATGTTGAAATTTTGTTTTCTAAACACATTCCTTCATTCCATCAAATTCAGACTCATTCTCAGGACAAAGGCTAAATATTACAGATTCTTTGCCAGAATATAACTGCAATGGTCTCTAGCCCAATGTTGGCATTGTCATTCTCTGACATCCTATAGCCAGGCTTCCATGGTTCATAATTCCCTAAGCATTCTGGTCTCCCAAACTCGTTCCAGCATAGACTATTATGTACTCCATAGAGCATCTGAAGCCTTTTCTAACTCATAGCTGGAAATTTTCCCCATTCCTCCACAGACAACATTTAAGGGACTAAGAATGTGTATCATAGTCATGGTTCTACTTCTAATTATCCATTTTCTCCCTTAGTTTCTTCCCTAATTTCAATGATAAAAATATCAAGAAAAATCAATATGTCTAAATAATGGCTTCTTATGACTTGAGTTTCAACAATTATGTTCTATTATGCCAGAATAGGCATGATGCAGGAAGGTGATTCTGGTGAACACATTTCAGCTGCAGTAAAGTAGCAGAGGGAGAGAGTATGTGGGAAATGGAGAAACACTTGAGGGGATATGTAAAGAATTGGAGAAGTGCTGAGTTAATGTTTATTGTTAACTTGGGCATAATCTTTTCAGGACTCCATTACCTCAGCCTCAGGTGAACTGGCAAATCGCTGGGGGAGATTCAAGTATGGTCCAAGTGTGAATGTTTTAAATTGATTGATGAGATTATATAAAAATTAGCAACCTCAGTATCCAGTTCCCATATAAGTAAAGTATGAGCTTGCTTCTGTAGACACCTCCTTCAAAGACTAGTTACTTCCTCCTTCTTGTGCTGTAAAAAAGTCCAAGGAGATTTAGGGTTGTTGAGTACATGTTTTTGCTGTATCAGACAGAGCATGTCCCACTAGATCCCAGCTTTGGGTACTTATTTTTACGTGTCTGTACTTTCTCTAATTTTAATCAGCACAGCCATATTTGCAGAAACAAGCTGTGCTGGACTAGATGGGAGTTGGTTAATAAAGTTGAACTTCCACACAAAATGATAAACATTGTCCAGTAAGATTCTGTACCCTAAAGGTTCCAAATTATCCTGAATAGCTTTTCTTGGACAGTATTCAGACTAGAGAATGTTACAAGGTTAACATGTATACAAACACAGTTTGAGAGGAAGATTGGAAACAAAAACCTTATCAGGTCTTCACGAAAAGGGCTATATATCCATTCACCTGGTAAATTGTGAACTTTTTTCCCAAGAAACCTCCATTCGTGGAGCACTTATATGGTCTCTGTATTCCTTATACAATCTTTAATTTTGAAGCAAATTTTCTGGGACTGAATAACCTCTTAACCTAGAGGCACAACTTTGCACTGATTAATTTCCCCTGATATGTTGGATTTCCTTTCTATATCTCTGACCTAGATGGCTAGCATAAAAAGTACAACATTTTTCTTCATATCTTCTAAGACCTGATGGCTTATGGGAATTCTCCCTTGCCTATATTGTGGTTTTTCTGTCAATGTCTATGAAAATAAAAACCTCTAGGTTCTTCAGTGTTTCTCTTACATTTATTAATTAATACAATTAAGAAATCCAAAGGGTCTCTTTAATGTTACCATTTACAGTAACTAGGAACCAAATGTTTACATAGATGAGCCTAAAGGGGCATAGCATATTTGAACAACAACAACAAAAGAAACAGTTGTGGAATCACATCCTGAGTGTAGTTTGACTGTAATTAAGGATAGTTTATGCACATGCTCTCTTGACTAGCTTGAGTACACTCAGGTGAAGTGCTTTTGTGCTTTGCCTTTACCTGGAGGGTGGAGGAGGTCACTCTGCTGCTGTAAAACCCACCCAGACTTCTCTGTAACTTTGATTTCCACCAAACACTCAGTCTTTCTGTTTCTGCCATTAAGTGCTGGGTCACTGTAATTTTTGTGTTAGTCATTGTAAGTTTGTTTTGCTGAAGTTTGTAAACTCCTATCAACATGTACACTGTGTTGATGTAATTCATCATTTGTTTTGTTAGTCATATTCATTGTAAATCCTGCAACTTTTCTCCAAATTCCAAAGTAAAGAATATGAGCAATAAATGTTAGAAACTTCACATTTAGAAAATTTCTATATTGACTTATCATAGTTACATTCTAGTTTAGCTTTTTGAATGACTAATAAACATAGGTATTACTTGATTATGCTCTCTCCTGTACAAAACATGAAATTTATTCATATTTTTCACAATATAGCTCTACACTTCTGATGGTTTAGTGTTAAATGGGTCTTGTCCTTTCCACTGTAATCAACTGGGTATCATCTCTGTAGTGCTGATTCTAGAACTTTTTTAATCTTTGAGCTTATGTTTGAGAAATCAATTGGGAAACTTCTCTCCATCAAAAGTTCTAGAATTAATGGTTATAAATCTGGTACTGCCTCATGTTCAATTTTTGTCATCAGAAGGCTCTTCAGTTTCAAACACAGTTAACTTTTGTTTACATATAGATGGAAATCATATATATATATATATATATATATATATATATATATATATATATATATATATATATCACTCACATATCTGATTATCTGAACAAGTCATCTTGAAATATAAAGAACACTTTGGATCAAATTTCATCTAATGCCTGGCTGTGATAGCACACCCCTTTAATCCTGGCACTCATGAGGTAGACACAGGCTGATATCTGTATGTTCAAGGTCAGCCTGGTCTACAAAGCAAGAGCCAAGAAAGGCAGTGAAACTACACAGAGAAACTCTGTCTCAAAAAAACAAAACAAAACAAAAAGCAAATTTAATCTAATACATAAATATTGTTAAATCATGTCAGCAATATCTCAAATTGATCATTGGGTTGATAATTCAATCTTATCTTTTGATGTTAATTGCACAGACAGATTTCTCTACACACGGAATAGAAATTTTTATTCCAAGACAACCAAAAGTGTTTTTATACAGCAACAATAAGAAAAAAACACTTTCAATTTATATACTTGTGTATGGAAAAGTTTTTCAAAACAACTGATCCAAGAAATTATTCTTAGGATATTGGTGAATGTTCTGGTAAACTCATATTGACCTCTCAAGGGATCTATTTGAATTATTTTTTGCCAACAGCCACTTATCCATCAGTGAGTTCCCTTCTGTAGTTTCTTGTATGTTCCCTACCAATGCAATAGTCCTTTGTTCCCAGAGTTAATGTATTTGTTCCATTAATCTTTGTTTGACTTTGGTACATTTGCCTCACTGATTACACATTTCCACTCATCCTTCTCCTCTGTTCTTTCCACCACACCTGAGTCTTTTAATCTCACATTACATTTTTAGCTTGCTGATTAGCATGTTGGAGACAAAGTCTGTTCACATTTTGTTTTGGATGATTCCAGGTTTCTTTCCAAAATCTGGTCTGTTTTTTAACACTGGATATCTTGTGTATCATCACCCATATTTGGATTTGGGGTGAGTTTGTTGTTGCCTGAATGCAGCATGTCAAGAACACTTCCTTTCTATGTTTGCTCATCTTTTAGCATTATACATTTGTTCTTTGCATTTCTCCACTCTGTGGAAAACATAATATAGGGATTAGCTTTTGACCTGTGGTTAGTAAATAGTCATGGATTTTGCATTTTGAAACCATGATGATTTGCTATCTCTGTCATGCTTCATAATCTCGGGTCAAAGGCATGCAGGTAATCTTGACTATGTAAATGCCCCTCCAAAAGTACTGTCTTTTTCTACCCTGTTAGTTACTGCCATATGGACATATATTATCACTTTCAAGTTTTCATTTGCCTATGCCCTTCCATTATTTGGGGAGATCATAATGTGGGGATCATTTACAGGGAACATGGCCTGTGGAGGTTGAGTTCTCTGGACTTCAAGCCTATAAAGTCTGGTTTTGAGCAAAGACCTGAGAAGTTTCTGTTTTATCAGCCTGACAAAGAACTTACTTCATGAACTAAGTCTCAAAATGTGACTTCTGTTATTCATTGCCTATAACTACCATATCATAATGCTCTTTCATCCTTCCTGGCATTGGTAATGAGCAGTATATCCACTCGGATTTTCAACTTTGATATTTTATCTGTCTACAATATCAATGTGAATAGAATAACTTCAAATAATCAGAAATCATGGATTCATTTTTTCCTCATTAAGAATTTTTTAATTCATTTATATATCAATCACCCATCTTCCTCTCATACCTCCTCCCACCCACCCTAGTCTTCCCTGCTAACCAACACCCCATTCCCTCCTCTAAATATGTAAGACTTTCCATGGGGAGTCAACAAAGCCTGGTACATTCATTTGAGGGCAGTCCAATTCCCTTTCCCTGCATCAAGAATATACAAGGTGCCCCACCAAAGGTAAGAGGCTCCAAAAAGCCAGCTCATGCCACAGGGATTTATCCTGATCCAACTGCCAGGGGGCCCCTTAAGAAGACCATATCACACAAATGTCTTGCTTATGCTGATTCAGACCCGTGGAGGCTTTAAAGCTGTTGGTCTAAAGTTCACAAGTTCCCTCTTGGTTTGGTTTTCTCTGTTGGTTTCCCTGTCATGATCTTGATGCACATTGCTCATTCCCTCTCTTCCACTGGGCTCCTGGGTTTTCTCCTGGTTGACAGAGGCAGATATCACAGCAAAAGGGAGAAACCTGTTGCTAGGGAAGTTTCCCTGAATCAAAAGAATGACCCTACCTTAGACTAGTAGCAATAGTGGAGAAGCTTCCTGATCTGGTTTACCCCAGTAAGTAGATTGATGAATATCCTAACTGTCATCATAGAACCCTCATCCAGTAACTGATGGAAGCAGATGGATACATTCTTAAGCTTTATTAAGTTATGAAAGAAATTAAAAGCATTTAATGCAATGTCAAAGGACATCTGTCTATTGCTATATTCTTTCTCTTTAAGAATGATTTTTTTATAATATTGAATTATGTATAGATGTGTGTATACACATTTGTGGGGTGTGTGTGTGTGTATGTCTTGTGTATTTGCATCTAAGTGTACACAGATATATGCAGTGACCCCGAAGTCCTGACTATTTGATCAATATAAGACGTTACAAAAGGTTGTCAGCTGCCTGACTTGCATACTTAGAATCTGAATCAATTCTATTAAAGAGTAAGTATCAAGTCCTCTGTAGAACAGAGCCATCATTTGAGGCTTGTTGCTTATTTGTTTATAGCTACTTTCTCTCAGAAATAAAAAAAAACATTTTGTGCACATAGTTAGATGTATCTATTCCTTCTGTTTAATAACTTCCTTATCATCTTTAGGTATGTATTCTAAAACACCATACTCCTACCTGTCACACAGGATACAATTTGGTCCAGTGTTTTGAATGCTAAATAATATAAATGGTGATCATCATAGTGAAAAATGAGGCAGGGGATCATACAGTACCAGGGGCAATAGGGGAGTTAGATTGAGTAAAATTTTATTTTGGCTTCCTTTTAGCATGGCACATACTAAAGTGCTATCAACTCCTACTTTTTCCCAATAGCTTAGAGTACTTCATGCAGTGAATGCATTTTTCTAAGAGTAGAGTCTATCAGGAACAAAAAAATGTAATAACAGATAAAATGTACAAGCAACAAATAACGAAACGCACAGAAAGAGATCAGCTTCCCACTCTCCAAACCACTCTATGTAGGACACCTCAGAGAAAGCCTTGATTGTCTTGAACAGCCTCTGGCTGTTGCACTGGGCACCTTGTATGAAATGTCACTGAGCAGACCAAGCATTAGTCAAAGCCCAGATGCAATATTCAGAAATTATTTGACAAATTGTTCCTTGTATTCCTCTGATGTCAGCTTTCTCAGAGCTCTACACCCATGACAGAGACAATCATTTAAATTTAGATTCAAAAGAACTTCTTCTGAGTTTTCTGAGTCTATGAAAATGGTGAAGAATTCCTAAGGCCATTAGCCAAAATCCTGTGGAGAAAAAAACTTCATCTCTTCGCAGAGATTGGAAGTTTACTTTCATGCATAGAGTTGATCTCTGAGAACAAAATGATCTTTCTGGTATATCTGTGGAAGTCTAAGTAAGATATTTTTAAAACAATGATGGATAAAACAGATAAAGAAGTATGTATTAAGGATTTTCTGTGAATATGAACATATATTCAACAGATTGCTAATATACAGAAAAGCATTGAGGGGATATAACAACAAGTATGTTATCAAGAATGCAATCTATACATGTGTACATTACCTTGTGTATCTTTGATTAAGAATAATTTTTGAATTAATTGTGTATTGTGTTTATATCATTGCCCATCTCTTGCCTCTACAAGCTTCAGAATTTTTCTCCTACTACCTCTTCAATGTATGTGCTCATTTTCTTTATTTATATACATATATACATATGTACATGCATGTACACATTTTTGTCTAAACATGAATATATATATATATATATATATATATATACATATGCAGAAATAAATGTATAATTATATCCTGCTGAGTGTATTTAGTGTTTCTTATATATATATACATTTTTACAAGTATAGTGGATAACTTATAGGAGCCTCATCCCTTGGGATGATAGTTTCATGCATTTTTAGTATTTTATTATCACCTGTAATACTTCATCTTATTTGAAGCCTTGTGTGTTCTAACGCCAATTATTTTGTCTTGCCTACTGGTATTATCATCTTCCACATATACATATACATAAACATACACATATATACATACATATGGACACACATATTTAAACGTTCAAAACAGTAGATTTCTTCATGACATTTTCAAGGTTTTCTTTTTTAACCACTAGTTATCCTTAACTGTTACTGTTCCCCCTTCTTTTCATCATGCCCTTGCTCTATTTAGTTCTTCCACATTAATCATGTCCTTTTTCTCTTTATCCAATCTGAGTTCCACTAGGTCATTCTTGAAATCTCTCCATTCCATAGCCTGTTTCTCATGCTGGAATTGTGCACCTCATCCAATTTAAACACCATATGTAAGGAAATTGCATGTTTTTCTTTCATGTTGCCAAAAGAGATGGTACTCTAACAGTACAGTAGAAACTAGCAGCAGCCATTGGAAAAGCTTGTATGTTTCTTTCTTTTTGGTGGATAGCACAGACAATGCACTCTCCTAGGCTCTGTTTCTGCTTGTGAGGCACTTTTCTGCTGTGGATATTGCTCTGTATAAATAAACACTGATTGGCCAGTAACCAGACAGGAAGCATAGGTGGGACTAACAGAGAGGAGAATTGAGGGAACAGGAGGCAGAGGAGGAAACTGTGAGAGCTGCTGCCAGGACAAGGAAGATGTAAGGTATCAGTAAGCCACAAGCCATGTGGCAAAGTATAGATTAATAAAAATTGGGCTAAATATAAGAGTAAGAGCTAGACAATGATAGGCCTGAGCTAATGGCCAAGCAGTTTAAATAATATAAGTGTCTGTATGTTTATTTATAAGTGGGCTAAGGGACTGCCAGGGCTTGGCAGGACCTGGAGAGAAAACTCCTGCTACAAATAATGTCCAATGTGGGACAAGAGTTTCCACCTAAATCCTGAGTAAAAAGATTCTAAAACAGAGCTAAAAACAGTACCTAATTGTCTCTTTCAAGTTATGGGCACCCTGCATGTTTGAGCTACTATCTACTATGGTGGGTTCCTGGCTTGCGCTCGACCTGCTGTATGGCAGGAATGAGGCCTCTGCAAGTGGCACATTAAGCTGCATGGTGGATTTAGCCTTTGCTTATACTAAACAAAAAGAGGTTTCTGGGCTACACGCTGCTTTTATACAACCATAGACTCACTATTTCTGAGAGTTGATGGATCCCAGGGCTGGCAGAAAATGTACCACAGCCATGGTGGGAAGCTGAAGTAGGCAGAGGCAGCAGCCACAGTGCCATTTCAGTCTTAGAGTGCTGCAGTTTAAAGCAATAGCTTCACAATAAGACTGATTCAGATGGAATAGTTTACAATGTATGTAAAAATGTACATGGGCTTGAAAGAGAGAGAAAAATGAATATATACAGTTATATAAACAAATAGGTTTTAAAAATAAAGTCTTTAAAGAAACAGTAAAGATAATAAGCCACATAAAGATGGCTATCACACAGAGAATCTGGATTATGTTGTCTTTGATATTTGTAACTGAAGGAAAACATTTGATTGTAAAAGCTGTTGAATTATGCCAAAATGTATACTTTAAAGGTACCTTGACTTCAAAATTTAGATATAAGGATATGTTGCTTTGGAAAGGAGGCTCTGATTTTGTTTCCACAGAAAGCCAGAAGCTATGGATTTGTTCCAGATTAAGATACATCAGGTTTGACCAGCCAAGACAACCTGAAAGGTCTCCAATGACACCATGGCACAGATGACCCAACACCCAGAAACATTTCAAGGCAACTGGCTCAGACGATACACCCTCACAGACTACTCCATAATGCTAAAATTTTCTTTGTATACCCATAAGATACAGTGCCCCCCTCCAGCAGGAAGTAGTAAGAGAAGCTACACCCAAATTCCCAAATATACCATGCTGGCTCTAGAGATGGAATTGGCTCATTCCTTCTCTAAACCCAATTATATTCCTAAAATAAAAGGTTAAAAGATTCTTTTGTCCCATATCAGAAGAGCCCTCCGGTGTAGGACAGAGAAAAACAAATATTTTTATTTAAAACAGGTTGATTATAAGTGCAATCTCTTTCTAAAGAAGAAAAGGGGGTATGATATAGATATATAGGATATAGATATGATAGGATAAAAGGGTAGATTAATGAACCTACTATTAAAGAACAACTTGTTTAAAATGTTTTACATTTGGTATAGATTTTAGTTTATCTTTAAAATGTTTTACATTTGTATAGATTTTACTTTATTGATACAAGTTTAAACTTAATTTTGTTATACTGTATATATATTTCTATTCTCGTTTGAGGTATTATGTATATGTAACTCATTTAGATTAGAAGGTACAATTAAATAGATTAATAATTAGTCATCTATGTTCATCGTACCTATAGCCAGGTTAGTGACATCTTCTAGTTATGCATAGATATATTTCAGATAGATAAGTAATCTTAAAATACTTCAAAGACCTACAGAATATGACATTTAAAACATTTTTAAAAATTTAGACTTTCTGGACAGTGAGACATGTCTGCTCCTGACAGCACCGGATTTACTTCAGAGAGGTAGATGGGCATCAAAAAGACTCCATATGTGTAGATGTAACCAACTGTCTTATTAAATAAGAAACACAGAACCAATGCAAAGAAGAAAGCCAAGAGGTCAGAGCTAAGAGCTAAAACCTTACCCTTCCTCCTGCAGTGGTCCTACCTCTCCGAACCAGAGCTACTTCCTGTGTGTCTGTCTTTTTATAGTGTTTCTGTTCTGCCTTCTCATTGGTTGTAAACCCAACCACATGACCACCTCATCACGGCCTGTCTGTATAGATTTCCAGGTTTTCTATGATTGGTATTTAGATAAAAGGCATGGGTATCCAATACTGGCTGTATCCCTGAACACACAGAGACTTACCTAGCTCTGCCTACCAAGTGCTGGGATTACAAGTGTATGCCACCAATGCCCTGCTTTCCTATGGCTTACTAATAGCTCTGATCCCTAGGCAACTTTATTTATTAACATACAAATAACATTTTAATACAAATAAAATGTCACCATACATATGGAGTTTATCTTTACCTTGGCAAAAATAGCCATTTGGGCAAGAAACTGCTCTTGCCTGGACTGCTTGATCGACTGGACATACAGGACCCATAGAAAGATGACTACTAAACTTTGCTTGACAAAATGGTCCTTCAGGTTTCTGCTTCACAGAGAAAACTGCCAGTCATTCTTCAGGACACTGAGAAAAATGACTGAGGGACTCTAGCCCTGTGGGCTGAAGACAGATGCCCCAACTTTACAAAGGAACATGAGGTGACTGTCCAGGCTATCAGCTGTCTCTGTCTACCCTGCAAGAATCCTGAAAGTTGCTTGCATCCTCCATTTCTTAGGTAATATTATATCCATTCTTCTGAAGTCTTTGATGTAGTTGAAGCTAGATAGTTACAATTTTCCTTAGTTATGATAAAAGATAAATTAGATATAAAACCTTAAACTCACAAATATAAGATAGATAGGTGTGGGGTGTTTACCCAACAACCCCACAGCTCCCAAGAGTTTTCTTGAATGTGAGCAGCAGGAAATATTAGATAGAAGAATTTACTGTGGAGAATATTGCAGAGATAAACAAAAAAATAAAGGATAGCCTCGAGAGGGCCTGGAACCTATTCCAACGGGCCCTGACTGTCTCTGCCCCAGGGTTTTTATAGAGACACCAAGGGGTGGAGCAAAAGACCTCCTCTCCCAGCACAGCCAAGTGCAGACCATCTCAGACACCTGCACTCAGGCTGGTGGTCCTAATCATCCTCTATGTGGACCTGCTGGGTAAAGCCACGAGGAACCCGAGAATGGGCTCCCACAGATAGGATATCTTCTTCAATATTGTAACTGTAATTCTTGCTCAATAATTTTTTTGTTATAGGTAATTTTGCTATGTTAAATTTAAAACCTTCCTTTTTGCAAAAGAAGAAAAGGGGAAGTGCTCTGGATATCGCTCTGTATAAATAAACACTGATTGGCCAGATAGTAGCCAGACAGGAAGTATAGGTGGGACTAACAGAGAGGAGAACGGAGAGAACAGGAAGGCAGAGGGGAAGACTGCTGGAGCTGCCACAAGAACAAGAAATATGTAAGGTACCAGTAAGCCACAAGCCATGTGGCAAAGTATAGATTAATAAAAATGGGCTAAATATAAGTGTAAGAGGTAGACAAAGATAGGCCTGAGTTAATGGCCAAGCAGTTTAAATAATATAAGTGTCTGTATGTTTATTTTATAAGTGGGCTAAAGGACTTCTGGAGCTTGGTGGGACCTGGAGAGAAAACTCCAGCTACATTGTCCTATTCTCCCCTGTGTTGCTTCATAGATTAGTCATTTCATACTAAAGCAACATTTTGAAACCAAACAAATATTCACAAGGCTTTATTACCTTCTGTGTCAGGTGCTTTCCCTTGCTAGACTTCCCTTTTAAGGCAGTCACTGAATACCACTGATTTGGTGGACGGGACTCAGTCATGATGTTACAAGTAGTGGAATATATTCATTGTGGAAATCTTTCTTTGGGGCATGGCAGACACACTTCTCTCTTAAAATCAGAATCCTATGGCTACCCACAGGTGACCTTCACAAGATTGTGACCAAGAACATTCCCTCATAGAGATTACTACATCAAAGAATGTACACCAAGTATTTCCTATGATTAATGGACAACAACCTCAGAAACAGCAAAATAATTTTTTTCCCATCACCTCATGTACTTGCAGGTGACATGTACAATTTGCCTTAGGTGAGATTCATTGTCTATCTGTGAACAGTATGAAATTTCTAAGAAGGGAATCCACCAATGTGTATATACCACCTTAACTCCTGGAAATTCCCAGATCTTAATGACAAACATTAGGACTATGTCTTAGAACAATGCAAATATAAAGATTGTTGCTGGTACTCCATACTCTTATGAAAATATTATCAACATCATTGATATCAATAAATAGTATAATATTAAAATAGTTCAGTCTTTTAGAATGTTAATTGTCTACTGGCAATTATCAAGTATATATTGTTTTGTATAATATCTACACATGACGCCAAGACTCAGTGTCCAACCAGGCTTACTCACTTGTCCTCTATCTCTAAGTCTTTGGCCCAGGAAGATCTCTGGAGAGTTTGTTGATTAAATATATTGACTGGTGCTCTTTAGTGCCAAAAAAGAAACAAAAGGTGTCTTTTAAAAAGTAGAAGTTCTTTCAGTATATTTGGCAATACGTTTCTTGGGAAAGGGCATGATGTAACAGCCCTGGGAAGGACTTAAGAGCCTTTTCTAGGTGCTCAAATATACAACAAAATTCTCTGGGCCTAGTAATTGAAGATGGTCTCCATTAGTTTTCTAGACAAAGGGAGTGTAGATTGAAATATTTGCAGAAACAATTATGATAGGCACGTTCACCTGAACTTGGCAAGATCCTGGATCTGTGAGAGAGGGGCTCAGTTGAGGAACCAGGAAGTTTGGCAGGATCCTATAGGGGAGAAAATAAAGAATGGAGATTTGGGTATGGAGGATGATATGAACTGGAGAGTTCATATCATGTAGGAAAGTTCAGGAAAGCGGGATGCATGTACAGTATATGTCTAGCCTTGTTCAGGAGAATACAGTGCAGATTTGCTTGTCTTGCTTCTCAGGGATCTTGATTGCTCTGCAATGCTGAATCTCATGGTTTTTCTCTGAAAATACAGTAGACAAATTAATTTTCATCTCACTGCTTTTGTGATCTGCCTTGGACCTAGTCCTGAACTTAAGCCATGTAGCCAAAACAGGCACCCAGAGTCCCATGAATACCAGTACTGAGTACAGACAGAAGGAATAGAAGCAGAATATTCTAGAGATCGTAAATGTCTGAAATCATGAAAATGACCTGAAACTCAATCATAACATGCAGGTGATGAATATGACATACTGCAGGTAGTATTGACTTGTTCATGAAGGCAGTGTTATTGTTATTAGCCCCAGAAACATTCTCATAGCAACTGAAACAACACTGTCTTTCCAAGGTGTAATGTTCTTTCATTGGAACATCAGGTCTAAGACAGCCCTAATCGGACCAGAATTTAGAATCCACAACTTTCATCTATTCTCAAGAATTTCTCACAGCTATGTAAGACTTCAAGGGTATGCTGATGGATGACCCCCATTGGTAGATCAATAATGTACCCAGGTAGTCCATTTTAAGTTGGAGGTAGCATCATCAACTGTACTTCTATTTAAGATTGCCCACAGGCAAGAAATACTAAAGTAATAGATCAGGGTCAATGTCAGGTTTCCTGCTTTAATTCCCTGACATGATATGCCTGATGTTAGCGAATATGCCTAAATTAATAAGCAGAGAGAAAGACAAACCGACACTATAATTGTCATTCTGACACCAAGAATCAGCAGAAACTCCACTGTCCAATGAAAACTCAATGTATGGTGACACAAACTGTAGTACAGGAGAGCAATCACACTCAATCTAGGACATGAAACACATGCAGCCTGAGCTGTGACAATATAGTACCCACCTTTGAATATTAGCAGTATCAGAGCCATGCAACAGTGAAAGGTAATGTCCTCAGTGGGCATGTAAACGCTCAGCACAATCTGCATGCAGAAGCTTACCAGGTGGCAAGTATTCAGAATGGACACAAAGTGGCAAGGGAATGCTGCACTTTCTGTCATCACAGCAGAACTGCAACCAACCATCTGAGGACTTATATGTTTGAACTCGACACAGAAGAGTGAGGATGTCCTACCAGCACAGTTAAGCCCATTGATATCACAGGATGGGAGGGGAAATCTTGGATGGTATGAGATAGAATGAAATCTTAATTGATAATATATTCTTATTTTATATTCATTAAACTTTTATGCTTTTAAACATTCTATTAGGGTTTTTACTGCTATTATTTAACATCATGACAGTAAACAAGTAAGAGAGGAAAGAGTTTATATTAGCTCACAATTTCAGATTACTCTTCACAGCTTAGTGTAGTCTGTGTAGATACTTAAACATAGTAGTAACATGGATCAAGGAACAGATGCAGAGACAATAAAGGAATACTGCTTCCTCACTTATACTCCAATGCTTGTTAATCCCACTACTTACAGCACCAAGGACATCCAGACCAGGAAGACACTGAATGTAGTGATCTGGCCCTTCCCACATCAATCATAAATAAAGATAATGTAGCACTTGACTATCGACAAGAATTGTCTTTTATAGTTCTAGCAGAGGCCATATCAGTTGCTTTGAGATAATTTTTGCAAAACCCAAGGGTTGCCTGAATGATAAAATGTAGCAGCTGTTTTTTTATTATCTTTATGCTTTTCAGCTATTTCTTCTACCATTTCTCTGGTGTTCCCTGAGCCTTTTGTGGGTTTAATAGCCAGTTTATTTATGCAGGAACACTTATCTGTAATATTTTTTTTAAATTCCTTGAATGCCATTCATTCACTGACTTTCAGTTCTGCCACCCCTCCAGAGTTCATGTAATGGAACCACAACGTTTCCTATCAGAGAATCCTAACCTGGCATGCATTGTGCTCACTCAGGGGCTCTCTGAAAATGGAAAATCACACTCTACAGTATCTACAACTTTGTATCTTTTGTACCTGGAGATCAAGTACCATATCAGATCATGCTTCTCCATTCTGTTGCCATCTCTGTGTGTAGATTTGACTCCTTGGGCAAATCAGCAGTATTATTTTTGTCTATTGGTTATGAATCATTGGAAATATTTCCCTGGGTATTTGTTTGGAAAGAAACTCATGGCAGAATTCTCAGTGTAGACTCCTTCCTTTCAAAGAAATGCACATTTCTTACACTGGAGTCCTAGTTGGGTTGTACTGTGAGTAGCTTTCCTAGTATTCCACTCAGCTCAGAGCAAGGATTTCTTTGAAACAGTCATACCCTCTTCTCCAGAACATACCTTTGCTAGACTTTAAATTTATTCATGTTGTTTTCCTTGATAAATTGCACATCTCCTTTCATATTTCAGTATAAAGTGTCTTGTGACTTTTTTCATTTTGGACTTCAATATAGAGGCAGCTTGCAACAACTATTTTAATGAATTAGTTCTTTCCAATATGAAAATTTCCTGTTCCCAACCCATTAGTTAATTACATGTAAATTCAGCCACATTGAAGTCTTCAGCATAGGATCAAATACTTCTAAATTCTTTGTCAGATTATTACTGCAGTAGCCTCTAGCCCATCTCCCCATAATCGTATTGTTCTGCTCTTTATATGAGCCAGAATTCCTACTGTCCATAATTCTCTGAGCAGTTTATTTATCCAAACTCTATCCAGAAGAGACCCTAAACTCCTTTTACAGCATCTGAGGGATTTCCTAACCTATAGTTAAAAACTCTTTCTCATTTGTCCCACACACTTTTAAATAATTACGATTCATATGAACCTGTTTGTCAGATCAATAGTCCTATTTTTCAGTACCCATTTTTTAACCTTGTTTTCCCACTGCTATTATAAAATAACCAAGAAAAATCAGTGAAAGCATTCGTGGCATTAGTCTTATATTCAGGTCCATGTTTTTGTTATCAAGACAGGAAAATCAGATGAATTTCACTGTGTATCTGATCATTTCTGCTCTGAGTATTAATGAAAGGGCATGGATTTTCCTGATTAAAAAAATACATGATATCAATCCACAGAAATCTAAAACGTTTTTACAAAGTTATCTTTAGTTTACTCTTAAAACCTATGTGCACACACAAACATAAATATCCCTTTCAATTTATGTACTCAAATCTTGGGAAGGGAAAACATTCTCAAATCAAGGATTTAAAAATTATTATTTTGATGATGGCTAATGTTCTACTTAGTCATGTTTTCTTAGTTAGGATTATAACATATACAATGACATGTGAGGACTAAAAGCAAGTCAGGGAGAAAATGGATTATTTGGTTTACACTTCCTTATCTTAGTCCACCATTGAAATAAATCAGGAAATAGACATAAACAGGGAAGGAATTGGAAACAGGATGTGAATCATAGGCAATGGAGTGGTGCTGCTTACTGGCTTGCCCTCCATGGTTTGCTAAGCCTGCTTTCTTATATGACCCATGGCCACTGACCAAGGTATTTTGAAACCTGGAAGTGACTGGTCATCTTTCATCCATACCTAATTAATAAAATGCTCTGCAGGCTTCCAAACATCTTCATTTTATAAAATCATTTTCTGAATCGAGGAATCCCTTTTCTCTAGTGATTGTAGCATGTGAGAAGTTAAAATAAACTACCCCTCATACTTGTTGCCTTCAAAAGGAACCTACTTAAACTCTATTTTTCACATAAACATTCTTGTATACATTCAGTGTGTTTGGCTATATTCTCTTAATTTTCCCATGAGTTTCTTACAGGCTATTACCCATCAAGGAATGTACTTTCTGTAATTCAATGTAGATTATCTCTTGTAGTCATGGGGTTTTGTTCACTGCATGGTTGAATTGTCTATTTTTTCTCCATTGACTCTGGTTATATTGTCATACTGAATTCTGTTTTTCTCTCATCCTTACATTCTTGTCTTTTCATTACATGAATTCTATCTTTCAATTTCAAGATTTTTCATATTTAAGCAAATAATAGACAGAATTCTCCCTGTCATTGTTTTCCACACTAGTTCATGTTTCAGGTTACCTTGTTTAGGCTGAATAAAAAAAAACTTTCCAATCCTCTGTATTAAAAGTTAGACTGATAGATATACTCTCTCACATCTGAATTTCTCTGTCTTCACTAATTTACTTTTCTCATGGGTTCCATGTTTTTGGATTGCAGCAGGGGCTCTTTACTACAGATGTAATGGGGCTCTCTAAGTGTTAGCCTATAGTTCATAGCAGATGACAAGCCAGTGTTGCCATCTCATCTTTGCTTTCATCCAATTTAACTGCACATCAGATGCTAATATAGAAGATCCTAGCTGTGTGTCCTGTTCCCACAGTTGTTCCTTCTGTACACAAGCAAGATTCTCTTCATCAGCTTACTTATTAGCTCATGGTAGTCTTACCCAGACTTTTCCTAAGGAGCATCTTTGTCAATTCTGCTGTGTGATGCTCTACTCTAAAAAAGACAAAGGATTCTCTTTCTAGCACTCACGAGTACCATTCTACACATTTGTTCAACAAATATCCCTGAGCCTCCCTTGGCCTAATCCCCAAAGCTTTGAAATAGAACACAGGTGCCTGTAGCTGTGATGATACTCTATCATGGAGGTGAGCAGAGAATTTCCCTGAAACAATAGGTACTTAAATATTTAAAAATAAACACTAAGCATTCCAAAATACTGAACTATATTAGTAACATTTTGTTTTGATATTAATGATATTGATAATTTAATTTTAATATTTAATGTCACTAAGACCTCTGTAACTGGATTATCTTTACATTCATTCCTAATGCTTGCGATTTGGATTAGATGCTAATATAGAAGATCCTAGCTGTGTGTCCTGTTCCCACAGTTGTTCCTTCTGTACACAAGCAAGATTCTCTTCATCAGCTTACTTATTAGCTCATGGTAGTCTTACCCAGACTTTTCCTAAGGAGCATCTTTGTCAATTCTGCTGTGTGATGCTCTACTCTAAAAGAGACAAAGGATTCTCTTTCTAGCACTCACAAGTACCATTCTACACATTTGTTCAACAAATATCCCTGAGCCTCCCTGGGCCTATTCCCCAAAGCTTTGAAATAGAACACAGGTGCCTGTAGCTGTGATGATACTCTATCATGGAGGTGAGCAGAGAATTTCCCTGAAACAATAGGTACTTAAATATTTAACAATAAACACTAAGCATTCCAAAATACTGAACTACATTAGTAACATTTTGTTTTGATATTAATGATATTGATAATTTAATTTTAATATTTAATGTCACCAAGACCTCTGTAACTGGATTATCCTTAGATCCAGTCCTAATGCTTGCAATTAGGATTAGGTATCGACACATATTTAGCTGAATGGGAGATTCTACACATTGATGAATCTTTTTCTGGGTGCTTAATATACTCTTCATAGAGAGGTAACAATTTTCATCTAAGGGGGGGAAACAACTCTTTTTCTCTACATGATCATAAGAAAAAGTAGAAACCTTCTTTTACTCTTTCTGAAGTTGTATTTTAATCACAGTTAGGAACAATTTAAAGTACATTTTTTTGACATATTAATCATTGCTTTGGGCACTGTTCAAGCCCTTGGTTTACCAAGTGACCCTTCTTGACACTTTGTGAGGGAATGTTTGTGGACATAATATTATGAAAGTCTCATATGGGTAGCCATTATTTTCTGATTTTAAGCAGGAATATCTTGTCATGCCCAGTAAAAGGATTCCACAATGATTTCTGTCTATCCTTTGTAACATGGGGCTGTGTCTTCTCCACAAATACAATGTTCTACTGTGACTGATTTGACTAGTAAAGCCCAGGAAAGGAAAAACTGTAAAACCCAAAGCAATAAACGTTTGGGTTTGCTGTGTACTTCCAAAAAGTTATTGTAAAACAAAACCACTTTGCTGTGTGACAACCCAAGAAAGGAGCAGGAAGTTCAAGTGGAGAGAAACTAGAACCCATGAGAAGGACATGACTACTGTATCTACCAAGAGCCATATATATCCTTCTGTTCAAGGAGGGAGAGCTGTTACAATAGGTGTTAACAGTGTGACCTATACCCTGTAGAATCATAGTAGCAACTCTGATGGCAACATGAGAACAAGACAGGCAATTTCCTTCACCTCCACCATCCACAAATATATGTACTGTGTAGATGGTCAAGAGTTTTGTAATGGTTACCATATACAGTGCATTATGTGCATTCTCACTCCCTACCTTCGGTCAACTTCCCATTCCTGTCACCTTCCTATCCTCCATGAAAAAGACATGTCCTTTTCAAAAGTCACATTTATTTTATTCTGTGGACCACTCACTTGGACTCTCTTTTTGAGTATAGGTTCCAAAGTGTCCATTGGAGCCAGGTGTGGCTTACTATTGGGCACAAAACTAAAAACAATATCTGTCTTCTGAGAATCCACCAGTAGCCCCATGTTCAGAAGTGAGGCATATAGACCCTTTAGCATATCCCTGATTCATGAGTTACTATTGATAAGAATAATCCTGTGTAGGATCATTCTTGTGTAGGCCCAGTACAGACAGGATAAATTACTTTCTGATTATTTTTGCAAAACCCAAGTAATGACAGTAATATAGAATTTGATAGTGTTTTGATAATCTTTATGCTTTGCAAGTGTTTCTAATTCCTACTCTCTAATTTTCTCTGACCCTTTGTGGGTGGAATAAATAATCTGTTGAGGATTAAAACACTCATATATAATTACGCTCAGTGCCTGGAACAGCCATATATTCACTGCCATTCACTTCTGCCACCCCACCAGCCCCAGTTGATTGCTAATTTTATCTACACAGGTTCACAGAATGATATCTCAAGGATTTCTTTTTTCAGGGAACCCAATCATCCTTTTCATCAGATATTCTTGAAAACAGTACAAAACATTCCATAATGCTGTCAATTGTGTTTCATTACTACATGGATGTTGCTTATTATATCTGTTGCCATCTCTATATGGAAAGTTGACCTCTTGGGCCAAAGCTACAATATTTTCCCTACATTTTAGTTGTGATTCAGAGGAAATATTTTCCTAGGTAGTTGCTTAATACAGGAAGTCCATTGTTCCCATTATCATTTCAGACTCTCTATTTTCACCAAATCCAAAAATCCCTCTTTAAGTCTTTACTATGTGGGGCCTTGTCTTCAGAGCAGGTTTACTTGTGTCCCAGTATTAGAGTCTAAGGTTTCTCTGGGGGCAATCACACAATCCCTTGTTGCTGGAGGGCTTCTCTCCAGGTTCCACCAAGCCCCGCAGTCCCACAATCCACGTATAAAATAATCACTCAGACACTTATATTATTTATAATCTGTATGGCCATGGCAGGCTTCTTGCGAACTGTTCTTCTATCTTAAATTAACCCATTTCTATACCTTGTCACGTGGCTGGTGGTTTACTGGCATCTTTACATGTTGCTTGTCGTGGCGGTGGCTGCAGTGTCTCTCTCCCCTTCTTCCTGTTTCCCCAATTCTCCTCTCTCCTTGTCCCGCCTATACTTCCTGTCTTGTCACTGGCCATCAGTGTTTTATTTAAATAGAATGATATCCACAGCACTTCCCCTTTTCTTCTTTTTTTAAAAAGGAAGGATTTAACTTTAACATGGTAAAATTACATATAACAAAACAAGAATTACAGTTACAATACTAAAGAAGATGTCCTATCTATCTTATATTTGTGAGTTTAAGGTTTTATATCTAACTTATCTTTTATCATAATTGAGGAAATTACAACTATCTAGTCTTTAACCACATCAAAGGCCTCAGAAGGATATAATGGTACCTGAGAAATGGTAGATGGATGCAAGCAACTTTCGGGAATCTTGCAAGAGTGGACCAAGACAGCTGGCAGCCTGGACAGTAACCTAATGTTTTTCAGCATTGTTTGTGCATTTAAACTGGCTACAGGCCTAGAGTATCTGACAGACCATTTTCAGAAGCAGGAATTCTGAGAGAACATCTTACCCTGGCTTGGCAGATTACAGTGGTCGCTTTTCTTGTGTCCCGCTTGTCCAGAAAGGACAGCATTGTATTTGTACTGTCAGCCATTAAGGAAAGGGCAGTTCTTTGCCCAGTAGGCCATTTTGTGCCAAAAAGACAAACTTCCAAATGGAAATGTCTTAGAAGCCCAACATTCTCTCGGGATCAATTGGTGCAGCCAGGAGCAATTGTGTCTCACTTCAACTTAGTATATATAATATCTTAGATAGAACATATTAAGTATTAGATTCCGGTTCTTTAGGATAGGACACATTTGAATGATCTTTATAACATGCCATTTACCTATGCTCTATACTTCTTTGGATTTTAGTATGTTTCTTGCTTGATATTGTTTGCATTGGTTGTAGTTACATCTTATCTAGGTCATTATCCCTCATTATTCCTGGACAATATTTGATAACCATTCCTTTGTACATAGTCTTGTATTAGTATAGAAACTTCTTATTTAGACAAAGAGGGGGAGATGTAGCAGGTAGCCACTCCAGCTTGGATCTGGAAGTTCCAGCCCCCATTGAGACTCTGGCAACTGTCATGCCTACAAGGCGGGGCCAAGGGAGGTGCCTGGAGACCTGAGAGCTGTATGGGCCAGAGCTCGCTCTGTGCACTCTCTCTGTGCCGGGACACTGAACATTGGAGGTGGACCAAGCAGAGCTCCAGAGAACACTGCTGGATTGTGATATACCTTTCCCAGACCCTGCGACCTACCTAACAGTTAATTTGTGAGTTACACCATTAAATAAATATTGTTTTAACTATGTGGAGTGGCCAAAATAATTTCACCAATAATCCCTTTTTCAGAACATCCAACTTTGTACTTGGTCATGCTAGTTCCCTCTAAATTGCACATTTCTTCTTACATTTTAGTACTTCACTCCTTGTTTATTTCCAGTGAATACCTGCAAAAGAGTATAGAGCAATAGCAATGCTCAGTAGTTAGTGCTAGCCCATGTTGAAATTTTGTTTCCAAACACATTCATTTATTACATCAAATTCAGACTCATTCAAGTTCTCAGGACAAAGTCTGAATACTCCAGATTCTTTGCCAGAATATAACTGCAATGGTCTCTAGCCTATTACCCAATGTTGGCATTGTCATTCTCTGTCAGCCTATATCCAGGCTTCTATGGTTCATAATTCCCTAAGAATTTTGGTTTCCCAAACTCCTTCCAGTATGGACGATTATGTACTCCTTAAAGCATCTGAAGCATTTTCTATCTCATATCTGGATATTTTTCCCTTTCCTCCACAGACAACTTTTAAGGGACTAAGAATCAGATGATCATATGCATCAGAGCCATGGCTTTATTTCTAATTATCCATTTTCTACCTTAGTTTCTTTCCCAATTTTAATGATAAAAATATCAAGAAAAATGAATGCACCTAAATATTGGCTTTTATGACTTAACTTTCAGCAATTATGTTCCACTATGCCAGATTAGGCATGATGCAATGGTGAGTCTGGATGGCCACATTGCATCTGCAGTAAAGTAGCACAGGGAGGGAGTATGTGGGAAATGGAGAAAGTATTGAGGGAATATTTAAAGAATTGGTGAAGTGCTGGGTGAATGTTTATTGTTAATGTGGACACAGGCTTTTCAGGATTCCAGTCCCTCAGACTCGGGTGAACTAGCAAATCCTTCTTCTGGGGGAGGCTGAAGTATGGTCCAACTGTGAGTATTTGAAAATGATTGATAAGATTATGCAAAAATTAGCAACACCAGTATCCATGTCCCATATAAGTAAAACATGAGCTTGCTTCTGTAGACACCTCCTTCAAAGACTATTTACTTCCTCCTTCTTATGCTGTTAAAAAGCCCGAGGAGATTTATGGCCATTGAGTACATGTTACTGCTCTATCAGACTGAGCATGTCCCACTTGATTCCAGCTTTTGGTACTTGTTTCTATGTGTCTGTAATTTCTCCAGTTATCATCAGGACAGCCAGATTTGCAGGAACAAGTTGAGCAAGACTAAATGGGAGTTGGTTAATAAACTTTAATTTCATGTATAAGAAAACATGTGTAAGAACACCCTTTGAGATGAGGATTGGAAACAAAAATGTATCAGGTCTTCATGAAAAGGGCTATATATCCAGTCACCTTGTAAATTGTGGACATTTTTGTCCAAGAAACTGCCATTCATGGAGCACTTATATGTCTACTGTGTCCCTAAAACAATCTTTCCTTCTGAAGTAAAATTTCTGGGACTGAATAACCTCTTAACCTAGAGGACCAACCTTGTACTGATTAATTTCCCCCTGATATGTTGGGTTTCCTTTATATATCTCTGACCTCCATGGCTTGGAAAAAAGCAGAACATTTTTCTTAATATTTTCTCAGACTTAAAGGCTTATGGGAATTCTCCCTTGCCTATACTGTGTTTTTTTCTGTCAATTTCTATGAAAATAAAAAACCTCTAATTTCTTCAATGTGTCTCTTTTTTATTTTTTAATTTAATTTAATTTTACAATACTGTTCAGTTCTACATAACAGCCACAGATTCCCTTGTTCTCCCACTTCCTACCCCCCTCCCCTTCCCCCCAGCCCACCCCCCATTCCCACCACCTCCAGATCAAGGCCACCCCCGAGGACTGAGATCGACCTGATAAACTCAGTCCAGGCAGGTCCAGTCCCCTCCTCCCAGATTGAGCCAAGCGTCCCTGTATAAGTCCCAGGTTTCAAACAGTTATCTCATGCATCGAGCCCAGGACCTGGTACCATTGCCTAGATGCCTCCCAAACAGATCAAGCCAATCAACTGTCTCACCTATTCAGAGGGACTGATCCAGTTGGGGGCCCCTCAGCCTTTGCCTTTAATCCCAGCACTTAAGGGGGAAGAGCCAGGCAGATCTCTGTGATTTAAAGGCCAGCCTGGTCTACAGAGTGTCTCTCTTTTTTAATTAATACAATTAAGACCTCTAGAGGGTCCCTTCACTGTAATCATTAACAGTCTACTAGGAACCTTAAATACATGAGCCTAAGGGGGCATAGCATATTTGAATGTAAAAAAAAAAGTAGACTCACATATTGAGTGCAGTTTTACTGTAAGCAAGTATAGTTTATGTACATTTTCTCTTGACTTGCTTGAGTACTCTCAGGCACAGTGCCTTTGTGCTTTGCCTTTATCTGGAGGGTGGAAGAGGTTACTCTGCTTGTGCAATTCCTACCCTTAAATCTCTGTAGCTTTAATTTCCACCAAACACTGAGTCTTTCTGCTTTGGCCATGTAAGTGCTGGGTCACAGCAGTTTGTATTAATTATTGTAAGTTTGCTTTGCTGAACACTGCAAACTCCTATCCACATGTACACTGTGTTGATGTAATTTATAATAATTGGTTTTGTTAGTCATATTCATTGTAAATCCTTCAAATTTTCTCCAAATTTGAAAGGAAAGATTATAAGAAAAATGTTAGAAACACCACATTTAGAAATTTTCTAGAATGACAGTGTAGTTATAATCTAGTTTAGTTTTTTGAATGACTAATACACATAGGAGTTACTTGATTATGCTCTCTCCTGTACAAAACAAAATTTGTCCATATTTTTCACAATATCGTTCTACACATCTGATGGTTTAGAGTTAACTGGGCCTTGTCCTTTCCACTGTAATTAGTATGGGTATCATCTCTGTAGTGCTGATTCTAGAACTTTTTTTAAATTTTGGGCATATGTTTGAGATAATAATTGGGAAACTCCCCTCCTTCAAAAGTACTAGAATTAATGGTATAAATCTGGTATTCTATCATGTTCCCTTTGTTGTCATCCGAATACTCTTCAGTTTTAATACAGTTAACTTTGAATATAAAGAACAGTTTGCATCAAATTTCATCTAACCCCGGGTTGTGTTGTTAAACACCATTATTCCCATCATTTAGGAGGCAGAGGCAGGTGGATCTCTGTGAGTTCGAGGCCAGTCTTGTCGACAGAGCAAGAGCCAGGATAGGCACGAAAAGTACAGAGAGAACCTTGATCGTGAAAAAAAAAATTCATCAAACACATAAATATTGTTAAATCATGTCAATGAAGCATCAAATTGATTCTTAGGTTAATAATTCCATCTTATCTTTTGATGCCCATTGCACAGAGGGATTTCCCTACACACTGGATAGAAAATATTTTTCCAAGACAACCAAATGTTACTCTTAAGTGCTTGTATACAACAATACAAAAAACCTTTCAATTTATAAACTTGAGAATGGAAAACTTTTTCAATTTAACTAATCCTAGAAATTATTCTTAGGATGATGGCGAATGTTCCATTAAACTCATATTGACTTCTTAAGGGATCTATTTATAAAATATTTTTGCCAACTGCCACTTATTTATCAAGAAGCCCCCTTCTGTAGTTCCTTACATGTTCCCTACCAAAGCAATAGTCCTTTGTTCCCAGAGTTAACGTATTCTTTTATTCTTTGTTTGACTTTGGTTATTTCACCTCACTGATTGCACATTTCCACTTATCCTTCTCCTCTTTTCTTTCCACCACACCTGATTCTTTTCATTTCAATTTATACTATTAGTTTGCTGCTTAGGATGTAGGAGACAAAGTCTGCTCACATGTTGCTTTTTGGGGATTCCAGGTTTCTTTTCAAACACTAGCCTGTCTTCTAACTCTGGATACCTTGTGTATGACCACCCATCTTTGGATTTGTGTTGAGTTTGTTGTTGCCTGAATGCAGCATGGCAAGAACACTTCCTTTTCTATGTTTGCTCATCTTTTAGCATTATACATTTGCTCTTTGCATTTCTCCACTCTGTGGAAAACATAATATCAGGATTAGCTTTTGACCTGTGATATGCAAATAGTCAAGGAATTTTGTGTTTTGGAAACATGATGATCTTCTATCTCTGTCATGCCTCATAATCTCAGGTCAAAGACATGAAGTTAATCTTGACTATGTAAATGCCCCTCCAAAGTCCTCTTTTTTTCTACCCTGTTAGTGACTGAAATATGGGCATATATTGTCACCTTCAACTTTTCCTTTGCCTATGCCCTTCATATCTTTGGCGAGGTCATAGTGTGGGAATCACTAACAGTAGACATGGCCTGTGGAGGCTGAGTTCTCAGGACTTCAAGTTCATAAAGTCTGGTTTGGAGCAAAGACTTGAGAAGTTTCAGTTTTATCAGCCTGGCAAGGAATTTACCTCATGAACTAAGTCTCATAATGTGACTGCTGTTATTTTTTGTTCATAACTAACACATCATAATGTTGATTCATCCTTCTTAGCATTGGTCATGAGCTGTATATCCACTCGGATTTCAACTTTGATGGTTTAACTGTCTACACCAGCAATGTGAATAGAATAACCTCAGATAATCAGAAATCATGGATTCATTTTTTCCTTATTAAGAATTTTTAAATTCATTTATATACTAATCACAGATTTTCTTCTCATACCTCCTCCTGCCTACCCAACACCTGCCTTTCCTTCTAACCAAAACCCCATTACCTCCTCTAAATAGGTAAGGCCTCCTGATGGGGAGTCAACAAAGCCTGGAACATTCATGTGAGGCCAATCCAAGTCCCTCTCCCTGCATCAAGGATGAGCAAGGTGTCACACCAAAGGTAATAGGCTCCAAAAAGCCAGCTCATGCCACAGGGATGGATCCTGATCCTACTGCCAGGGGGCCCATTAAGAAGACCAAGACACACAAATGTCTTACTTATGCAGAGGACCTAGTCCAGTCCCGTGGAGGCTCCAAAGCTGTTGGTCTAAAATTCATGAGTTCCTTCTTGGTTTGGTTTTCTCTGTTGGTATCCCTATCATGATTTTGTTACCCCTTGATCATGGAATCCATCTTCCCTCTCTTCCACTGGATTCTTGGAGCTTGGCCTGGTTGATAGAGGCAGACTTCACAGTGAAAAGGAGAAACTTGGTGTTAGGGAAGTTTCCTAGAATCAAAAGGATGATCCCACTTTGGACTACTAGCAATAGTGGAGAAGATTTCTGATCTGGCTTACCCCAGTAAGCAGATTGATGAATACCCTAACTGTCATCAATGAGCCCCCATCCAGTAACTGATGGAAGCAGATGGATTCACTCTTAAGCTTTATTAAATTATGAAAGAAAATGAAAACATTTAATACCATGTCAAAGAACGTTTATCTATTGCTGTATTCTTTCTTTTAAGAAGGATTTTTTTATAATATTGAATTATAGTTAGATGTTTGTATACACATTTGTGAGGTGTGTGTGTGTGTGTGTGTGTGTGTGCTTGCATCTAAGTGTACACAGATATATGCATTTGCCCCTATATATTGATCAATATAAGAAGTTACAGACGGTTGTCAGCTGCCTGACTTGCATACTTAGAATCTGAATCAATTCTACTGAAGAGTAAGTATGAAGTGGTCTGAAGAAAAGAGCCATCACTTAAGGATTGTTGCTTATTTACTTATACCTACTTCATCTCAGAAAGGAAACAAAATTAAATGCAACGTAGTTAGATGTTTAATAACTTGCTTATCATCTTTGGCTGTGTATCCTAAAACACCTTACCTCCTACCTTTCACAAGGGAAACACTTCTGTCCAGTGTTCTGAATGCTAACTAATACAAATGGTGATCATCAGAGTGAAAATTTAGATAGGGAATGACAAAGTACCAGGGTACATAGGGGAGATAGGTTGAGTAAAATTTAATTTTGGATTCTTTTTATCATGTCACATACAAAAATACTATCAACTCCTATTTTATCCCAATAGCTTAGACTGCTTCTAACAGTGAATACATATTTCTAAGACTACAATAAAGTTGTGGTAACAAAAAAATGTAATAACAGATTAAAAAACCCAAGCAATAAATAATGAAAGGCACAGAAAGAGACCAGCTTCTCATTCTCCCAACCACTCTATGCAGAACACCTCAGAGAAAGCCTTCATTGCCTTCAACAGCCTCTGGCTGTTGCACTGGGCACCTTGTATGAACTGTCAATTCTGAATGTCACTGAGCAGGCCAGGTATTAGTCAAATCCCAGATGCAATAGTCAGAGAACATTTGACAAAGCTGTTCCTTGTATTCCAGTGATGTCAGCTTTCTGAGAACTCTACTCCCATGGCAGAGACAATCATTTAAGGTGGGGTTCAAAGAGAACTTCTTCAGAGTTTCCTGAGTCTAAGAAAATGATAGAGAATTAATAAGGCCATTAGCCAAAATTCTCTGGAGAGGAACCTTTCATCTCTCTGCAGAGATTAGAAGCTTACTTTCATGCATAGAGTTGACCTCTGAGAACAAAATGATCTTTCTGATATATCTGTAAAATTTATGTAAGAGATTTTTAAAACAATGATGGATAAAACAGATAAAGAAGTATGTATTAACGATTTTCTGTGAATATGAACATATATTCAACAGGTTGCTAATATACAGAAACGCATAGAGAGGATATAACAACAGATCAAGAACAGAGAGGGAGAATAAGGAATAGGAGACTATGGTAAATGAAGACCACATGAGAAAAGGAAGAAACAAAGTGCTAAAGAGGCTCACAGAAATCCACAAAGATACCCCCACAAAAGACTGCTGGCAATGGTGGAGAGACAGCCGGGACTGACCTACTCTGGTGATAGGATGGCCAAACACCCTAATAGTTGTGCCAGAAACCCCATTCAAGGACTGAGGAATCTGGATGCAGACATCCACGGCTAGGCCCCGGGTGGAGCTCCGGGAGTCTGATTAGCGAGAATTGTTGAAACCAAAATTGGATAAAGCACAGGGACTAATAGCCAAACAAATGAAAACACATGAACTATGAACCAAAGGCTGAGGGGCCCCCAACTGGATCAGGCCCTCTGAATAGGTGAGACAATTGATTGGCTTGATCTGTTTGGGAGGCATCTAGGCAGTGGTACCGGGTCCTGTGCTCATTGCATGAATTGGATGTTTGAAACCTGGGGCTTATGCAGGGACGCTTGTCTCAATCTGGGAGGAGGGGACTGGACCTGCCTGGACTGAGTCTACCAGGTTGATCTCAGTCCATGGGGGAGGCTTTGCCCTGGAGGAGGTGGGAATGGGCGTTGTGCTTGGGGGGAAGGGGATGGGGGCAGGAAGGGGGAGAACAAGGTAATCTGTGGCTGTTATGTAGAAGTTAATGGTATTGTAAAATAAAATAAAAGGGAAAAAAGGAAAAAATGCAATATATAAATGTGTGCATAACCTTGTGCATCTTTGTTTTAAAATAAATTTTTGAGCTGGGCGGTTGTGGTACATGCCTTTAATCCCAGAACCCAGGAGGCAGAGGCAGGAGGATGTTTGTGAGTTCAAAACCAGCCTGGTCTACAGAGCGAGATCCAGGAAAGGTGCAAAGCTACACAGAGAAACCCTGTCTCGAAAATAAAAAAAAAAATCACAAATGGGCGGTTTATTGGGGGGGGGAGGCTGAGGGTGGAGGAGAGAGGACAGGGAATCCAGTGGTGATATGTAAAATTAAGTTAAAAATAAGATAAAAATATTTATTAAAAAAAGAATAATCCTTCTTTGGAAATGTAAGGTCAGTCTTGCTGCATCCCTTTCAAACAACTGCAGCATTGACTGCTGAAAGGGAAAAGCACAGCTTTACCTGTACCATATTGTCCTCCACTAAGGTACTGTTAAGTTGCCCAGCTTCAACCATGGTGCCTCCTCCTACCACATATAACACCTAAAGTGGGTCTTCATGCTTTCCCTATAGGACTATTTGGTCCCTGGCCTAAAGGCATTGTGAACTTTTTATTTGCTATATCTATCTTGACTATGAAGGGATTTCATATTTTGCCTTGCATCATTGAGGACAAATTAATTCATGGCTTATTCTCTCCTCTAGGAATATACACAGGTTGCACTAATCAACCCAATTATTAACAAATTTCACTAGTTGAAGGAAATAATCTCATGCTTATTGGTCTTGGGGAATAAAAGATTTTGGTTCACCTGAAGCAGTCTTTCTGATACAGTGACTTGGGGAGCACGTACTACCACATCCTCAGGTGCAGTTAAGAATTAATGGAAAAGTATTTTCAGGCTTGGTGGGTACAGAGCTGATATATCTGTGATAGGTTTCAATGCGCAGGCTAAATTTTGGCCCTGGTGGAGGCTATCACAAGAAAGCTACAGGGTATTCCACAAGTGCAATGCAGAGAATGATGCACTTCTTCTTCTTTGGGGACAGAAGAGGGTCATCAGGGACAATGTTGACCATATGTCCTTCCTTTCATGTCATTCTACACTCTGGAACGGGGTGTGCTCTCTACAATGCAAGCACTGGTGTATTCCCCAACACCTTCTGTTGCTCATCAATTGTTTCTGTAAAGAAGAGACCACCAGGAGGTTTAAGAGTTCAAGGAATAATAAATCCTGTTATGTCTTCACCTTCCTGTCCAGACAGTTATGTAATCTCTGGTGGCTTTACATTCTCCTTTTGTTTCTCTCTCTACTAGACCTTTTGCTTGGCACCTTGTTTGATTTAAAGAATGTGTTCCTTACTTTTTATCTTTAATATTCAGCTCACTGGAACATGGGAAAGCAGCTAATTCTGGGGTGTTTGGAATTTGAACCTTGGGAGTTTGCTGCAGAGAGGCTGCAACAGAAACTTAGCCACTGTGTTAGGGACTCCAACCCACATGGTTTGGACTCTGGGTGCATGTAGCTCTGGCTTGAGCCACAAGCAAGCAGCTTTTTCAGGAATTTGTAATCCAAAAGATGGACAACAGATATTGTTCAAATTTAGGTGGTCTTTTAATTTAAAAAAAAAAAAACAGTAACAGATATTGGGGTAAAAGCTGAAAGATCAGGAAGCAAAGCAAGCCACACCCACCACCTATTACCTCACCAACCCCACAAATCCTCTGACTGAAATCCTCTGAGTCTCAAAAGGATCTCAGCTGAACTGCTTTAGTTCCTGTTACCTAATGACATATATAACTTTCTACACTCTGCCATCACTTTCTGGGAGTAAAGGTGTGTGTACTTCTGAGGACTGGGATTAACGCCGTGTGCCACCACTGCCTGGCTCTGTCTCCACTGTGGCCTTGAACCCACTGAGATCCAGACAGATTCTGACTACTGAGTGATAGGGTTTATAGACTTAACTGTAGGAACATCAGAAAGCCTCTGTATGGTTTTATGTTTAAGAAAATGTCTGTTATTGCAGACCTCTCCAGAATCAGTGACAGGAACATGGCCCTCAAATTTTTACCAGGAGTGCCTCTCAAACTACCAATTATTTTGGTTAGTAAATTTGAACCATGGTCAAAACCATGGAAATCTCAAATGTGTTTCCAAGGATGAAGTGACAACTGGGGGAAGGGATAAAGGAATTAAGTGTCTAAACAAGCACAAAATGGAGTCAAAAGAGGATTATGTTACCTTAGTACATTTCATTCATCAACAGTTTCAAAATAGAGACACTTTAATTTTTCCAACATACTGGAGCACATTCTTGACTCCGTGGACTTTTAACATATAGAAATCCAATGATAGATCTAACAACTTGCCACCATATTCAGAACTTTAACTGGCCTTCCTGAATAAACACGTTGCAGACACTCTCATCTGCTATTCTGCACTGTCCATTTCAGTTATCTGGAGAACAGGCAGGACAAGTTGTCCCAGAATGTTCTTCACAATACAATATTCTGCAGTGACTGATTTGATTAATGAAGCCCAGCAATAGAAAACCTGTAACACCCAAAGCAATAAATGTTTGAGTTTGCTGTATATTTCCAAAAGGATATTGTAAAACAAAACCACTTTGCTATGTGACAACCCAAGAAAGGAGAGGGAAGTTTATGTGGAGAGAAACGAGAACCCAGGAGAGTGACATGACTACTGTGTCTACCAAGAGTCATATATATCCTTCTGTTCAAGGAGGGAGAGCTGCTACAATAGGTGTTGACAGTGTGACCTGTGTCCTGCAGAGTCATAGTACCATCTTTGACAGCAACGTGAGACCAAGACAGGCAATATCATTCACATCCTATATCTACAAATATATGTACTGTGTAGATGGTCAAGACTTTTGCAATAGTTACCACATACAGTGCATTATGTGCATTCTCACTACCTCCTTTCCCATCAACTTTCCATTCCTGTCACCTTCCTATCCTCCATGAAAAGACCATGTCCTTTTCAAAAGTCACATTTTATTTTATTCTGTGGACCACTCACTTGGAGTATATTATTGAGTACAGGTTTCAAAGTATCTATTGGTACCAATTATAGCTTACTATTGGCCATAAAAATAAAAACAATGTCTCTCTTCTGAGAATCCACCAGTAGCCCTATGTTTAGCAGGGAGGCATATTACCCCTTTAAAATATCTCTGATTCATGATTTTCTATTGAAAAGAACAATCCTGTGTAGGACCATTCTTGTGTAGGCCCAGTACAGGCAGCCTGAACTACTTTGTGGTCACTTTTTGCAAAGCCAAAGTAATGATTGGTATATAGAATTTGGTAGTGTTTTACTAATCTTTATGCTTTCCAAATGTTTCCACTTCCTCATCTCTAATACTCTCTGACCATTTGTGGTGAAATAAATAATCTGCTGAGGATTAAAACACTCATATATAGTTACTCTCAGTGCCTGGTATAGCCATATATTCACTGCCATTCACTTCTGCCACCCTACCAGCACTACTTCATTGCTAATTATAAATCATCTGAATAGGTTCATGGAATGGTATCTCAGGATTCTTTTCAGGGAACCCAATCATCCTTTTCATCAGATATTCTTGAAAACAGTAGAAAACATTTCATAATACTGTCAATTGGGTTTAATTACTACATGCACATTGCTTAATAAATATGCTGCCATCTCTATATGGAATGTTGAACTCTTGGGCCTAAGCTACAATATTTTCCCTATACTTTAATTATGATTCAGAGGAAATATTTTCCTAGGTAATTGCTTAAGACAGGAAGCCCATTTTTCCCATTATCATTTCAGACTCTCTATTTTCATTAAATCCCAAAATGCCTCTTTAAGTCTTTACTGGGTGGGGCCTTGTCCTCCGAGTAGTTTTACTTATGTACTATTATTAGAGTCTGAGGTTACTTTGAGACAATCACACAGTCTCTTTCCCAGAACATTTAACTTTGTACTTGGTCATGCTATTTGCCTCTAAATTGCACATTACTTCTTACATTTTAGTATTTCACTCCTTGTTTATTTCCAGCAAACACCTGCAAAAGAGTGTAGAGAAATAACAATGCCCAGTAGTTAGTGCTGACCCATTTTGAAATTTTGTTTTCCAAATACATTCATTTGTTACATCAAATTCAGACTCATTCATATTCTCAGGACAAAAGATAAATATTCCAGATTCTTTGCCAGAATATAACTGCAATGGTCTCTAGCCTATTACCCAATGTTGGCATTGTCATTCTCTGACATCCTATAGCCAGGCTTCCACGGTTCATAATTCCCTAAGCATTCTGGTTTCCCAAACTCCTTCCAGCATGGACTATTATGTACTCCTAAAACATCTGAGGCATTTTCTATCTCATAGCTGGACATTTTTCCCTTTCCTCCACAGACAACTTTTAAGGGACTAAGAATAAGTTGATCATGTGCATCAGAGCCATGGCTTTACTTCTAATTATCCATTTTCTACCTTAGTTTTTTCCCCAATTTCAATGGTAAAAATATCAAGAAAAATGAATGCACCTAAGTAATGGTTTTTATGACTTAACTTTCAGCAATTATGTTCCACTATGCCAGATTAGGCATGATGCAGGAAGTCTGGGTAGCCACATTGCATCTGCAGTAAAGTAGCAGAGGAAGGGAGTATGTGGGAAACAGAGAAAGTCTTGAGGGAATATGTAAAGAATTGGTGAAGTGCTAGTGAGTGTTCATTGTTAATTTGGACACAGGTTTTTCAGGATTCTAGTCCCTCAGACTTGGGTGAACTGGCAAATATTTTTTCTGGGGGAGGCTCAAGTATGGTCCAAGTGTGAGTGTTTGAAATTGATTGATCACATTATACAAAAATTAGCAACCTCAGTGTCAGGATCCCATATAAGTAAAACATGAGCTTGCTTCTGTAGACACCTCCTTCAAAGACTATTTGCTTCCTCCTTCTTGTGCTGTAAAAAAAATCCAAGGAGTTTTAGGGTTGTTGAGTACATGTTTATGCTCTGTCATATTGAGCATGGTCCCATTTGATCCCAGCTTATGGTACTTGCTTCTATGTGTCTGTACTTTCCCCAATTCTCATCAGCACGGCCATATTTGCAGGAAAAAGCTGTGCAAGACTAGATGGGAGTTGTTGAATAAACTTGAATTTTCACTCAAAATGATAAATATTCTCCAGAAGACTCCACATACTAATGGTAACACAACTATCCTGGGTAGCTTTTCTTGGATAGTAGTACAGAGTAGAGAAAGTTACAAAATTAACACATGTAAGAACACAGTTTGAGATGAAGATTGGAAACAAAACTGTATCAGGTCTTCATAGAAAGGGCTATATATCCAGTCACCTTGTAAATTGTGGACTTTTTGTCCAAGAAACCGCCATACATGGAGCACTTATATGTCCACTGGGTCCCAAATACATTCTTTCCTTCTGAAGCAAAATTTCTGGGACTGAATAACCTCTTAACCTAGAGGCCCAACCTTGCACTGATTAATTTCCCCCTGATGTGTTGGATTTCCTTTCTATATCTCCGACCTCCATGGCTAGCAAAAAAGCAGAACATTTTTCCTCTTATCTCCTCAGACCTAATGGCTTAAGGGAATTCTCCCTTGCCTATACTGGTGTTTTTCTGTCAATTTTTATGAAAATAAAAACCTCTAATTTCTTCAGTGTATCTCTTATATTTTTTAAAACTAATACAATTAAGAATTGCTAGCCGGGCGGTGGTGGCGCACACCTTTAATCCCAGCACTTGGGAGGCAGAGGCAGGCGGATATCTGTGAGTTCGAGGCCAGCCTGGACTACCAAGCGAGTTCCAGGAAAGGCGCAAAGCTACACAGGGAAACCCTGTCTCGAAAAAAAAAAAAAAAAAAAAAAAAAAAAAAAAGAATTGCTAAAAAAAAAAAAATAA